>NW_019174638.1:480074-482661 GCF_002260705.1 Seriola dumerili | reverse complement strand
GATATTACCAACATATTGTGTTCACAAGGCTAAAACCACGTTTTGTGAGGTCACCGTGACCTTTGACCTTTAGCTACTAAATTATAATCAATTTGTCCTTGAGTCTAGATGAATGTTTTTACCAAATTTGCAGAAGTTCTGTCGAGGTGTTACTGAGATATTGTGTCGAAAACAACGTGGCTGCCGCTCTGACTGTCGCCGGCGCCGAGGAATAAAAGCAACGAGCGCTGAAACGTTCTCAGCTGTTCAGTTCTTATCGAGAGACACGAGACACTGTATGTAACAACACGCCTGATTGGACCGTGTGTTTGACTGTGTCCCCGCAGGCGGCGTGGGGCGGAGGCCTGCTGATGTCACACAGACACAGGATGAAACTACAGGGCATCGAACGGTGACTGCACCAACACACGACACACTGCCCACATCACACACGCCTTCAGCCTCTGCTGGCGCCGCAGCTCCCTCTGAGCTGCGGCGCCAGCCGTAAGGTTTGTGCCGAACAGACCAGGTGAACACACGTGATGTAACGTCACGGAGCCTCGTTCATTATGTCCAATGAGAGGGGGGTTTCCCGGGGCATTGCTCTGGGGCGCCCCCTGGTGGCCGCAGCCTGGTGTCACATTGACTCTGTGGGAGCTGCTGCTGTTTCAGGGCGTCACTCTGACCTGTCGCTGTTTCCATCCAGAGCCTCGTCTGTGACGTGGAATCCTCACAAGATGATGGGCGCGCCGCTGCAGTGCTCCGTCATCCTGGTCAGGAAGAGAGTAAGAGACGATCCTCCGCCCTTCGCTTTAACGCTCAGTATTAAACACCAGGCTGGGCTCAGGTGCAGCAGTCTGTCAGGCTTACAATACAAAACTTAAATAAAAAACCAACTTCACGCAGCTTCAACAACAACAACAACAACAACAACAACAATTTCACATTTCATACACAGAAATATTTGTGTTTGTGCTCAATGTTTCCATCAGCTTCGTTCAGTCCCTCCTGGATTTGGCAGCTTTTCTTTAAAAATCGCAAAAAATAATAATTATAATAATAATAATCATTAAAAATGGAAGAGAAGTTGCTGCAGGGAGAATAAATCCAGGTGAGTGCAGGTGATGAGCCAGACAGCTCCGTCTGAATCAGCTGATCTTTACCTCATCAATATATTCATTTATAACGTGGAGCTTCTGTGTGTGTGTGTGTGTGTGTGTGTGTGTGTGTGTGTGTGTGTGTGGGGTCGGTGCTTCACACGATCTTTAACAGTGATGTCACACACGTCTGCAGCTTCACAACATGAAACTAGGAAGTGAGTTTGGTGACATCATCAAGGTTCTGCTCAGGGACTGGTGTGATTGGTTGAACTGGAGGGGAACTCTGATTGGTTGAACTTGGACGTGTGTGTCCTCTGCAGGGCCTCCTGCAGGAGTGTAATGAGTTGGGGGCTGAGTACCTTTTCCAGACGGACAAACCGTACGATGTGAGCTACGACACCGGAGACAAGAGCATCCAGTGCGGCCGACACGTCGACGTCTTTAAACTCTGGCTCATGTGGAAGGCGAAGGTACGGGTGTAACTCCAGTGAGGCTCCTCCCTCTCACGCTCGTCCCGTGAATCTGTTGGTCTACTTTCTTTGCTCCAGTCCAGCTGGTGACAGACGGGCTGGAGGCTCGGTCTGCTGCAGAGCATCAGCTCTTCTTCTTATTCCCTTTAACGTGTGTTTGGACCGTCGTCCAGCTGCTCCAGTGACGAGCTGCTGTCACCGATTTAACTGGATTTAACTTCACTCACCTCTGATTCTACTTAACTAAATTAACTTATCTTAAATATTAATCTAGTCTGTCTCTCCCTCCCTCTCTCTCTCTCTCCCTCCCTCTCTCTCTCTCTCCCTCCCTCCCTCTCTCTCCCTCCCTCTCTCTCTTCTTCCCTCCCTTATCTCCTCCTCCTTCTCCTCCTCTCCTCTCCTCATCTCCCTCCCTCCTCTCCTCTCCTCTCTCTCTCTCTCTCTCTCTCTCCCTCTCTCCCTCTCTCTCTCCCTCTCTTCTCTCTCTCCGTCCTCCCTCTCTCTCCTCCTCTCTCCTCCTCTCTACTCCCCTTCTCCTCTCCTCTCCCTCCTCTCTCTCCTCTCTCTCCTCTCTCTCCTCTCTCTCTCCCCTCTCTCTCCCTCCCTCCCTCCTCTCTCTCCTCCACTCTCATCTTCTCTCCCTCTCCTCTCCTCCCTCTCTCTCTGCCCTCCTCTCTCTCTCTCTCTCTCTCTCTCTCTCTCTGAGTGTGTGCTGGGAGTGGAGGTCGGTGAGAGTGTGTGAGTTTTCCGGGTAAAAAGTCGGTTTTCTCTTTCTTTTTTTCTTACTGTGTGTTATTGTTTGGTAACTGGTTTAATTGTATGGTGTTTAGTTAGTGTTTGGTGACTGTTGGTGGTTTTTGTTGGGTGTTTTTCCGTGTTTCGTGGCGGGGATGGCGTCCTCTGAGACGCCGTCCCTGTCGTTGAGACATGGAGTGAGGCTGGTGCCGCGGCCCAGCTCCACCGTGGAGCAGGTGCTGCTGGCGGTGGGAGAGCAGGTGGGCCACGGCAACATCTCGTACGCCTCCCGTATGAACAAAG
>NW_019174638.1:392932-479677 GCF_002260705.1 Seriola dumerili | reverse complement strand
CTCTCTCTCTCCTTCCCTCCCTCCCTCCCTCCCTCCCTCCCTCTCTCAGGGCTCACAGGGGTTTGGATCTCAGATCAACAAATGCTTGGAGAACGCCGAGTATCTGCACGATCAGCTGCAGAGGAGGAGCGACTTTGAGCTGGTCTTTAAAGACAAGGTAAGTTCAGATTCTCCATCTGGACTCAGCGTCAGATCTGACTTTTGTTGAGATGATTGATAAGAATCTAAGTGATGTAATAAAGATGAGCTACAGCTGATGCGACCTGAAGTCTCACGCTCCACGGCGCCGCTGTGACACGTTGGACCGACGGTGTTTGTCTCGTTAACGTCTGACTGGACACGTGTGTCTCTGCCTCTCTCACAGCCAGAGCACAGTAACGTGTGTTTCTGGTACATCCCCCCCGGTCTGAGAGGCCTGCCGCCTGGACCGGACCGAGACTCCAGACTCCATCAGGTCAGTCCGGGACGCCGCAGAGAGGGAGGGGCTCCGCTGCTGCAGAGTGATGTCATATTTACAGTTAGACATGAAACAGTACAGAGATTCAGTACCGTGATAATTAGTGACCAAAATGACCCCCACGGTTGTTATCAGTGTTATCGCCGTCTGTGTCATGAGGGACCGGCGGCAGGACTCTGTTTACCTGCTGCACGCCCACTCTGTCATGTGATAGTCATGTGATGACGGTTATAGTGATAATTAAGAGCGTGACGCCGGTAAGTGTCTCTAGAGGGGGGGGGGTCTGACGGTGATCTGTCTCTGCAGGTGGCTCCTCGGATCAAAGCCAGGATGATGGAGAAGGGCTCCGTTCTGATTGGCTATCAGCCTTTGGGAGCCAGGGTCAATTTCTTCAGGTGTGTGTTCTCCAACCCTGCCACGCAGCAGGAGGACGTCGACTTCCTGCTGGACGAGATCGCCCGGCTGGGCCGTGACCTATGACCTCTGACACGACTGTCCGGTCTCACCTTGAAGGAAATGAGTTCGTCAGACTGAGACCAGACTTCCTGCTCTGCAGCCGCCACATTACTTTAGCTCGTTGTACAGCACTGGTGTCAAACAGCTGGAGCACATCTGCAGCTCTGCACATCTGCAGCTCTGCACAGGCAGCGTGAGTCAGTGAACCAAGCCAACATGTTATTAAAGGTTTTAGAGTCAAGAGGTCTGAACATGTTTAATTGTATTATTAGTTAGACGCTGTCGAGTTCACCCTCCGTTCAGCTGCTGATGTTCATGTTAAAGGGAGAGCTCGGGTTTGTTGACGTGGCGTTGTGCGAGTTAGTCTCAAACAGTCGGTACGTTACCTACAGTAGATTATTAAAGGGCGTGGCATCAGTTACAGGTAGAGTGATGTGTTGCTGTGGGCGGGGCCAAGAGGAAAAACCTGTTTTAGACACTTTTAAAAACACCCATTCAGACGATCCAACATCTGTTTAAATAAAGCTTCATGTGGAATAATTTCACTTTTTGGCACTACATTTTGCAACCGCTGAACTACCGTATTCCTACGCACAAGTACACTGTATTACGTCGCTTTCACTCAGCTGACCTGCGGTGTAGTACAGTGCGCTCCGTAGGTGATGTACCGACTGTGGTTACCTCACAACACGTCAACAAACCTGAACTGTCCCTTCAACATGTTTATTCCCCGTCATCACCTGTTAGAGAACAAACTCTCTCTCTCTCAGCACCAGGACAATTAAAGCTTTTCTGTTTCAGTCGCTCAGCTCTGAAGTTACAGGTGCTGATTGCAGGATTCTGATTGGCAGCTTTTCAAGGGAAAAAAACAAAACAAAACAGGAAGTGAAACTGGAATCTCGTCACCCACACTTTGTTTTAAACCTCGTGTTTAAAAATGAACATGTACAAATGACTTGTAGAAAACTTTTTATTGAAAAATAGCATTATTACATTTTAAATTCATTTTAATATTAAATTGATTAATTTAAAAAAAAAAAAAAGACAGTGTTGTCATGGAGACGGGTCAGAGTCAGTTCCGTGGATTTCTTCCATTTCCACCTACAGGGAAGAAACGGATCTGTTAAGTCACTAAATCATTATACATAAGAACAGAGCTTTCCAAAATAAAAGTCTGACACCTCGGTTTCAAAATAAAGTCAAGCTGTTCACCAGGCCTTAATCTGAAAGGATCATGTCTGAGTAAAGTGGATTAATGTGGGTAGAAACTTAATTAAAAGACCTGCAGTGTAACTGGGTTAATAGTTAATATTCATCATCTATTAGTGATTTAAATTGTATTTGATCGGCTCTCACCTTTAGATTTCCCAGGTTTGCCGTAGTATCCGTAGTAGACTTCCTGCTGGTTGCCGTGCTTCTCTGCGGACATGAGACAGACACACACACCTGTGTTTTCTTCCTCATGCTCCTCTTACTGGGTTCAGGTGGGTGTGGCTCAGCTTCGCTCTCTGTCACTCAAAGCTCAAACCACACCCCCACAGTTAACCTCCCCTTCAGGTGACGGACTGTCTGGATTTCAGTTGTGTTCAGAACGACGTCACTCACATTACTTTGCATTAAAATGTTCACTCGGTTTTTTCGGATTATTAAAAAAACACATTATATTCTAAATATTTTGTCCTTGTTTTCATTGTTATTCTCTCTTCTGACACGATTGACGTCACAGTCCGGGACTGATCCGTCATTAAAAGACGATATTCAGAAACAAACAAAAAGCTAAAAACACATTTTATATCAGTCCTGCAGCTACATGCTGTCTGCAGCACAGACCTGCTCCGCTCTGTACGAGCTTCTTCTGCGTAACGTCCACGTCCATCCTCTCAGCAAAAATCACTGGAATTAACTTTAACATTTACTTCACCAGAATATAGATTCTTTACTGTCATTGCATTAAAAACAATTAAACTCAGTTTGGCAGCACATGTTAAAAATACAAACTAAAATCATTAAAATATAGAAATATATAGTAAAATAAAATATGCACATAACAACAATATAACTATAAATGATCAACGTAAGCTTTAGATTAGAAAATCTTGTATAGCTTGTTGGAAGTTAGTTTGATGGTGCACGATGCAGAAAACGTGGATTAAAAATTAAATAAACATTGAAATGAAGAAAAACAACAATTTAAGACGAGAGACCGACCGATACTCTTTTCCAGGGCCGATACTGATTATCGATAATCAAGGAGACCGATAACAGATATTTGGAACCGATACGTCGACACAAAACTACTGCTGTATAAAGGACACTCAGGTGTTTCTATTATTTTATCCACCCCAGTTCTATCAGTGAATGCAGGTAAATATCAGAAACACCTCCAAACACTACATCCTCTATAATGATCATCAACAACTGTCGGAAACTATTTTAATAAAAACATTATCAGCTTCATGAAGGAGGATTTACTGCAGGACTGTTGTATCAGACTCCATCAGGTTGATCTACATGTTCCTAATAAACTGATCAGTGTATATCAGTCATTATCGGGGATTATTTTGCAGGTGTTTGGTCATAAACCACACTGAGCTTGAAGTGATGATGATGATGATGATGATGGCGGCGTTACCTGAACCTCTGCTCTTCCACTGACCGTGCCTCTTGTGGTTTTTCTGCACGTGTGCGTTCCTGCAGGTTCCCTCGTCCTTCCCGCCGCTCGCCCTCTTCGTATCTAGGAGACGGAGCAGAGTCAGAGCGACGCCACAGAGAGCACAGCCAACACACAACACGCCGAATTTTAAAAATCATCACCTGAGAATTTGAAAGGATGCCTTCTGTTTGGCGCCGCGCCGCCGTTCGACTCTTCACACGCACACCTGAGCTCGCTGCACTGGACGCCACAGTCCACTAAATGTCCCTTTGACGGAGACACCTCAGACGTCTTCTGGTCGACCTTCGGGACGCACAGCTGCTCCTTTCGGACTTCTTCGCGACCGCACGCCCCGTCGTCCACCTCGTCCCCTCTACAGGTCAGGTGACCTGTAGACGAGACTCTCTCTCCTGCTGCAGAGCTCAAGAGCAGAGTCGCTTCCCGCTCAGGAGAGCCGGCGCCATTCTCCCGCCGCTCGTTTAAAATAAGAGATTCCTGGTTTGGGCTTCGATTAGCCTCGGGTTCAGAAGACCCATTTTCATCCACAGTCTCCGCGGCGGGAGAACAAACAGTTATCTGCCTCTGCGGGCGGGCCGGGGAAGCCGAGGGGTCCTTCTCTGAAGGAGTCGTGTTCCGGCTTTCCTCCGCTCCTCTCGCTTCAGAGGCGGAAATGTCACTCGCCATTTCTGGCTTCTTCGGTGGACTCGGCTTCTCAGCCGGCGTGCTGAAGATCAGCCAGCTGTCCGACATGGGGGCGGAGTCGGAGGAGGACAACCTGCGGGTCCGCCTGTCAGCTTTGACGGCCGGGTTGTCAGTCTGGGTGGAGTGTCTGCAGTTCTCAGCTTCCTCCGTCATCTCGACGATGACCTGAGGCTCAAACATGCCGTTCTGCAGCAGCCACTCCTTGGTGGGGACAAACGGGGCGAGAGACTCCACAGACCAAACAGACTCGTTCACGTTCCTCCTGGACCGGCAGCCGCTCAGAGGCATTTGATAAGGAATGATGTCCGCGGTGTCTTCGTGTAGACTCGTCTCGTCGCCGGTCGTTTGCTCGTCGTCCGGGAGCTTGTGGGATTTGTTCAGTGAACGCATCAGTTCCTCTCTGCAGGGGAGACACCGGCTCACAGAGTCCAGCGACTCCACGGGCTCGTCGTCTCCTCTGGACTCTGACAGGAGGTCATAAAGAGCGGGAGGCAGTTTGAGGATCTTGAAGAGGGCTTCACTGTCCTTAGAACTCAGGATACACGCAACGTCTTCATCAGCGTCTTCATCGCCGTCAGACGCCACCGCCGCCGGGTCCGTCTGGTTCTTCTGAGGCGGCTCCTCACCTGCCGTCTTCAGCATGGTCTCCTGCGGCGTGCCCCCTCCCCAGCTCATCAGGATGTCGGGAATAGAGACCCGTCTCTCTTTGACGGCCTCGTCCTCTTGCTGGGAGGAGCTGCACACCGGGACCATGCTGTCCGGGGAGCTCGCCGACCACACGTCGCAGCGACGGTTCCTGCAGGGGGGGGCGTTCTCCTGATCGACGCCATCTTTACGGCTCTTCTGCGTCTCTTCAGTTGCTCTGATACGAGACAAGACCGTCTTCGCTGCAGCAGGATCCGGGACGTTAAAGCGGCGTGCGACGGGGCTACCTGTACCGCTCTTCTTCACCTGGACGTCCTCTGCGTCGCCAGGTAAGGTGTAGTTCTCCACCTCAGCAGAGCCTCCTTTTTGGGAGCTGGAGCTTGAAGACGGAGAGCTGGAGGCCGTTCCGTGCCCAGAGTCTGAGCCGACAATCAGGCTCCCCCCGCCATAACCACCCGTGCCTCTGTGCGGCGGTTCTGTTTGGACCTCGGAGTTCACCGTTTCTCTGACGGGTACGCTGTGAGGCGGGCGGACTCTGCGGGTCTGGTTCTGGTAGGGGGCGCAGGGAGCGTGGGGCTGGGGGTGGAGCAAGCGTCTGTAGTCAACCGCCTGGACGTGAGGGTGGGGGAGAACGTAGGATGGAGCCTCCATGTAGGGGGGAGGAGGAGGGAACGGGGGCATGACCATACCATAACCTGAGAGAAACAAACAGAGGTCAAGGTTCAAGTTTTAAAACAACAAGGTAAAGAGTCACGTCCTCACACTCACCCATGCCTGGGAAGCCCGCAAAGGGGTTGTAAGAGAAGGGCACGGGCCACTGGTAGTGGAGGAAAGGGAGCGGAGGCGGAGCATGTACGTAGAAGACCGGGCGGGCGGGGGCGGGGTGTTGGGGGTGGGGTGCAGGTCCTGGATCTAGACCGCCTTGCAGTCTGGGATCCTGCTGCCCAGGGTTCGGCACGCCGCTGCTGGAGTGCAGGTTCCCGCCATTCGGTCCCTGAAGAGTCATATTCAACCTACACAGGGCGGAGGAGGAAAGGTGTGTTAGACAGGTGTACACACACACACACACACACACACACACACAAACAATGTGGTAAATGTTAGATTGTTTCACTCAAGAAGAAGAAGAAGAAGTCACTCAAAGTGCTTTGCAATAAAAAAATAAAATACTACAATAAAATGAGGGCAGATTGAAGGACGATGAAAATAGACATTAAAAAGACAAGATGATAAAATATGTAAATGATAATAAAAACAAAAAACAGGAAGAAAAGTAAAATATGAGCGAATGAATTAAAAGTTGAATAATCAGGTTTCCAGCTGTTTTCCATAGTTTGGGATCGTAGTTAAAACGCTGCACTGCCTGTTTTCTTGTGTGTAAAACTGTGTGACTTTAAAAGCTGAAGATCTGAGAGCTCGTGCAGGATTATATAGGCCGGTCTGAACCAGGAAGTACAAAGACCTGGACATCGTCTCTAAAAGACACGGAGCCAGTGAAGTGAAGCTAAAAACCAGAGTAATCAGCTTCTCCTTGTTTTTTTGGTAAAAGTCCAGCAGCTCGGTTCTGAATGACCTGGAGTCGTTCAGCAGCAGCAAAAAGAGCGATGCAATAATCTGTTAGAATCAAGAGCATGAATAAGTTTTTCAGCATGTTTGTGGGTTAGGAACAGCTGCACTCTGGCAATGTCTCTGTTTTGGTCACCTTCTTTATATTTGATTAAAACTGCATGTCACTTCTGATTTAACCTCAGGGAACAAGTTCCTGGGAGTCGAACGTCTGTCAGACTCAAACATTCAGGATTTAAGCAACTGAACTGACTCACTGAAGAGGATTTATTTTAATTTAATATTTAACTCTTGACCAGCTGCCATCACTGCTGCCGCCACCCAGACACCACGAGTCCAAACCCTCCACCTGTACTTCCCCATGTTGTCGGCAGAGAGAGCGGAGTCACTTTACCTGGCTGAGGAGGAGGACGTGAGAAACACAGAGCGATGAGCAAAGAGAGTGAAAGTGTGGAGCGGACACACCTGAGTTTAAGTAGCTGCTCATCACACAGGTGTGAGCAGCATCAGCTGATCTGGGATCACCCTGAGGCCTCCTGCAGTCAGGGCGAGGCGCCACTAGATGGAGCCAGAGGCCAGTCAGTCACAGGTCTGTTCTCAGTGTCAAGTCACCGTCTTGTCAGGTGCGGTCACATGACTCCGGTGCTCGCCTCCCTGTTTGATTTCACATTGATTTAAAATCTAATTAATGATTTTTGATTCTTTAAATGGCTCCAACCCCCAAATTATTATTACCATTATTTTCAGCTGCATGAAGTCAGAGTCACTGGAGTGATCTACAGATTATTCATAGACTCATACTGTCGTCGTCATAAATTGATGAATTGAATCAATATATTTACTTTAATTTAAATGATGAATTCCTCATTAAAGTTCAAATCTGTAACTTTTACACATTAAAACATCTAAAAACATCTGGACCTGTGTTCTACATGTTGTTGAGTTGTGTTCTTACATTCTCCCAAATGTTTCCATCAATTCTCAAACCGGAGAAATCAGTGATTTTAATCATGGTAACGTTTCATTGGTCGCCTGTTGATGACATCATATCCTGTATGATCATGTGTCAGTGTGACATTGATCTTTTGTTTAGTTTTAAGCCACAGACACTTTATTGGTGTTTTTCGGCTCCTTATTTGAACCAGATGATTTTAAAATGTGAGTTTTATATTTGATAAAGTGTCACTTTTTTCTTTTTTTTTTTTTTACAGTTTTTATTCCTCCGACAGTCGGAGCGGCGGCCTCGTTCTCCTGGACACGATATCTCAGTAACGTCTCGGCGGAACTTCTTCTAATTTGGCAGAAACATTCACCAGGACTCATGGATGAACTGATTAGATTTTGGGGGTCAAAGGTCAAAGGTCATTACTCAAGATTTCACACAGCAATTATGACAAAATTTCACACCAATGGTTCATATTTTATACGACTCTGGATCAACAGGAAGTTACCTGACACTAGAACCGCGTGGCGGAGGGATACGACCTAGTTCCTCTTGTGATCGACGGAGCAGCTGCACAGTGTTTGTTAATGCAGAATTTATTTGCACATTTAATGAATCATTGTGTAACTGTTTATTTAATTATTCAACTTTAATATAGAATTGAACGCCAATAAAGTCTGTAGTTACCCTGAAGATCATTCTGACAAACGCTGACTGCCTCACTGTCCTCTGTCTCTCTCATGTGCAACATACATCATATAGATCTGGAGTCTCTTTAACAGCCTTTGGACTTGGATCATTAACGCCACACGGAGTTGATCTTATCAGTCATGTGATCCACACTCATAAAAACCTACAGGTATTTTCTCTCTGACTTTGCCCCTCTGTGTCCGACGGGTCGTTGGAGATTTACAGTGCAGTCTTGGAGTCTTGTGAGGTTTAGTGTGTTTGTGTTTGCTGTATTATCTGAGTGTCAATATTGGCAGTGTAAACACGTTCAGAAGAAACAGATTGTTCCTACAGTTTGACCTTTGCTAACGTCCGTGAGACGAGACAGAAACCAAACACCGTGAACAACGTGAAGAAGATCGCTGCTCGGGGTTTCCTCCGGTGCAGATCGACTTGTTCGGGCTCCGCCACAGTCAGCGCAAACATGACCTCATGACCTCACTTCCACCAAGATGGAGGACGAGCGCATCCACCCCTGAAACTGGGTTAATTGCATATTTTTTCCTGCCAATCACAAAAATCGGAGCCGACACGACGAGCGAAAAGTCATTTATATTTTATACACAGTCTGCTCCGCTGACCATATGGGAAAGCTGTGTCCTCGTCACGAGTGCTGTTGCTATGGTTAACTGCAGTTAAATATGTAATAATAATAATTCCTTCGTTTATATTGCGCCTTTAAAAACAAGGGTTTATAAAGTGCTCTGACATAAAAGCACAAACATACAAGAGAACAACGGCAGAAGAACCCGAACAACAACAGCAACACAAGAACCCAACAACAAACATGATGTCAGCAGTTAAAGGGGAATAATCAGAGGAGGTAAAGGCACCAAAACAACATTAAGCAAAACAGAATGAGATAAAAAGATTAATACAAATAAGGGCATAAAGAGGCATAGAGAGGCAGGAAGTAACAGTGGAATAAAATAAGGCGAAGAAGTGATAGAGGAAATAAAAACAATAGAAACAGATAAAAAAAACATTTGTAAAGAGATAAAACAATAAGGAATGAAATAAAGATACCATAAAGGGAAATAAGGAGTGATGTGATGTCGTCTGTTTGAACCAGTAAGGAGCCTGTAGCTGCTGCATTTTGAACTGGTTGGAGGCGAGGCAGAGCTTTATGGGTAATTGTGGGTAATATGTGTGGGCGGAGGTTAAACTATGTCCTCGCATCCTGCACGATTTCTGCAGACATCAGCTGGAGCGAGACCTGCAGCTCCGAGGGGAGGGAAAGATCTAACAGGTGTAAGCAAACATTTCTATCCTACACCAGGAGTTCGTCTGAGACTGTGAGGTCCGTCCTCCCACATTCCCCGAAACGTCTGTAACCAAAGCGACGAACAGACACGGATCTCAGCTGGGAAGGTTAAAGGTCATAGTCCTCATGGAGTCCGTGTATCACTGTCATGATCCACGGCAGTGTGTCACATCCACAGGTCAGAAATCCCTCTTCCATATTTTATGATATGAACATGCAGTTGCCATGGTTACAGTTGTCACTCAGCCGTGGAGAGAGAGGCATTGTGTGTTACTGTGGAGCTGGGGGAGGGGCGGCAGGGAGAGAGAGAGAGAGGAAGTTGGTGAGGGAATCCTCTCCTTATGTAATATTTGGATTTAACACAGAGGATTAGTCACAGCAGAACACAGTCTGCACATATTATCAGCAGCAACACAACCTCCACCTTCAACACAGCCTCCACCTTCAACACAACCTCCATCTTTATCACAACCTCCATCTTTATCAAGACCTCCATCTTTATCACAACCTCCACCTTCAACACGACCTCCATCTTCAACACAACCTCCATCTTTATCAAGACCTCCATCTTTATCACAACCTCCACCTTCAACACGACCTCCATCTTTATCACAACCTCCACCTTTAACACAACCTCCATCTTTATCACAACCTCCACCTTCAACACAACCTCCACCTTCAACACAACCTCCATCTTTATCACAACCTCCACCTTCAACACAACCTCCATCTTTATCACAACCTCCACTTTCAACACGACCTCCATCTTTATCACAACCTCCACCTTCAACACAACCTCCATCTTTATCACAACCTCCACTTTCAACACGACCTCCACCTTCAACACGACCTCCACAACCTCCACCTTCAACACAACCTCCATGTTGAGGTCTGAGGGCATTTTCTTGATTTCAACATTATTTCTTTCACATTTTAAAGGGAACTTACAACACAACACTCAAGTGTTTATATCACAATGTTCAGATCTCAGCTCTTTCTATAATGATAAACAGATCATTAGACCCAAATGCTTAAAAATTGAAGCCTAGTTTTTGAAATTCTTCAAATATTTTGTGAAATATTTTGTGGATGCATTGTTTTGGTGCTTCAAATGTGTTTATAAGTTATAAGTCTATAGGTTCATAAAATTGTGCAATATATGATAAAAAATAGTAGATAAATGGATAATAAATGCCTCAAATGAAATTTTGTAATATCACTTAAAGGCTGTGAGTCACGTTTGATCTTGCAAAAAAAATAACATAAGAGAAAGTGGAGCATATACAGATTGTAACAACATTTAAACCATATTCCCTCACTGAACTATCACAAAGATATTAATAGAAACATCCGTCGACCTCAGAGGGTTAACACAACCTCCATGTTCAACACAACCTGGTTCTCTCTCCTCCCTGTCCATGCAAAACAGTGACTGAGTGTGTGAAGCAGAGAGCCCATTCACACACACACACACACACACACACACACACACACACACACACACACACACACACACACACACACACTAACTCTTTGAAGTGGACGTGACATTGTTAGCCATGTTTGTTGCTGTGTGGAGCTGCTGCCTGTTCTGGGTCATCTGTCCTCTCATTAATATCCTGTCCACATTCATCAGACGGTGGACGAGGACATGAAAGACCAGAGACCCAGTGGACCCATTAACAGGACTGAGCAGGACCAGGACCACTAACAGGACCACAAACAACTCAGTGCATCCGTCTCTGTTGGGAACAAAAACAGATTTTAAAGACTAAAATCGGAAAGTTACCATAAAGAAAGTTGTGATTTTCTGACAAAAGGTCACAAGAGAACATTAATAAGAGTTTAGTACCACAAGTATAAAGTTACTGCCTCAGGAGAAGTTTGAATAGTCATAGAGTTCACTGAAACAAAATCACATAGCCAGATGTGTGTGTGTGTGTGTGTGTGTGTGTGTGTGTGTGTGTGTGTGTGTGTGTGTGTGTGTGTGTGTGTGTGTGTTGATGCTGCAGCTGAAGCAGCTTTCTGAGGTTCAGGGTTTGAGTTTATCCACTGTGTAATTTCACGTCTGTTAACTGATGCCAAGTTGGAACAACTCAAACCTTTCAGTATTTTCTGTGTTTGCTGTCAGCTGTCACATTCAGGCCAGGACCAGAAATGTAATATATGACTTAAATGTTCCTCAAGTTTTTCTAACATGTGTGAAATACCCATGGTACAATTTGAATATGTAAATGATTTTTAATATGTTTCAACCATATATATGTTAATGATATGTATTTAATTCATATGTGCAAGTTTATTAAAACAACAAACATATAAAAATTCTATATGCTTATGTATGTTTTTTGTTATTATCGACAGGCTGTGGGATGGATGCGTATTATGTAACATAAGTCATATATGTCACTATATGGTTTTATTTTATATA
This sequence comes from Seriola dumerili, assembly GCF_002260705.1. NCBI lineage: Eukaryota > Metazoa > Chordata > Actinopteri > Carangiformes > Carangidae > Seriola > Seriola dumerili. The sequence continues at coordinate 467,831 of NW_019174638.1, read as the reverse complement.
TCTACATATATTTCATATATGGATATTCAACATATTTATATATTGGATTTGCAAATGGCAGCAGATGTGCAGGTGTCTGGAGTACAGACAGCCTCCATCATCAAACTCTTTTCACATGAGGAAAAAAAGATTTTAACCTTATTGCAATGCATGCTGGGAGGCAAATTCGAATAAGCTGACTGAATAACTGTATGATTCCAATACAGCTGCATTTATCTCAAGCTTTTATCCAAAGACCTTTACATCTCATTTCATCCAAGTTTGTGGTTGTGTCTGTTTGTTGTTTGATTTTGTCCCTTCTAAGCCTCAGCCCCCCCCCCACCTACAACCCACCCCCCACGACCCACTCTTCAGACACTGAAAGAGACGGAGACAGAATAGCTATTTAGCTGTTTAATGGCCAACTCTCCGACAAAGACCATCCAGCTAATGGTTTGTGATGATGAGGACTCTAACAAAGGAGTGTTGGTAGAGACACTAACAAACAGCCAAACACTGTTACATAAGGCCGTCACCAGTGAGCACCACACATCCTCTGCCAAGTGCTCGCAATCCCCACCGATAACTATGGTTTCTGTGGGATACAATGGCTGTGTCCGAAATCACTCACTACTCCCCATGTACTGCACTGTGTGGTGCTGCCCACATGTATAGTGAGAATTATTATACCCTTTATAGTGGACTCATATAGTATCCCAGAATGCATTGTGAAAAGTAGTGTACAACCGATGGTCACTAACCAAGAAATATATACCATCATGCATTGCGCTTTTGTTTTTCCATTTTACCGATGAGTTCACTACTACACTACTCTACATTGAACTCCCTGAGTGAGTAAGTGAGTGAGTGAGTGAGTGAGTGAGTGACTTCGGACATGACCAATCAGTTCACTATGTAGCGTAAAATTCTCACTATACATTTCTGACAGCACCGCAGAATATCAAACTCACTATTTAGTGGACTGTGTAGGGAGTAGGGAGTGATTTTGGACACAGCCACAGTTTAGCTAACTAATGTTAGCTAGTTTCTAACTTTAGCTTTGAGTTACTGTTTAGCTAACTAATGTTAGCTAGTTTCTGTTACAGTTGAGCTAAGTAATGTTAGCTAGTTTCTAACTTTAGCTTTGAGTTACAGTTTAGCTAACTAAGGTTAACTGATATTGCGCCCTTTCATTTCCAGTGTTAGCTTGTCATTACATCACCAATATAAAATGTCATATATGATCTAATGTTAGCAAACACTGGTGCTCAGTCATGAGCAGTGGAACAATGGAGGATTAGTTGTTGTATTGATATGTTGTACTTTCTACTCCACTACATTTATTTGGCAGCTTTAGTTAAACTAGCAAGATACTGACACTGGTTCCCAACCTGTGGCCCGGGGCCGTGCTGAACAGTTTTGGTGAAAAGGTGTAATTATAAATACATATATACTGTTTGTAAATCAAACACATTAATCTTTGAAAGCATTAAATGTCAGTACAAACTTCCAATGAGTTGTGAATAAAAGGAAAATCTGAAACATTTCTGTAGATTTTAAATAGTTTTTATTGATAAATCTTTACCACTAACGACAGATTCACACAAAATATCTTTCCATCTATAACGTGACAGCAGTTTGAAGTGACACACTGAAAGATTTTTTTTAATAACATTTCCTATAACATTGATATAAAAGCTAAAAAGTGACATTGCTCAGGTTTCTTATGAAGACCTGCCACTGATCCCAGTTCAGTTAGATGGAGTATTGATTATAGACACTGTTGACAAAGATAATAATTAAGTCTATGACCTGTGTTGATACTGTAGCTTGTGTTAATGCAAAGTCATACATTGGTCCTTTCACGTCTTTATAACACACCAGCTCTGTCTAAGTTTAATGCACTGTGGTGTTAGGTAGTTCAGTTGTCATGGTTCTTATAAAAGGTGTGAAGCTTGTACTGTAGAGTCACTGACAGAGTGAGATGGCTAAAGTCGTGTCCACAGTAACGCAGATACAAGATGACTGCATGTGGACGGAAGCTCTACACTGAAGAAAATAAAAGTGTTTCATATCTACGTGCATCAGCGCGGACACGACCTCTGTCATCCAGTACCAGATACAACTGTCGTTCACAGCACACTGTGGCGTTTCATAGCATTACCATCATGAGGTGATCACCGGTCGATGGGCGGAGGCCTCGGCCCGGACTCACTGCTGGTGTCATCACTTTGTCTCAAAGTGACAAAATGAGGCGTCAAGAAAAACATGAGCTCTAACAATCTGAGCAGCTGTCTGCAGCACAACGCACAGCACAATCAAATGCATAGGAGGAGCTTCAGGAAACTGATAAAGGCTTTTCAAACAAGGCAAAACATATAATTCATATCTTTTAAATAACGGACTATTATTTTTTGATAAATATTCCTGCGTGTAATTTAGAGCGACATCCACCAAACAGGTGGATCTGTGTATTTTTTCAGTTGTAGTATGTAGCACACATGATCCAATAACTAACAGTTGCCTAAGTCTGTTTTAGACTTTTCATTAATGCTAAATAGAAATAAATGACTGTTGATTGAAACACTTCCTACAGTCACACAAACATTACTTCTGCCTTTCGAATATTTAAAATGATATTTGAGATGTTTTGCGTCTGATCACACGTCAACAGACACGATCAGACCGGTCAGAGAGGATGTGATGCAGATTTCTGTGTTAGCTCGGGTACGTCGACATTATGAGGCGGGATGTTTTATAGTGTCAAAGCTTATGTTATTTCATTCAAGATACATCCAGGTAGTCTATGTCATAGAAAGTGTGAGCAGATGGATTCTATTCTACTTTCTGAGTTGATGTCGTTGGGGCTGAAATAAGGTGAGTGAAGGCTGCATGTGGAGGAGGAAGGTTCGGGAAAAGAGGGAAGAATAAGCAAAGCGTTGAAGGAGCTTTGAAGGTGAAGCGGGGGTTTATTTGAAGGAGGCACGGACCCGACGGCCCTTCAGGGGCTGAGGAGGTCTGTAGTTGTCCACCATGCAGCACGGAGCTTCTCCCTCTCCGGTGAACAGGAGGCTGCGGAACTTGGCCATCTGACGAGAGAGGAGACACAAGGAGGAAGATGATTAAGGTCTGACTGTTGGGACCAGATGACAGGAGTCAGCTGTTCACTAAAATCTATCATCAGACTTCTCCAGCTCTTACCTGCCACCTGCCCAGCACTAAATCCCAACACTTGACCTTGAGACGTCCAGACAGTTACCCTAGAGGCTCATGGGAACTGAGTCTGCCCCCTCATGGGACCAGTTTAGGCTTGGCAGCTTGTACTGGGAGCTATAATATTAATAATAAATGAATGATAGAAGAGGTGCTGGAGAAGAGTCCCATAACACTAATGCATGATTATACTTTAACTGTAGCCAGGTCCGTGTTTAGCTCAGCTGGTTACCTGAACTTTAAAGGCACAGGTCAAATCTAAACCAACTGGTTGACTCACCACTAAACCACTAAACCCAAACTAACTGTGTAACTAGTGAGAGACCTGAACATGACATGAGCACACAGCGTGGCTCAGGAGGTAGAGTGGGTCGTCCACCAATCAGAAGGACAGTGGTTCGATTCCCGGCTCGTCCAGTTCAATATCTCGCCCAGTGTCCTTGGGCGAGATGTTGAACCTGATACACTGTGTGAACCCTATATTTAGTAGTAGACCTACTTTATTAATAAAAAGCTTTGTTTACACTTTGGCTCAGTGAAGTGTCCGCTCAATAATCAGCTCAATAACAAACGTGACCGAGCTGCTTTCAAAAAGCTCTGCAGTGACTCAGCTGTTGGTTTTGTTTTCATATCATCATCAGTCTTTGGACTGATTTATCAATGGTTTGACAACAGCAGGTCTGTTATGTCTCATACTCTGTTTAAAGACCGACAGAGGAAGGAGCGTTAAAGTTTAAAGACAGGCGTGATGGATCAGCTGTTCTTTATGTCTTTGAAAGTCGTACAGTGACAGTTACAGACTCATTTGGACCTTTCAAGTTGACATGAGGATTCACATTTAGAAACCATTAGATTTGCTGCTCCTATAGCGTTCCCATGAGCTCCTGCGTCCTGCAGCTCAGCAGCTACAACTGAAGGAAACACTGACTCCCTGGACGATGAGTCAGTGGACTTTCCTGCACTCAGGCGATTCACTTTATCTCCAGTCCAGTGTTGTACAGCGCAGACACCTCACACCCTCCTGCCACAGCGGTTATCTCTCATGTGCACACGGTGGTGCAACACACAGCCTCACACATGTCGCTCAGAGACGCATTAAGACCAATAAGAAACTGTCCAACTACTGAAACAGCCTGGAACCAAGCGTGTGTGTGTGTGTGTGTGTGTGTGTGTGTGTGTGTGTGTGTGTGTGTGTGTGTGTGTGTGTAAAATGACTACAGCAGCATTGTGGCATAAACAACAACTCTTCTGGGAGCCATTTAGCCTTTAGCTAGCTGCTGAACATGGACTTCAGTCCCTCAGTCAGCAGCTCCTCTCTGCTTCAGTGTGTTTTCATTTCTACAGAAAAGCATCTTCTAATTAAACACCCAGGCTTTATTAACTGAAGGGAAACTCTGAAACTTCACCTGCTCCGTGGGGCTTTTCTGTCACATGACTGTGGAGTGTGTCGTGTTCATTATGTGTGCACACTGCCGCTGCAGATACAGCCAGTTAGTGTAATCTAAATGAAACACAGGGCGCTCGGCTCAGACCCGCCCTGCTCTGAAGCGTGATATGATATCTGTCACTGTGACCTTCACGACCTTCACGATGCTCAGACCCACATTCAGGCTCCTTCAACCACTAACTGAGAGGACGTCCAATCCAAGTCTGAAGTGTGTGAGGATATTAAAAACACTGCAAAAGCAGCCTCACGTCCTGAGCTGTCCCGCCCACAGAGCTGCCAAGAAAATGTCTTTATTTAGACACACACACACACACACACACACACACACACACACACACACACACACACACACACACACACAGACTCATGACCTTCCTGGTTATATTTACATTATATCCAGTGTGTAATCCAGCTGTGGCTTTGCTCCAGTTGTTGTTATGTTTGGCTCTTTATCCTGCTGTACGGCGCAGACTGAACTTCTCTTCCTCCAAACAGAAGCAATTCAAACAAGTGTCTTTTTCTTCTGAAACAAATCTAACTTTGACAGGCTGTAATCCAGCCACAGGTCAAGAGCACAAAGCTTTCTGTGTATCTGGATGTTATATTCACATCTTATTCACACTTCAGGGTTTGTGATATTCTTGATGTTAAAGCTCCTCCAGTGTAAAGGTCTGTGTCCATGTGTAGTGTGATTATAGATCAGCTCTAGCTTCTATATTAATACTGTGAAAGTATCAAAGCCTCAGTCCACAGAGAAATGCACACAGCCTGTATTCAGAAACTGAGCCTTAAAACCAGCCGTCAGGACTTCTGGAACTTTGTGATGTCACAACAAAGCAGTCACCAAGCCCCGCCCACCTGGACCCACCATCCACACCTGTTGTTACTAGAGCTCCAGAGAGAAGCCTGAGAGAGGAGATGTAAAACTACACTGAGATGGTTTTTATATCTTCTTATGGATCAACACTTCAAATAAAACACAGAAGAAGAAGAAACATGGAGCTTTAAGGACGAATAATTATAAACAAGCGTCTGTAATGACTGTCCACATACTTACTGGTTACCTGGGGGATTTTTGCAGGTGAATTCTTTTCTTTTTGCTTTCTCAGTTTTTTTTCTGTCATTAATGAACTTTATTTAAATAAACTGTTCGATGTAAAACTTGGCACTTACCTGTGCAGGGCTGACACTGATTGGCTCCTTGAGGACGATCCAGGTGACACTCTCCAGCAGGGGGGGCGTGGTCAGAGAGCCATCATAGGTCCAATAATCCAGAGAACTAGGAAGAAGAGTCTTTGCGTCGAAGTTGGCAAAAGTGGTCTGCTTTCCCTGCAGGAGTCAAGGAAGGAAGGAAGGAAGGAAGGAAGGAAGGAACAATTCCAAAGCTTAATAATGACTTTTCACAGAGTGTGAGAACATTCGGTGTGTTGCTGAATTGTGTGACGTTTGTTTTTACCTTGGTTTTAATTGCGTCCAAGGCATCCAGAACCTTCTGAAGTCTGGGGTTGGCAGCTCCAATCTGGACACACACACACACACACACACACACAATTTAATTGAATACTTAAAGCAGCTCCAGTCTGCTGATGGTCTGGGATGAAGCGATGAAACACTCACCTTGAGGAACACCCCGACCACAGCGAGTCCGTCAGGCTGGCTGGCCGCCTCTCCGAAGCTCGGGTACTTGGTGTTCCAGTGCACCAGGTGCAGCTGACAGGGAAAACACAGAGTTTTGAAGTCTTGAGTTATGGCTAAAAAGTGTGTTCTGAGGTCACTGTGACCTTGACCTTTGACCTTTGACCACCAAAGTCTAATCACTTCGTCGTTGAGTCCAAGTGAACGTTTGTACTAAATTTGAAGATGTTCCTTTAAGGCGTTACGGAGATATTGTTCACAAGGTCAAAATCACGCAGACAAACTTCGAAAGAATAATCGAATAGTTTTAAAAAAATTACAAATATTATTTTTGTTCGAAATAATGAATAAAAATATAATAATTAAATTCTAATTAAACATGACAACAGATTTCCAGCGTCTGGGGCCTGATACGACAGGATCTTGTACCAACACGTCCTGAGAGGATGGTTTGGATATTTGCACATTGAGATTTTGATCATACTTTGATTAATTGTGCAGCTCTAGTCTCTAGTTTATTTCTTTGTTTATTGATCTAAAACATATTGGATCTAAAGATACTGTAATCGACCAGCTGATCAGTTTATAATTGTAGAATGTAAAGCCTCAAATCTCCAGAACAAATGCAGCATTGTGACTTCAGTCCTCTCTCACTGCCCTGAGATGTTGGAAAAGCTCTGTTACTTCCTGCTGCGTGTCATAACTGAGGGTGTGTTACTGTGTCTGGTGGTTGTGAGCGTCTTTGAATCGGTACCTCACAGGGGAACTTGATGTCGTTGACGGTGTGCTCGGAGCCTCGGTCGTCACTGGCTCCCCAGTGGAAATGAAACTGTCTCAGACGGTACGTTCCAGAAATAGGTCCTCCAGTCAGAGCTGTTCACGACAACACAACACAGTCTCAGGTAAACACACACTCAATATCAACACGGCTCGTTAGTAACCTGCACGTCATCCAACCAGGGGCGGAGGTTTGGTCGCATCAGAACAAAGAGGGCTTTTTAATGATGTCAACCAAATGGTTTATTAACATAAAAGATCTGAATTTACAGATTTACCAGGAATTTATTTACATTTACATAAAACTAACAGTAACAGATCAAAGACTCAAACTTTAAGAAATGATGCTGTGTTATAATAAGTTACAAGTTCACATCAGAATAGGTGGATAATAAATACAATAAATACAGTACAATAAATGTAAATTAATGTTAATTTACAATTAATCCACAATAGCATAGCCTATAATTAATCACACTACCATTTTAAAACCTAAAGCTCTGGAGATGAAGCTGTTTCCTCATCGGCTGCTCTACTTCCTGCAAAATAATTCATTCATGGCGACAGTTTCATGGGATGTCTCCACAGAAATTCAACTCATACTTTGATGTATCCACCATTTTAAATTTCCTCCTGCTAGCAACCTGACTGCTAGCAACCTGACTGTTAGCAACCTGACTGTTAGCAACTTGACTGTTAGCAACCTGACTGCTAGCAACCTGACTGTTAGCAACCTGACTGTTAGCAACCTGACTGTTAGCAACCTGACTGCTAGCAACCTGAACGCTAGCCTACATAAGACAGAAGCCAGGGTTAGCTTGCTAGTTAATGCTAGCTAACACGGTAAATCATCAGCGAAACTCAGGATATCTGTTGTATGTTCATGCTAACGTCTGTTTTTCTTCTGTTCATTCCTAGAAACTGATTTAAATATCAGTTTTAATATCAATAAGTTTGGAGCCAAAATAAAATCAGTGTAACGTTTCCTTCATGTTTCATAAATAATAAAGAGTTTAATTCCTTCCATTGTGTGCACTGGAGGGGCGGTGGGGCGAGGTGCTGCAGATGTCCCGTTGACCTCCAGATAATGAAACAAGGGTGATCAGGGTTAACTGAACATGACATCATCACACGCTCTTATCTGCTACAGTGCATACAGCAGGGGCGGAGGGGCGGAGGGGTGGAGGGGTGGAGGGGTGAACAGGACGGCTAGATAAAGTTAAATGGAAATGTCTGTATAGGCTACAGTATATCTATAGATATGTAGTATTATATTAACACTAGGAGCCGAGCTGTGCTTACTGGAAGTGTCTGTGTCGTCCAGAAAGTCCACCTGGAAGGAGTGTCCATTGTTGAGGATGCCCGTGGCGTTGGAGGGGTCGTACTTGAGCTTCAGAGCCTTCAGGGAGGAGTCGTACTGGGCCTCCCTGGGGACGATGTTGATAGGAGACTGGCGGGGCCCGTCGGCCACAGGGAAGTCCTGCACCCATTTGTCGGGTCCTAGAAATAAAGGTGTATGTGTCAGTGTCACACGGAGTCGTCCAGTGGTGTAGAAAGAAAATAAAAATGTATGTAATGTCATAAAAATAATTTCTACATTATTGTTTTTAATTCACCTTTTAAAGGGAACTGACATATTAGATAACACTAATGTGTTTATATCACAATGTTCAGATCGATCTCAGCTCTTTCTATAATGATAAACTGATCATTTCACCCAAATGCTGGAAAATTAAAGTCGAGTTTTTTGAAATTCTTCAAATATTTTGTGAAAATAAACCTTTACTGATGTGGATGAAATGTTTTGGTGCTTCAAATGTCTTTATCAAAGTCTATAGGTTCATAAAAATAGTGCAATATATGATAAAAAAATAGTAGATAAATGGATAATAAATGGTAGTCTCTGTCACTCTCACCCAGATTTTAGAAGCTGAGTCACGTATGATTTCACAAGAATATGTGAGAGAAAGTGGAGAGTCGACAGATTCTAACAACATTTAAACCAGATTTCTGCTCTGAACTATCACAAAGATTTTAATAGAAACATCCGTCGACCTCAGAGTGTTAATGAATAATAATAATAAAATAATTAAAAATGTCATTCATAGTAATTCATATTATATTACAATTCATAGTAAATGTTCCACATTTTAAAATGTATTTATCACAATCAGAATACTTCATTGATCCCAGGGGGAAATTAGTTTGTGTTACTGTTGCTCCTCAGCAAAGAACAGAGAATATGAAGTAGAAAAATTAGATAAAGATAAAAATAAAGATAAATAAATACATATATACTATATATATATAACATAAATATATACATAAATATAAATATGTAAAGAAACGTGTAAAGATTAAAGAGTATTAAAATTGAACTTGCTTATAGATTACATATAAATAAATAAATACTTATATATGTATAATATATGTATATATCTATAAATAAATACATTATTATGAGGTCATTTATATTATTACTGATGCATCCATGTGTTTGTATTTTAAAGCTGTTAGTTGTGTTGTAGTTCAAACTCCAGCTCCAAAGTTTCTCCAGTGTTTTACATGTAAATCTGCAGAATCCTGCAGAGTGGATCCCTGCTGAGCAGCTGGACCTGCTGTCAGAGTGAAGCTGAAGAAGAACTGTCTGCATGTGGCAGCGTGTTCTTAACCTGTTACACAGAAACCTGAATGTGGATCCTCACCGTTAGAAGGTCCGTATCCCCATCCGTGAGACATGGCTGCTGCTGCTGCTGCTGCTGTACGCTACCCTGAGGACACAGAGGAAAGATCAATCCGAGGAGAGAGGCAGAGGAGGCCGACGATGAAGATCTGGTGACAGACACCCGCTGAGGTGCCGCCGCGGGGCCTTATATAGGTCCTCAGGTCGGTGGGCTTGGCCAGCCGGTCCTGCAGCGGGCCGGGCAATCAGGCGAGCAGTGCAGCCATCCAGAGATGCGATGGTGGCCTCCTCCTCCTCTCCTCTCCTCCTCTCCTCTCTTCCTCTCCTCCTCTCCTCTCCTCTCAGTATTTAGAGGCAGACTGCTGAAGAGATGCGATGGTGATGTTTTATCCCCGACTCTCTCCTCTCCGGGCGGAGATGGATTAGTCTCTGATGCGTGCACATCATCCACACACATCCATCACATCCACCCGGACAGCCCGCGCTGCTCTCGGCGGTGTTCCGGGATCGGGATTCGGTGCGGCTCTGACGGGATCGTGCGGTTCGGCGGGTTTTTACCGCGGCTTCCTGAAGTGGACATTTTCTCTCCACCTCCCTCCATCAGTCACTGCGCTCAGGCTTTCGGTTCCTGGTTTGTTGCTCTGTGGAGGCTGCATGGGATGTGCATGCCTGTGGCTCTCTGCAGGGCCGCACTGAACCTCTGCGGGGCCTGAGGAGTCCAACTCATCCCCCCCCCCCAACCCCCAACCCCCAACCCCCACTCTCAGCTGATTTTTAGATCTTACACTTACCTCCTGTAAAATAAAGTGTCACAGATACACACACACACACACACACGACAGACCAATCTTGTTTTAGTAGGCTGTCATAAGTCAAACACACACACACACACACACACACACACACACACACACACACACACACACACACACACACACACAGGGACTTACTCTCTCTGCTCTCAGCTGAATGAACTTTCATAATTAACTGTCACTATGTTCTTTATAACATACATCCCAGAGTCATTGAAAATAAAACCTTCTCTTTAGTATCCAGGTGACCGTATCCATAGTAACAGAACAGGAACTGCTTGCAGGTCACAGTAGCTGTGTCCCAGTTCAGTATCACTGCTCTTCACAGCTGTTCTATTAACTGTTAATCAGCGTCACATTAACGTCGTTATCGATCTCAGACTGTAACAAACAAAGATGAAAATATTTCAGAAATAAGGTTTGAATGAGACGATGTCGTCAGGAGGATGAAGGAGGAAGAAGCCTGGACACTTCAGAAACACCTGAAGGAACGTGGAGATAAAGTACCAATAGTGTCACTGTTCAGGTCAGGAACATGTTTATGTTGCTTAGCAACAGTCCAGATGCAGAACTGCTTGTGTTGTTGTGGCCAAATAAAAGATAAAATAAAGAAACAAATCACAATCTGTTGTTTATTTAACTAATATGAACTGTTGTATAAAAACAGCATCACACTGAGGACATGATGTTGTTATGATCATCTTCATCAGGGTGGGACGGGGGTCTGCCTCCACCGGCTGGGCCTGAGAGGAGAGAGAGAGAGAGAGAGAGAGAGAGAGAGAGAGACCATGAACAGCAGTATACACAGTTGATTGTTAATTGTAACAGTGAAAACAATAACGTAATAGTATTAATTATATCTGCTGTTAATCCTTAATTGTTATATTGGAAATAATCATACTAATACCTATAGGTAGTAATGTTATCAATAATACTAATAAATACTACTACTACTACTACTAATAATAATAATAACAATAATGATTGTTGTAGATAAAAACACAGAGGGCATCAGCATCATGGGAATCCTCCAGCAGTCTGGTGTATAGCAGTAAAACTAACACAGTCAGTCAGTACATTAGTTATCTGCTGCCATCTTGTGGCTTAATGGTGGATAGCACACATGGTAGGGAGTGACACACACACACACACACACACACACACACACACACAAACATAGATATATACTTTATTAATCCCCTAGGGAAGATTCATGTGTCCAGTAACTCATTAGTAATAATAATAATTAATTAGTTATGTGCAGACCGCTTGCCTCAAACCTGAATGATTTGAATCTGGATTTACAGTTTGCTTTATGTGACTTTGCATAGAAATGTCCCAGATAACTTTAAAACAGCCACATGTATACGCTTCAGGAGTCTGGTGATAACAGACTGTTTACTTTTTATTGGTATAGGAAAATCATAACACAACATAACAGAACATAACACAACTTATATATATTTTGATTTGTTGAGAGGGAGAGAAACAGAAAGAGAAAAGCAAAAAAATTAATAAATTAAACACACACACACTCACACACACACACACACACATATATATATATATATATATATATATATATACATATATATAAATACACATAGGATATAAATAAGATGTTATTATTGGTGGTATTTGTTTATTTATTTTCCTCTCCTTGCTCCTTGGTTATTGGGGGTTGGGNTATATATATATATATATATATATATATATATATATATATACATATATATAAATACACATAGGATATAAATAAGATGTTATTATTGGTGGTATTTGTTTATTTATTTTCCTCTCCTTGCTCCTTGGTTATTGGGGGTTGGGGGCATCATTAGTGGGAGAACTGTGCAGTACTGGGGAGTTGGAAACTGTAAAAATGAAAATAAATAAAAAACATGGCTGCCCCTTGTAGTGGTCACGCTGAAGTGATTGAGAGACATGATAAGAGACTGATGTATCTCCGCCTCTTGACCTGTTCACCTGTTGTGGTCCAGAGGAGGAGCAGGACTCGGAGGACTGGACCGGGCTTCAGGATTCTTACCTGGCCAGGAGCAGCTCTGATTTTAACATATTTAAGTAAATGTCCACTTACTATTTTTTTCCCCGGGCTTTCACCCACAGCAGTCTTCCTCCAGAGCAGGTGGGTCTACACTCAGAAATGTTGTTGAATGTCCTACTTGATCTTTCTCCAGTTGTCCTCTTGACTCCTGCTCCGTGACCTTTGACCTTGATGTTTCTGCTCATGTCCAGGGTTGTTGTTGTTTCGCTGACCACAGCTGTCACGTGTGATGTCATGATGATGTCATGATGTCTTCCTCTGGGGGTGGTGTCCCTGTCTTTAGGGTCCCGCTGTGGAGTCTGTGGTCTTGTTTTCTGCTGTTTATTTCATCTGGGGTGTGATGGATGTAACCCATCTGCACGTCTCTCCATACACCACCTTCACATTGCTCATGTAAAACATAACAGAGCCTTGATGACGCATCCTTCAGACTCATACTTTAGTTTGTTTCTATTTGTTGCACAAACATTTAGTCAGCTTCTGTGTTCAGTCGATACTTTTTCTGAGTCATATTTATCATAAGTTATTATAACTTATATTTTGTAGAGTTCCTGGGACTGAGGATGCTGCTGCTGGTTGCCACGGACACCAGGTCAGGCCTGAACAACAGACACTCCCCCGCAGAGCTGTTGACTACAAGAAAATGGCCAAGCAGTCCATTTATTTCGTTACAATATATTGTTTTTTTGGTACTTTTCTTAAAATATAAAATATGATAAGAATATACAGTGTGATATATCAATAACAATTATTTAAGCAATATCACACGAGAGGGAGTGATGTCGTACTGAATATCAGCACGGCTGAGATTCGGCCCTCAACAATCAAAAATGTTTATGAATATCTATGCACTTTAATACCTGACAGACCACTTTTTGTTCCATTATTTTTATTTTATAAAACAATATAAATAAATTAAACATTATAAAACTTTATAAAACAGTATAAGCAATATATAAAATATAAATAGTATAAAGTGTATAAACCCTATAAAACTCTATAAACAATATAAAATAGTACAAACAGTATAAAACTCTATAAACAATATAAAACAGTATAAAACAATGTAAAACTACATAAAAAGTATAAAGTGTATTAAAAAATAAACTATATAAATTGTATAAAACTCTATAACACAGTATAAAACAGTATAAAATGTTTTTCTTTATAATTAATTTTAATTGTTTATTCTTTTTTTTCTTCTGACATATAATGTTCTTATTATCAAAAAAAAAAGAAGAGTAGCCTATCACGATGATGACGAGTGAGGTCAGAGGTCAGAAGTCAGGTGGTTACCGCGGGAGCAACTGTTTGCGGAAGCGGCTTGTTCGAACGTTGGAGCAGCGAAGAGACGAAACGAGAAGAGAAACTGAACTTCAGACAAACAAACCGTCATGCTAACGTTAGCACAGAGCCTGAGAGGAGGATGCTAACGTCTCAAAGAAGGAGAAGGAGGAAGAGGAGCACCACCATCATTAACACCTGAGTACGGTCAGTAGGTTTCCTGTTTAGTTAGCTTGTTACTCTCGACCTGTTTTCACGCATCGCGAGAATTTAAAATGAACCGAGAACAAGGATGAGACAACGAGACCTGGGCTACGGTAGAAAAGTTTGTTTTTTTTTGTAAACTTTTATTGAAGAAAAAGTACCACAGGGTAAAAATATCCCTCCATCAGTGAAAGAGTACAGCGTCACAGTAAAAGCACTTCCTGTAGTTACAGTTTCACAGTAAAAGTACCTGCGGTCGAAAAATCTTTTTTTCTTATGAAGGTTCAAACTGAGTGAAATGACCCGGAATTATCTGAGCGGCTGCCATTGTCATAGCTGCTCAACTTCTCTAACTGATGAGGCAAGGAGCTTCAGTGCTTCCGGTCTTATCTCCTTTAACTTAGGAAACACTGGAGCTTCCTTTAGGAAAGAAAAGGAGAAAATACCGTCCCACAATTCCTTGGTGCAGCAACATTTAAAGCGACGCACCGTTGTAGTTTCACCTCCGCAGACCCACGTAAATGTAGAAACAACAGAAACTGTTTTATGTTTGTGACTCGATCCAGAACTGATGGAAATCCTTGTCTGATCAACTGAAGCCCAAATCCATAAATATAGATTTATTCTCTTTAAATCCAGTCAGGAGTCATCATGATGAATACATACATTGAATTTATAGTTAACAATATCATCATCATCATAACAAAATACTATAGTTTATACATAAATGTTGTTTCACTAAATCCCAAATGCACTAAAAACGAATTTTCTCTAGCTAACAATTGTTTAGAAACATCAAAAGCACCTATGACAAGAAACTCTTTATACTTATGTCTGAATGTAGAATTTCTTCTGACACTTTCTTGCTCAGTTCATTATTTCTGTTTAATTATGATTTTACCGGCTCAGCTTTCTCTGTTTGTATATTCCTTTCAAAGGAGGATTTTTCCTCCAGGTGTCATAAATAAAGTTAGTTACAAATAAAAAAAGCTTAGTGTAAGTGCAGCATGGATGATAAATCCTCCTTTAGTAACAACAGAAACAAAACAAACAGGATTTAAATGTTTGAATAAGAAAACGTGAAAGAAAAATACAAGAGATTGAAAAGAAGTTGAGCGATTAAAATAATAATTCAATAAAAAAATAAGGAACTAAACAGAAATAATTATATTTTGACATTTTTATACATTTGTTAAGTGGAGAAAATTCATTTTTAGTGCATTAAACAATGGAAGGATTTAGTGAAACAACATTTACGTATATAGTATTTTGTTATGATGATGATATTGTCAACTATAAATTCAACATTGCTTGTTCCTTATGATGACTAATAACTGGATTTAAAAAGGAATAAATCTATATTTATGGAGCTCAGGATTAACAGAAGTTTTGTGTCATGTCACAAACATAAAACAGCTGCTCTGTTGTTTCTACATTTACGTGGCTCTGCTGTGGTGAAACTTCAATGGTGTGTTGCTTTAAATGTTGCTGCAGCAAGGAATTGTGGGACGGTATATTCTCCTTTCCTTTCGTAAAGGAAGCTCCAGTGTTTCCTATGCCGAAGGAGATAAGATAGGAAGCACTGAAGCTTCTTTCAGATTTACATGGTTGCTGTGTGAACGGTTTAATCATTAGCACTAGAATCACCTCCACGTGGTCGTATCCCTCCGCCACTCTGACTAGTTCCAGCTTACGTCCTTGTTTATCCAGAGTCATATACAATATGAGCCTTTGGTGTGAAATTTTGTCATAATTTCTGTGAGGTCTTGAGTAATGGCTGACCGTGACCTTTGACCACCAAAGTCTAATCAGTTCGTCCTTGAGTCTAAGGAATGTTTGTGCAAAATTTTGAAGGGATTCCCTTTAAGAGTCCTGGAGATATCGCGTTCACAAGACCATTATCATGTTTTGTGAGGTCACCGTGACCTTGAACTTTGACCTTTAGCTACCAAAATTTAATCAGTTCATCCTTGAATCCTGGTGAATGTTTGTGCAAAATTTTTGTTGAGGCGTTTCCATGATATCCATGTGTCCACGAGACTGAGACGGACGTCAGGCAGCGTCCACAGCTTTACTTCAGGTGACTCCTGCTCATAATGAAGCGTTGATGACTGTGTGAACGGTTTCATCATTAGCACCAGCTGCGCTAAATACACCACTACATTTAGCAGCTCTTCAGTCATTGCAGGACAGACCCCGACTGCATCCTGTGTGAACGTGTTTGGAGGCGGGAGTCGGAGACTGGGTTCAGAAGAAGCGAGCTGCCTGGATAAACGCTGACATAAAGTTTCTCACCTGTAGAGAAACGTGACTTTATCTTCTAACGGGCTGAACTATATCAGCTGATGAGCTTGTATATGAAGGTTATTCTGCATTTTAGGACTAAAGCATGAAACTTTCTCCGCTCCGCAGACGGACTTTTTCACTGACTGCACCGGTGCTACCAGCTCTCTCAGTAGGTCACTCCCTTCATTTTTACTACAGTGAGGTTTTAATCAATGACCTGGCACGCCGATGAGTTGCCTTCATTTTCAGACCCTGGTTTTGTCGGTTTTGTCGTTTTTCTGATATTTGATGATGTTTCCTTCTCCGATCTTCCTGGTCATGTTTGTTTTTTTTGTAAGTTCATGTTTGTGATGAAATGACTAGTTTACCTTCACCACTTGTTGTTGTGATTTCCCCCTCTTGCTCTTGAATACATGAACTGAGATAAATGAATATTATTCCATCCCTGGTCTTAGAAGTGACGTTTGAAACGTTGCTCTCCCTCTCTGTTGTGTGAATTGACTGCGTGAAGTGCACGGTAGAAATATGCTACTTCCTGTTTCTGCTTCAAAATTAAGTCCATATTATAAGCATAATGTGTCTGGGCGTCAGAAATAAAGTCATGTATTTACTAAAGCAGACCTGGAGCAGGTGGTGTTGGGGGGGGGGGGTGTTGCTGATTTAAGGTGCAGGCTAATGAAGCTGAGGTGTTGCTCAGCGCAGAGGGGGTGGGGCCTCCGCAGGTTCATCTGTCCTAGATTGATTAATCTGTACATCATTTACATTTAAATCATTAATCTTGTATAACCACACTTTTCTTTCATTTCTATCAAGGTGTGAGAGGTGCTGATGTGTATTTATACTTCTCGGCTACATGTCCTCTGGCTGGAAGACACATTTCTAAAATTTAAAACGTCCCCGTCCTAAATGTTTTGTCCAAAGATTTAACTGTATATATTAAACAACTTCTGTGTTTGTTGAATGTACATTATTTATAAATCCATCAGCTCGCTTTTTAATTTAAAAAAAAAATTTTTTTTTTTATATTTAGTTTTTCCAAGAAAGGTCTGTGTGCTTTTATTCTGTAGAGCAAACTCGCCTGGTTTCCGGTGTCAGCCTGAGTAACTTGCCGCAGTTCACGGACCGCAGGCTTGCGCCACTTGATGCCCCCACATTCACACACATGCACGCGCACACGCACAAACACACACACACACACACACACACACATTCCAGCAGTGACTCTCTGTAGTCATCGCCTCGCGCTTCCAGTAACGGACGTGCTTTTGGATTTAGCAGCCGGTGCCTCCGCGCGGCGATGGTGTGAGGAGCCGCTACAGGTAAGCCCGGTTTAAACCTTCTGTTTCTCCGGTAACGTCGGAGCGCGTGAGGATTCAACAGCTTATATTGAATAGGACCGCTGCCTGTTGACCAGTGACTCACACACACATCTGTCAGAGGGACCACCGCCGGGGAAACGGTGTGTTTTATTTTGCGCGGGTTGACAGCCGCCGTTAACTGCCGTGTGTGCTGCACGTTCGTGATGCTCTCAGCTGCATTGCCGTTAATGGAGCAGCAGCGGCGGCGGCGGCGGCGGCGGCAGCAGCGTGGGGAGAGTCACGCCGCTGTCGCCCTTCACTTTCATGTGGCATCGCTCACGTTTTCAAGTGTAACGTCACGAAATGCCTCAAAAATCCCGGAGTGACTCCCCGGAGGTGATCCGCGCGCCGCCGACACACAACCCCGATACCAGGCAAAGTTTGCGGCTTGACTGACGCCGCTGCCGCCCAGGCACCGCGCGTCTCACACGGGGGAACCGAGGCGCGCTCAGCGGAGGCGCGGTGGTGTTATCAGGGAGGGGGGTGGTGGTGGTGGTGGCGGGGGTTCCTCTGGTGAATAACCGCCTGAGATTGAGGAGATTCAGGGTTTGTGGCAGCAGCTTCACAGCCGCACCGTGAGCGGTCTGAAATGTGATGTGACATCCGCTGCGTGTCGCACCGACGCCTCCTGGATGCCGTCGGATTGAATGTGCATATACGGCACAGCTGGATGCAGGGTTGCCATGGAGCAAACAGAAGCTCATCCAGCTGCGGTACCGGCAGATAATTAGCATATCAGCCCCTGAGATGAGATAGAACAGGCTCGCCCCGCGCTGCTGCGTGTAGTGCGGTGTGTTTTCGGCGGGGACGTGCGCGGAATCTTCCGCTCCACTGAGAAGTTGTGAGCTCGGAGGAGCCAGCGTCAGTTGTCGCCTGTGGCGGAGGATGAGAGGACACGCAGATCCCGCATGTTTCTAATTCAAGAAGACCAACTGGTAAGAGAGTGGGCAGAGAGTCGACTCTGAGAGGAGTCCTCTCCATTATTATAAACCCACTCCACTGCACGGAGAGATGCATCTGTTACTGTACACCACCTTCAGTAGGGTCTGTCCCAGTGTGGCTCCTATTCAACATTATAACAGCGTTTTCAGATTATTGGTATCGTCTTTTTAACCAATTAAATAATATATCTGTGAGTAAACATGTTACATTTTAAAAGGGGAGGGGTCAAACATCTTATCTGGTGATAATAATAATAAGTGATAAAACCATTAAATCAAAGAGCATCTTTAGGTCACCAGGTGAAGCAGTTCACAGGTGAGAACAGCACCGATATCAACCAGTTAACTCCAGTCAGGCTCTTTACAGTCTGTGCACACAGCTGATAATGACTGATATACACTGATCAGTTTATTAGGAACATGTAGATCAACCTGATGGAGTCTGATACAACAGTCCTGCAGTAAATCCTCCTTCATGAAGCTGATAATGTTTTTATTAAAATAGTTTCCGACAGTTGTTGATGATCATTATAGAGGATGTAGTGTTTGGAGGTGTTTCTGATATTTACCTGCATTCACTGATAGAACTGGGGTGGATAAAATAATAGAAACACCTGAGTGTCCTTTATACAGCAGTAGTTTTGTGTCGGCGTATCGGTTCCAAATATCTGTTATCGTTCTCCTTGATTATCGATAATCAGTATCGGCCCTGGAAAAGACATATCGGTCGATCTCTAGTCTTGTTATCTGTTTCTATATGAAATGATAAATCACTTTGTGGCGGGGGGGTGATATCATTTTTGTGTCTGTGCTGCTCTGTAAAGTCAACTTCTTTTGCATTAGTATTTATTATTCAATTGTAATAATAAAATGGCACCACAGGGCCACCGTAGACAGGAAATAAGGACACGCCCACTCACAGCAGGCGAGAAAAACCCACACAGGTACAAAGATGGTCCAAAGAAAACAGTCACAGCGAGCTCTGTGGAAGATGCTGTCTGACATTTACTCTCAGAAGGCGGTTTGCTTTTTAAAGCTCCATGTTTTCTTCTTCTTCTGTGTTTTTATTTCGACGTGTTGATCGATAAGAAGATTTATTTAAACCATCTCCTCTCTCAGGCTGCTCTCTGGAGCTCCAGCGAGATCAGGGAGTTTTGTGTCGGTGTGTTCTGATTGGCTGACTGGTTTCCTGAGTGATGCACGGTCTGGCCACCCACAGGTGACGGGTCGTAACCTGCTACTGCAGCTCGGTCAGACTCACTGGTAAATGCAGATGGAGATGGTCGGTCGGCGCCGAAGAGAGCTGAACCCTCGCTCCTCGTCTCTAACGTTTCTCTCCGTAGGAAGGCTGTGCAGGGATCTATTGGCCGCCTGACAGCCAATGATTGTGCGGCGTTTCCTCCACATGTTTCTGTGTTGTAGCTGCTAGCCCAGTGACAGAGTGATTACTCCTTGTTTTGTTGTTAATTATGTTATAACAGCAAATTAAAGCTGCAGCGTTGAGCCTCACAGGAGGCCTGTAAATGCAGCTGCGCGTCGTAGCGTCCTGCTTGAACTGTGTGGCGGCAGTCGGGATGTACTGCATTTTTATATGCATTCTCTTCTTCTTCTTCTCTCATTCTCTCTTATCAAAAATATAAAGTTTGGGGCAGTTTGGATCATGTGTGTCGGATTAAGAATAAATTGATTTTTCATGGCGAAACATCGAGATTCGCCGCAGCGCCACGGGCAGGTCCTCCAACAAAAACTCAAAAGCTTCGAGATTTAACATCGCTAAGGTCTTAAAAATGAGATACCAAATATTAGCAACTCTCTAGGAGGAGTTTGTTTAATTTTAATGCCTGTAAATGGCAAGGAAATTGAAAATGGCAGACTTCCTGTTGGGTCGAGACTGCGCGTGCAAGAGGCTTTTTTTTTTTGTAAGTCTTGGCATGTTTCACGTGCCAACAGAGTTTCGTGCATGTAGGTCAAACCAAGGGCAGCGTCGTTCTGATGCAGTCCTGCCTTAAAACAATGAAAGGGACTGTGTGGGTTTGTAGCTTCAGGCTCCAGCGAGACATGAAATACAATCCAGGAAGTCCAGACTGAGGAACACGTGAGTGAATCTGAAACACTGGTTCGGTGAACTCTTCACTCACGTCTCTGGGAAGCTGCGGTTGAAGTAGTGACAGCTTCTGTGTCTTTAGTTGTAATGATTGTGCAGAAACAGCAGAAACACAGCCTTCATGTTACATCAGTAGATCACCAGCAGTGTGTGTTTGCATGTGTTTCAGTGTTTTTCAGTGTTGAGTTGATTTGCCGTTTTCGTGACCGGCTCCACTCAGATGAAAGCGGAGGCTGTGTGTTTTCAGTCATTGTCATTGTTGAACTTTGGGAATTTATTGAGCAGATCAACGTGACTGAAATTAGGTCAGTTCGAGTCTTGATGCTGATACATTCAATTACCTGCCCGACCTTTTTCAAAAGAACCATTTTACACTGAATACACAGTAAGAAGCAGAGCTCAGGCTGATTTATATGGAGCTCTAAAAGTAAAACACTGATTCATGAAGTGAATTACTGCAGCAGACTAATGAGGATTTTACATCGTTCGTAAAAACATTTTGCTCCAGTGGATAAATGAAAAGATCATTGTGTCTCTGCACTGACAGCAGCTGTGCTCCTCCGTCCTTCTCATCCTGCTGAACCCTCAAGGGTTTCATTACATCCGACACAAACTTCACCTGCACTCGAAGATGAACTTATTAGAATTTGGCGGTCAAAGGTCAAAGGTCACTGTGACCTCACCAAACATGTTTTTGACCATAATGCAAGGGTTTTTCTTCACTACATGTGTTGATGCATTAACTAAAACTAACGAAACAATGAAATCTATATGCGAAAAAAACATATTGTTGACTGAAATAAAAATAAAAATTAGACTTCATTTAAAAAAAACATAAAAACCATAACTAACTGAAATTGTATTCTGCGTTTACAAAACTTAAATGAGCTCAAATTATAGAGAAAATGTCTAGATATTTTTATGTCAAACACACATCTGTTATAGTTGTCTGTTGTGGATGTTGTTCATCTGTCCTCAGTGAACACATTTATAAAATGGTTTGATGTTCTGTTGAGTTTTTATTGCGCAATACTTTTTCTAACCTTTTTGAATCTCACCCTGACAAATACCACATATAACAAAAAACTAAAACTGACACTGAAACTAATAAAAACTAAACTAAACATTTAAAAAAAACAAAACAAACTAAACTAAATTAAACTAAACGAGCAAAGCTGCTTTAAAGATTAATTAAAACTGGCACTGAAAACAGAAAGTCAAACAACATATAAATAAAACTAGATGTAGCTTCTGTGACGTCACCCACAGGTTTTTGAAGCTCAGAGTGAGCTGCTCCACCTTTGCCATCTTGGCAGAGTCTGACTCCACCCCTAACTCCGAGCTAAATATAAAAATGGTCAAAAAGGAGGGGCCTGTGTGGAGCTGAGACTTGGGTTCATGACGGTTTGTGGCGAGTATACCCTCACCCACCTGTCACTCAAAGAGGCCACGCCCTCAATCATCCATAACTGTAGTCCTTAATAAACTATAAACAGGTGAGTTATATAAACAGGTGTCATGAAAGAAGAAATTAGCTCTAGAGACCAACCCAGTTTCTGTGCCAGTCTGTAAACATGTTTATTTCTGCTGTAAAGTTGGACATTTTAACATGGGAGTCTATGGGGACTGACTCACTGTTGGAGCCAGACTCTAGTGGTCGTTAGAGGAACTGCAGCTTCTGGTTCTTCATGTTGATGCTTCATGTTTCAGCCTCGGAGGTTGATGCTTGGTTCAGACACTTCACAACACTGATCAGGAGCAAATCATATCTTTCCCAGTTTGAAACACGTCTGTTCACAGAAGTTGTTTCCATCAGCTGTTGCGTGTTAATTCTAACAGCCAGTCGTTTAATGTCTCTCACACATCACCTGTATGACTGCAGCTGACCTCAGAGGCAGCCTGTCGCACCATGAAGGAAGGTAAAGACGTCTTACCGTCACCGCCCCCATCATCGTCCTCTGTGTGTTCAGAGACAACATGGAGGAGACGGTGGTGCTGATGAATCTGCTCTGTGTTTCAGCTCTTTGCTGCAGTTTGAGAGAACAGTTCGTCTCTGACCTTCCTGACTGTTTCACTACATTAGCTGCTGGATGAGTCACTCGCGGTGTCAGAGAGAATTCCTGTTGGTGCGTTCGCAGCTCTGGGTTTTGATGCACTGCCTAGACAACACATCTCGTGTGAAACACAATGAGCGGCTCGACACTTAGAATATGACGTGACGAGTTGTGTCTGAACGGCCCGTTACTCCTCCGCTGTCACTTCCACTCGACGTGTGATGTTCATGCACTCACTGAATTACTGTGTGATGGAGTTTTAGGCCTGTGCTTCCCAAAAGTGAAATCTCCAGGAAATGTCTCTGAAAACGAACAACGAAAAACAGTCTGCAACAGTCTGTAAGTGAGACCGTGTTCAGGGTCAGGTGGTGGTTAATGAGTCAGACTGTTTGGAGCAGGCACAGTTTAGTGATGTTGTAAAACACTGAATGGACCACAGTGTTGAGGTTTACATCATCACAGATCGCCCACAGTATCAGAGAGAGCAGAGCAGCCCAGTTAAAACACTGGCTTACCTGTAAGAGCGCTGTGATGAGTAGATCAGTAATTCATGAACCTAAAACAGAGTCACTGCTGGTGCTAATGTGAGGCGGGAAGTTGTGTGTATTAAGGAAGGAGGAACTTTCGTCCTCATTTCCGCCGCCTGCCGTTTCCATCACCTGGTTATTATAGGAGGCCATTTTAATCAAAATTAAATAAATGAATAAATAGATAAATACAGCTATGAAAAAAAAGGTAATAAATATATAAATAGATGTAAATATTAATATATAATTGGGTCTATGGGGGTCTTAAACTATAATATAGATAAATGGTCGTAGACGTGGTGAAACGTCGTCCCCACTGTTGAACTGCCCCCCCCCCCCCCGTCTCTGCAGCCGCCTCCCTCCCCTCCCCTGTTTCTACACTTAAGTGGAGGTATTTTAGTGTACTGTGATGAATTATACAGAACCTCCTGCTGTGTGGAACCAGCAGCAGCTTCATACAGCTCATCCACTCCTGCCTCCGTCAGCTCCGTCAGAACGACCACAGACGACCACAAACACTGGTTCATCACACACCATCCCAACATCTGCTTTATTATCAACATCTGCTTTATTATCAACATCTGCTTTATTATCAACGTCTGCTTTATTATCAACGTCTGCTTTATTATCAACATCTGCTTTATTATCAACATCTGCTTTATTATCAACATCTGCTTTAATATCAACGTCTGCTTTATTATCAACATCTGCTTTATTGTCAACATCTGCTTTAATATCAACATCTGCTTTAATATCAACATCTGATTTATTATCAACATCTGCTTTAACATCAACATCTGCCTTAATATCAACATCTGCTTTATTATCAACATCTGCTTTAATATAAACATCTGGTTTAATATCAACATCTGTTTTTGTATCAACATCTGCTTTACCATCAACATCTGCCTTAATATCAACATCTGCTTTACCATCAACATCTGCCTTAATATCAACATCTGCTTTACCATCAACATCTGCCTTAATATCAACATCTGCTTTACCATCAACATCTGCCTTAATATCAACATCTGCTTTACCATCAACATCTGCCTTAATATCAACATCTGCTTTACCATCAACATCTGCCTTAATATCAACATCTGCTTTACCATCAACATCTGCCTTAATATCAACATCTGCTTTACCATCAACATCTGCCTTAATATCAACATCTGCTTTACCATCAACATCTGCCTTAATATCAACATCTGCTTTACCATCAACATCTGCCTTAATATCAACATCTGCTTTACCATCAACATCTGCCTTAATATCAACATCTGCTTTACCATCAACATCTGCCTTAATATCAACATCTGCTTTACCATCAACATCTGCCTTAATATCAACATCTGCTTTACCATCAACATCTGCCTTAATATCAACATCTGCTTTACCATCAACATCTGCCTTAATATCAACATCTGCTTTAATGCAAACATCTTTAATATCAACATCTGTTTTTTTATCAACATCTGTTTTAATATCAACATCTGCTTTAATATAAACATGTTTTATACAAACATCTGCTTTAATATCAACATCTGCTTTAATACAAACATCTGGTTTTGTATCAACATCTGCTTTAATATCAACATCTGCTTTAATACCAACATCTGCTTTAATATCAACATCTGCTTTAATACCAACATCTGCTTTAATATCAACATCTGCTTTAATACAAACATCTGGTTTTGTATCAACATCTGCTTTAATATCAACATCTGTTTTTATATTATGTCATGTTATTATGTCATTCTGGTGCATCTATACGTCACATTTTTCTTCACTATCAAATATTAATTTTCACAATTACATTTTTTCAAGCACTTGGTTTTATGATGTAGAACATTATTTGTGAGTCTCAGCTTCGGACTGACGATGGACTCTCTGCTGCAGTGAAGCGCTCTGACTCCATGTCTTTCATCAGGAGGGTTAAAGCTGCAGAGCTTCACACATACTCGTGTCTTTCTCAGTACAGCCAATGGACAAAAGCTCAAGAAGTGTGAAGTCAAGCAGGAAATAGATACTAGAGATTAAATTATGCCCCCCCCCAACATCTGTTGGATCCATGACATAAAGAACTGAGGCTGTTTGAGTTACTGAGTGTTTTTGTACAACTGACTTAAATTAATTTTTAATCATGAAGTTCATTTGTTTTGTTCACTTTGTCTTCACACGTGGAAACGAGTTTTCTTCTTGTGTAGTGAGAGAGAGAGAGAGAGAGAGAGAGAGAGGAGGAAGAGTGAGGGAAGGAGCTGTTGCACCTGCTCTCTGTTGTCATCATCATCATCATCCTCACTGTGTTTTAATGCAGCTCCATTCAACACGTAGTTGTTCTCATGTGGACAGCAGTCAGCGAGGCTGAGCTGCAGATATCATTATTATTCTGGAGGGAAACTTTAGCTCAGTTTGGGGAAATATGGCGTTAATCATTATTATCATGTGGATTTTTTATTTTATTATTCAACCAGTGAGTTCAGAGTCAGCACATTAAAACTAATCAATGTGTTTCTCCTGGTGATCAGTGCAGTCTGTAACACACAGGTGAAACATCAATCAGATACATGAAGCGACTGAGTCAGTTACAGGAAATACACACGACTTAATACTTCATCATTTACTACTACACACTGCTGACACAGGCCGACACGACAGCCACTAACTGCTCCTACAATGACTCTCCAGTGAGGGAAGACATGATGTGATGCTGGTGAGAAAACCAAACTAATGACACCTTCACTGGAAGCAACTGGTAAAAGTTAAGACTGAAGTTTGGAGGGAGAAGCTGTGAGTTCACCTGGCGAGCAGGACACAAGGTTCATGTCGGTCATATGTCTGTGGATCAGCTGATCCAGTGTGAAGGTGATGATGCAGCAGTGGAGGTGAAGGTTCTGATGAAGAGTAGCAGAGTGTCATGGAGACGGAACTGGGACACCTGTCGGTCCCTCCAGGAAGTCGCGATAATTAACGCAAATTCAACCAATCCACGTAAATTCTGTGTGACCTTGTATTTTTGTATCATTGCAACTTTTCCGCATCGTCAGTTTCCCTCGAGTTGAACCAATCACAGCAGTCCCTGATCAAATCCTTGATGATGTCACCAAACTCACTTCCTTGTTTGTGGTGTTGAAGCATGTTGTGAAGCTGCAGACGTGTGTGTGACATCACTGTTAAAGACCGAGCGAAGACGTTCAAACATGTCTGACATGAAAGGGTTAAAGAGTTTTGTGGCGCTGCAACATGGTGGAGGAACCACAGGTGTAGAGCTGCCGGAGCCTCCGCAACGACGCTCCACTACGTTTATTCTCCAGAGGAAATAAAATATCTACAGTCACACGATCACGTTTATTTATCTACGTTTGAAGAGGCTGAAGATCCGATCATCACTGAAGA
This sequence comes from Seriola dumerili, assembly GCF_002260705.1. Classification (NCBI taxonomy): domain Eukaryota; kingdom Metazoa; phylum Chordata; class Actinopteri; order Carangiformes; family Carangidae; genus Seriola; species Seriola dumerili. The sequence continues at coordinate 441,066 of NW_019174638.1, read as the reverse complement.
GTCTGTCATGGAGAGAGCTGAGAACAACAGCTTCACAACAAGAAACAAGGAAGTGAGTTTGGTGACATCATCAAGGTGTTGATCAGGGGCTGATAAACAAACGTAAATAAACAGGAAGTGTGTCGCCTTTTCACTTAAACTTTAACGGAGAACAAAGTAACTTTATTTCATCTTCATGTGTTTCTCTGAAGCAAACTGTTACAGCTTAAAGTGTCCCCGTGCAACACAGGCGCAAACTCGGTTCCTACGTCCTGCATAGACCCAAAGAAAATAAATCATATCAAATAATGTGTGTAAACAAACAAAATGACATAAATATTTAACATAAACATAAATGTTTAACTGCCGTAAATAATATGGCGGTTAAACAAAATATTTTACTATTTCAATGGATAAAATTTTATTTCATTGAAGAGCTGTGAGCAGAGCAACGTGCCTCTCTCTGTCTGTCTCTCTCTCTCTCTCTCTGTCTCCTCCCTCTCTCTCTCTCTGTCTCTCTCTCTCTCTCCCTCTCTCTGTCTCCTCCCTCTCTCTCTCTCTGTCTCTCTCTCTGTCTCTCTCCCTCTCTCTCTCTCTCTGTCTCTCTCCCTCTCTCTGTCTCTCCCTCTCTCTGTCTCTCTCTCTCTGTCTCTCTCTCTTTCTCTCCCTCTCTCTCTTTCTCTGTCTCTCTCTCTTCTTTTTTCTCTCCATTTCCCTTCTTATCACTCTCTTTTCTTTCTCTTTCCCTTTTCCTCTCTTCTCCCTTGTCTCTCTCCTCTCTTCCTCTCTTCTCTCTCAGACATCCTCTCCTGATCCTCTCTCTCTCTCTGTACTCTTCCTCTCTGTTTCTCTTCCTCTCTCTCTGTGGCCCTCTCTCTCTTCTTCTCTCGTACTCGCATATCCCTTCTCATGATTCGTTTGATTTCTTCTCTCTCTCATTCTCTTGAATACAACTGTCTCCGCCTCTCTCATTATTATGTTCTCATTCAAAATTCTCTCTGTTTCTCTCTTTTATCTCCGTCTTCTCTCTTTCCCCAATCATCTCGCTCTCATTCTATCCCATCCTTCTCTTACTTTCCTGCCTATGTTCTCTTCTACATGCCGTTTGATTATTGTCAATACTTCTCTCATTCTATCCTGGTGTCTCCTTATCTCTCTTTTTCCAATTGACTCTCTCTCTCTATTTTCTCGTCGCCATTAAAACAAGTGATTAAAACAATACTCTCTCTTTACAATGCTCCTCCTACTGATTGTCCTCTCTACTCTCTCTTGGTCTCCGTGCATTCTTCAATTCCCGCTCCTTGCTTTTCTAAATCTGTCATTGATCTCTACATATGTTATCTGATCCCCTCTTTTCTTCCCTCTCTCTCTTTTTCTATTCATGTCTCTCATTCGTGTTTGTCTACATGCATCTCTACCTTCTTGTCGTGTCTATATCTCTCATCTCTCCCCAATACGTTACTCTACTGTGTCTCGTCTCTTTCTCCTCTACCTCTCATTCTCTCAGTGTCTTCTTCTCTCTGTCTACTCTCCTCTGTCTCTCTTTCTGTCTCTTGTCCTCTCTCCTCTCTCTCTTCTCTGTTCTCTCTCTTCTCTGTCTTTCTGTCTCTCTTTCTCTCTCTCCTTCTCTCTCTGTCTGTTCCCCTCTCTTTCTCCTGTCTCTCCTCTCTTCTCTCTCTGTTCTCCTCTCCTCTCTCTCTCTCTCTCTCCTTCTCTGTCTCTCTCTCTCCTTCTCCTCTCTCTCTCTCTGTCTCTCTCTCTCTCTGTCTCTTCTCTCTGTCTCTCTCACTCTCTCTTCTCTTTCTCTCTCTTCTTCTCTGTGTTCTCTCTTTCTCTCCTCTCTCTTCTCTGTCTCTCTCTCTTCTCTCTTGTTCTCTACTCTTTTTGTTTTTGTCTCCCTCTCTTCTTCTCTCTCTGTTCTCTCTCTCTCCTCTCTTCTCTGTCTCTCTCTCTCTCTCTCTCTCGTCTCTCTCTCTCTTCCTCTCTCTCCCTGCGCCCTCTCTCGCCTCTCTATTTTATTGTCTTCTCTGGTTCCTCTTCTCTCCTGTCTCTCTCCCTAGTTGCCTACTTCCTAAACGGATCGTAACAAATATAGTGTGCCAAGATGCTAATAAAAAACATAAAAAAGTAAGATCTGGATACATATCTATGTTAAGCGATATAATGGAAACATTTTTATTTTTCCATCAAATAGTATAGGACCGTAAAAAATTGTGAATATATGGATGAATTGTATACATGGTTTGGAACAACGCTCTTTTACGCGCTCTCCACAACCAGAAAAAATTCTACCCTGATTTTTGATTTCATAACATGTAATTAGATATGTTCTATTCTCCACCCATATAGAACATTTCTTATGGAATATGTATTGTTGTAATGCTCTAGTTTACAAGTTGAATATTTGTGATGTAAATTGTCTATGGCTTTATTGAGTTTTCTACTCTGTCTTATCTCTTCTCTTGTCTTCATGTCTACTCGTCTCTCTGCTCCCTGTGCAACCTTACTTCTCTCTATTCTCTTAAAATATATATACTCTGCCATAACTGCTCTTCTTTTCACCATCGGACACCCTCGTACTGCACTCATGATCATCTGCTTCTAAGTCCAGGTGTTTGTCTGTGTTCGGTTCTAGAATATATTGATAGGAATTTTAATTGTTGTCCCTCTCTCTCTCTTGTCTCCCTCCTCTCTTTCTCCCTCTCTCTCTCTGGTCTCTCTCTTCTCGCTCCCTCTCTACTCTCTACTACTCTCTCTCTCTGTACTCTCTCTCCTCATGTCTCTCTTTCTCTGGTCTCTGTCTCTCTTCTCTCGTCTCTCTAGTCTATGTCTCTCTTTCTCACAACACACACACACACACACACACACACACACAGACAGCAAACCCATCTGTCACAGTCAGATTGGCTAAAAATAACACGTACATGTGTAATTTGCATTTAGAGTCTGGATTAGTTAGTTAGTAGGTTTTGGTTAAGGTAACGGTTAGGCAGGGAGTTGTGATGGTTCAGGTTAGGGAGAGGGGATAGGGATACCGTGTGTGTGTGTGTGTGTGTGTGTGTGTGTGTGTGTGTGTGTGTGTGTGTGTGTGTGTGTGTGTGTGTGAGAGAGGGTTCCCTGACAGTAGGTGCTTGCCAACAGCATCTCTGCCTCAGTAGACACATATAATCTGAATGAATATTTCCAGCCGCATCAGAAGCAGCTCAGTAAACGAGTCAACAGGAAGTGAGCTGATGAGCGTTCAGACGCTCACGGTTCGGGATCAGGATGATATTTTTAGGTGCAGAGCTGATGTTTGTGCTGGTCCCACAGGGAGACGTGAGCCAGCAGCAGGCTCCGCCCCCTCCCCCGGGATGCATTCACTGAGGTGTGTGTGTGTGTGTGTGTGTGTGTGTGTGTGTGTGTTACCTTTTGGATCTTGTCCAGTCTGTTACCTGTGAACCAGACCAATCAGTGAGCTCATGAGCCCACAGTGTTATCAGTGTTATTGATTAGACAGATGTGTTTGCCGTACTACGACACGTGTCATTGCTCTGATTGGTTGTGAGTCTATCCAGCTGCCTGAGGTATTTATGTTTGTGACTGTTGATAAAGCCCCTTGGAAACTGAACAGGAAGTGAGAGCAGGGCTGCGATTTTCTCCTCCAACGATTATAGAAACAAGATAATCAAGAGGAAATCATTATTGTATCTGAGCTGCTCAGTGAAATAAATTATTTTTAGTGAACGTTAACGAGTCAGACCCTCCAGGATTTTTTTGGGGGGATTGTTTTGGCTAAAATACTTGCGGCAGCTTTTCTTAAAAATTGCGATGTGATGTTTTTAGAATTTTTTTTTTTTTTCAATGAATCTTTGGGAGAAAATAAAAATCACAAAAGATGTTGCTATCTTCATTAAAAATTATAATAATATTAATTCATTAAAAATGGAGCTCAGCAGCAGGACAGACAGACTGCGAAACTGCAAAGATACAGGAGAGATGTGGCAGGACGTATCGTGATGTTGGGTGTTGTGGAGTGTCGGCCCAGGTCCGGTAATAACCGGAACATAATGCAGAGTAATTACCTCGGAGGGTTAAAGCTAACGCTGCATGTTGGCTTTTACTTCCCTGTGTTTTCAGCTCAGATTAAACACGGAGCCGTAAGACTTCATCGAGAAGCCAACGTTGCAGAGAGACACACAAAAAAAAGAAAAACTCAACCCAGAAGCACCTGAAGAAAAGCAGGTGATTAACTGTCGGTTGGAAGTTATTGGTTTGAGGCAGCGAGGGGAACTGTGTGTGTGGAGGTACGTGACAGCCAGCGCACCAGTTAATCTGCTCAGGAGCACTCGCAGCTGACAGAGTTGAAAGATTTTGCCTCCTCAGCACACAGAGTCCTAACGCTGCTGCTCAGAGGACGTGTTGGATTGACAGGAGGCTCCGTGTGATTACAGGAACACTCGGAAACAAATCAGACTCTCAACAAAGATCCTCTATAAACACCGCGCGCAGTCTATAGCATCTGTTAGCGCAGGGGGAGTGGAGGAGATGGAACGCAGCTTTTCCACATGAGCTGCTGTATAAGTCCTGCAGAGTGTCTGCTTGCCTACAGTGTTGACACATTGTGTAACTTCAGATGCGATTACAGAGCCGTGCATGACTGCCATGTGGCTGAGGATAATGAGAGCAGGGAGCTTCAGGAGGAAGAGCCGGAGCTGCAGAGGGAGGGAAACACCAGCGCCGGAGTTTCATCAGGTCGTGTTTTAGCATTAAAAAAACCCCCCCAAAAAAACCTTTTAAAGCTTCATGTTCATGTGTGAGATCACTGCTGATAAATAATCTTTATTCTTGTCCAGGAAAATCTACATCATTGTACATGATTCCATTTTGATTCTTGGGCTCAGGAATCGATTCTCGATTCAAAACCAGTGGTAATAGGACACGTAGTATATGACACTATATATTTCATATATATATATATGATGGTCAGAGCTGTAGTGCTATTTATTGTCTCTCGTTTCTAAGGTGATGCAACCACTGTTCCCACGGTGACAAGTTCACATGGATCAGTCACATGATCAGCTGTCATGAACGGTTTGATCGCAGGTGAATGAACACAAGTAGTTTGTGTTTTGAATAATTTAACCATTTAATTCACTGAGCACTTTTAAGGTGGAATGATTTCTTCTGTTACTCAATGCACGATTGACGTTTGGAAATCAATCAATAGACCTTAAACGTCAATATGACTCGATACCTTCTCTTGTGCTTTAGCCATCATGTCTCCTGCAGACCTCTGCTGCACGCTGATATGCTCATTGTACTGTCGATAACAAATTCATTGCATTTCCTGTGGCTTCTTCAAAATAAAAGCCACCCTGTGTTTCTCTAGTTGAAGCTTTTAATGCAAAGCAGCAGCAGCAGCTACGTCCAGCTCTGACCTGGTGCAGACTGAGAGCGGTGAACAATCAGCCTGGAGCATTTCCTGTGAATCACGCGCGTAAAGCGGTAATGTAGATGCACTGAATGGCTATCGGAAAAAAAACAAAATAATCATAATAAAACCACCTCCTCGTGGTCATATCCCTCCGCCACTCAGACTAGTTCCAGGTCACATCCCTGTTCATCCACAGTCATAGAAAATATTTGCATAGTTTTCTGGAAATATTGCATTCACAAGGCCAGAATCATGTTCTGTGAGGGCACTGTGACCTTGACCTTTGACCTCCAAAATCTAATCAGTTCGTCCTTGAGTCCTAGTGAACGTTTTTGCCAAATTTGAAGAAGTTCCCTCAAAGCGTTTCTGAGATATCGTGTCCATGAAAATGAGACGTATGGACGCCGGCGCAGAGGCTTCCTCCTCTTCCTCTTCCTCCTCTTCCTCCTCTTCCTCTTCTTCCCACCTGATCATCTATTCTGTGTGACATGAGGTGCACATGAGACTTCTCATTGGAGGATATTGGCTGGAACAGTTTGATGACACACACCTGTTTGTTGAAAGATGCTCAGCAGTACAATTAAAGCTCGACTGATTGGCTGATTAGTCTCATGCGATTAAGACAGGTGATATCACATGTGGGAGGGGACTCATACCTGGTATTCTATAAGCACCTTTCATTTAGAGTGTGTGTGTGTGTGTGTGTGTGTGTGTGTGTGTGTGTGTGTGCAAAGCTTTGAACTCAGTGAGGTCCCTCTGGTGATGAATTTCAAACACAGCACGACCTTTACTTCACACGGTAAAGGTCACAAATCATTGACAACGAGGCTTCGTCTTAATTGCTTCAGGATCATTAACATGACACTCCAGGTGGGCGGGTCCAGAGCTGAATGTTCCTGAGTGACAGCAACAGAAACATGTTCGTGAAACAGTGACTGATTGAACGTTTGCCTTCAGCTCAGTTGTTGGCTGCTTTTAATCTGGCCTTCAGAATAAAAGCTTTTGATTTGGCCTTCAGAATAAAAGCAGAGAATTGTAGAGTAGACAGTAGGGACGGTCCGATCACGTTTTTTTTTTTTTCTTTGCTGCTGATACCGATACCGATCATCTAAAAGTGAGATCGGCCGATTCCGATCAGGTTTGGCATGCAGTGCAGATGGCGTGCGTTATATCAGTCTCACGCGGACGACATGTTTTGTTTTGGCGGCCTGTCGGTGGGAGGCGGGGCTAGGCTACACTGCACACAGTGTTTCTCTCAGAGTATTAACCACAGCTAATCGGTTTGAAGGTGATTGGTGACCAGGAGCATCAATCCTGATCTACCAATCACATATTTTTATTTAAAATCAGCTGATCATGATCGGCAGCCGATCAATCAGAGCATCCCTAGTAGACAGTTACAGTCCGATGTGTTCGGTTGACAGTAATTTTGTGTTAATATCTTTGGGTTTTGACTCCAGACTCCAGGGAATGATAATTGAAGTTTGATGTTTCCTGATTAAAACAAATAAAAATCGACTATTAATTGATAATGAAAATAATCTTTGCTTGTCTGACATGATAAGAATTTAACCTAATCTCTGCGACATATGTTTCAGGGCTCAGTGCAGCTCTGCTTGTCATCATGTTGTTTAATAATGAGGAGGACTCTGAAACTGTGCCATGAGTTTGGCAGTTACATTAATTAGAGCTGCACAATTAATCTAAATATAATCGAAATCTAAATGTGGCCAAGAGCAAATATCCAAATCACAGGAGCTGCAGTTACTTCAATGAAGGTAAAATGCGTCGCATCGTTGAGCGTTGTTAGCATTAGCATTGTTAGCACCATAAGGGTCGTGGGGCTAAATAATATTCTCCAGACGTCAAAGGAACAAGAACACCGACCCACTGATTACATTTTCGTGGTCAAAGGTCAAAGGTCAGTGTGACCTCACAAAACAGTTTTCAGCCATTACTCAAGACTTCACACAAACGGTTCATATGTTCTAACAGGGACGTGACCTGGAACTAGTCTGAGCGGCGGAGGGATACGACCACGATTCCAGTTTTCTCTCTGATGTTCTCACTCTGACTCTCATCGTATTCTGTCGGTAACGTGTCGCTCAGTGAAACAGCTGTTTGACAGTTTCCTGACAGATTTGCTTCGACACTGAAAAACTTCTGGATGTGTTTCGCCCTCCTGTTGCCCCCCGTGACACGTCTTCAAATCTTTTTATATCAGAAATCTGGTTTTCTACCATGTAACTGCCTGAAAATATCACGGACGGTTCCTCACTACACTTTCTGCAGATGTAATTAATGATCCCTAGTTATAGCATCTGTGGTCAGATTTGACCCGGCAACGGCTCTGTTAACTGAACTGAACTAAACTGAACTAAACTGAACTAAACTTTTGTGTGTACCTGAAATGATTAAAAAGTTGTTGTTTTTGTTTACTCTTAAATGAGGTCTGTTTTTATGGAAATGAGATTTATTGACCGTAAAACTCCAGAAGAAAGTGTAAAAGTCGTGGTGATGAGTTGATGACTGAAAAGGTGTGATGCAGGTATGGGGTAATCACTTCAGACTTCATGTTTTATACAGTCAAACAGATCGGGTCAGTCTCGGCCCGGGAGGAGAAAAGTTGCTCTGTCGACGACGTGAAGGTTAAAGTTGATCTGTCGTGTCACGACGCTTGAAACAATAAACACAACTCATCATTCACGGTCTCTCAGGTGAAAATCACAGAAGTCCGATGTGTCCACTCAGTATTTCACAGGTGTGGTAGACGGACCTGTACAGGCTCTGTGTTCTGTTGGTCCCTGCTCTCCCCGACGCCACAGACTGTAGCTGCTGTCCTCAGTAATGTTTGGTCTGTGTTGTTGTTTGTTTGTCTGTGATTTCATTAAAGCCTGAGAACAGAAGCTCGACAGAGAACGTGGAGGATCTTATATAACCTGCAGACACTGAAGTCCTTCACATCATGTGTGTGTGTGTGTGTGTGTGTGTGTGTGTGTGTGTGTGTGTGTGTGTGTGTGATGACCTCTGCTCACGCACACGCTGACAGTGTGTCGGCTGTTGTGCGTCTCAGGCTGTGGAGCTGAGTCTTTGTGTGTTGGTGTTTTGGCTGAGGGCAGGGATTAAAGTGCTTTAATGGATTATCACATTAAACCACTGAGATGATTAGCCCCCAAAAGCACAGCAGTCCCCTGCCCCCTCATCAACAACACAACAACACAACCCCCCTCCCCCCTCATTGTCTGAAGGAGACTCCTCTCTGACACAAACAACTTCAGCTGGAGGTCAGTGCACAGTTCCACAAATCTGTAGCTTCAGTGGACGACTGCTTCATCAGCGCTGCACGCTGATGGACGAGCACAACACCGTCAAGAGTATCAACACGCCTCCTCTCCTTATGTCACCATTCAGTATTTATTCATGGAAAGAAAAGAATTTAGAATAAAAAAAGAAAAGCTAGATACTCAGAAACTTGAGGAAAAGGAAAAACAAATAGACAAAACATCCGTCGGCCGACTGCGTCACGCTGTCCGTCACCCATCAGAACAGAGATCCTGACGCAGTATATATACAGTGTCACCACCGTCCTGCCTCAGCCGGACAATAAAGTTTATTCTGTAGAAACACAGTGTATGTGTTGATGGACCTGGAGCTCCTGATGGTCAGTCCGAGTGGGATGTTACTCTCGGGTCAGGTTTGATATTGTGACGTTCGTTCATTGTATGGGAGACAGTGTAAACGCTTCTACTTTGGTGACAGCACAACCAGATCCAGTTGAGAACCGGTTCCAAACGGTCCGATCCTTCTGATGGATGTTAAGATGCTAGCTGCTAGCTGCTAGCTTACGCTGCATCTCTCTGCCAGGACAGAGTGTCTCTGTTCGGGGACGGATAAAAGTGAAATACAACTATTTATCAAGTCCACAGCTCGCGTGAACACTTCCATGTGCTCGTGAGCTCGTAACCATGACACCCAGGTGAACCTGCCGTGATGTCTTTCGGATCACACAGACACTGTAGACACACCTGTCACCTGTCCAGCGCAGTGCTGTTACAGCTGAGACACCGCGGATGCACTGCGCTCCGTGATGAAAGAGTGAAGCTGCAGCCCCGAAATCAGTTTTAAAAACACGCAATCAAAGATCGAAGCGTCTTTTCCAGGAGCATGCACCCGGAGATGAGACACTACGGATCCATTTTACCAGTTAGCACAGTGGCTAGCAGCTCACTCTGTCTTCTCTGTAGAAGAGGCTCAGCGGTGTCAAAGGAGTCAATTGCCCTTTTAGCGGGTTTAAAAAACCTGCTTCTATGTGCCAGTGTTGTTGTGAAAAGGCTCTAAAGTAACACGTCCTGTCCTGAACTCGTCATGTTTCAGGTTGTAATGTTTTCTCCTCAGACTCTGGGTCACATTTAAACCCCACACTGCAGTAAATAAAGCCTGGGGAAACCACACCACCCTTTACAATAGCTGAGCATGGCTTTAATATGTAAATCAGCTGTATGTGCTGCAGCTTGCTTACAGTCAGCTGTTTGAAGTGCAGCAGCTCTCTGATCCTCTTATCACACAGGAAAGGCTCAGATGGGCTAAACACATGTCTGCCATTCAAACTGTGGGTCTGCACAAGCTGCACGTTTCTAATGAGCCTGTTTCCAGGCAACAACTTCATCAGGTCGCCACCAGAGAAAAAAGTCTTAATGGGGCCCTTGGGTGTCATTTCCCATCATCAGCTGTGGGACAGATCTGAGACGGTTAACAAATTAATCTGAAACTGAGGAACAAGAAATTGCTCAATTGTTGACAATTAAGTACCTGCTGCTGCTGCTGGTGGTGTGTGTGTGTGTGTGTGTGTGTGTGTGTGTGTGTGTGTGACCAAGAAGTGAAGAAGAACTTGAGGCTGCACAGCCAAGAAATAACTTTGGTGATCCTCTGACTTTTCCTCTAGCGCCACCATCAGGTCACGATGGTTTATGACCAGAACGCTTTAAAACTACATTCCCATCATCCTCAGCTGTACTTTGTGTTTAGCACTAATTAGCAGATGTTAGCATTCTAAAATGCTAAACAAAGATTATGGCAGTCCCTACAGAAAGTCGTGATGTCGCAATCGCAGTATTTAACGCAAATTCAACCAATCCCTGTGAATTCTGTGCGATCTTGCATTTTTGTCAAGTCTCTGCAACTTTTGCACAAATTCTTATTGAGGAAAGAAAAAGTGGAACTCTAACTGGAAGACAGAAAACTGAGTGGACATGAGAAAATGTGCCGCAACACGAGGTTTGTAATAAGAAGGACTACAGTGCAAAAGCAAGTTCAGTCTTTATTCAACTGTTTTCGATCTTGCGGAGGAGTTTGTTTTCACTGTTAGCACGCTAGCATGCTAGCCACCTAATGTCTTAAAGGTAATTAAATAGTCTACATTTTAATTGATGGGGGTCTTAATTGATTGGTTTTTGATTTAATTCATTCATTCTTCATTCAAGTTTTCTGAGGGACCTGATGTTTGTGAGGGACCAGATGTTTTCTGGGGGACCAGATGTTTTCTTTACACCTGTGTTACTTTGATCACACAGAGGTGTGACTGTGGGAGAGCAGGAGGTCTGGATCCAGCTCACAGGGTCTAATGAAAACCAGTATTTCACACATGTAACCTCTGTAGTAACTGTGTGTCTATGTCTGTCTGTGTTTGTGTTGTTTCTGTTTGTCACTCTGTGTGTGTGTGTGTGTGTGTGTGTGTGTGTGTGTGTGCGCACACTGTGTCTTTCCCTAGACAGCTGGAGTTAATGTGAGGCCAGTTATACAGAGATGTCAATCCCTTCTAGTTAGCCACAGCTCCACGGCGATGGGGATCTAAAGGAGGTGAGTGAGCATGAACTCACTGTCTGACTGTCATTTCATCACGGTGTTAATTAATCCACACGAAATACACATATGACTTCCTGTCTAGAGTCCAGAGATAAATCTGCATCTTTATACAGTGAGGAGTTTGTGGAATAATCCAGGGAAATGTCATGTTAATGTGTCATTTAAAAGGAAACAGCTTCGTGATTCATTCAGACGAGTCTATTGTCTTCCCCATCGCTGCCAGATTTATGTGTGAATACCAAGTTTAAACAAAGCACAGAGTGTCCAGTGAGCTCTGCAGCAGAGGAGGTGCTGAGCAGCTTGGACTAGCATAGTTAGCTCTACTTTTAGCAGCTGCTTGGGTTTTATGTTTTCATTTTAAACAAGTACAAATGTAACCCAGAATACTCAAAGGTTAGTTTACTCCATTTCCTCTGCAGGGAGAACAGTATTTCAGAGTGTAACATTTGTTGGACAGTCAGCTACAGTTTGATCTATTGGACCCAGACACTTTGACTGTGAATCATCATGTGTCTGCTGAACACCTGAGAGCCACAGTCGGACGAGACGATGACTGACACTGTGTACTGGTCTGATTAGTGCCAACACTGGGCCACAGCTGACGCACTCACCAAACTCAGCCACGTCCTGTAACCATTAGAAGCACTAACACATGAAAGTCAACATGCAGTGTTAATGTGCTAATAATATAATTATATATTATAAAAAACCTGAAACATAAAATACAATAATATAATTATATCGTATATCGTGATATTTGGGCTGGACTGTATCGAGATTTACATTTTTGGATTTTACCCCAGCCTAGTTACACAGGCCAGTGTCGGCTCTCAGTTCGTCCTCTGTGACCAGAACATAGACACGTCCCCCGCCCCTCCCTACAGTTAGCCTAACTCCACTGGCGTCTTTGATGTATATATCGTATGTATATCTGAGACACGTAACAGAAATGCTGTAAAGACATGCAGAGTAAAGTGATCAGTCCACCACAGTTAGTGAGGAATATGACAGAATAGAATAAGTGTTAAAGATATGATTCACGCTTCTTTCACAGTCAGCTGGTCGTTTCGGTCCCCACCTCCTTCACACATCCCACCACTGAGCTGTTCCTTGCTATCTGTCTGTCTATTGTAGGCTTCATAGGCATGCACAAACCCAGGATTTAATTTCTGAGTAACAGAGCAGCTCTGTGCAGAAGGGAAGCAGATACCGAGATAGAGAGAGAGAGAGAGAGAGAGAGAGAGAGACAGGGAGAAGCAGGTTAAGCCCACGCTCTTCTCTTCTCTTCTCAACCCTGCTCTAAAGGCTGAGTTGAATCATAACAGTCAGTGGGCGAAAAGAAAGAGAAAAAAACCCATTTCCACGCAGATTCTGACGTACATCTCTAGTCCATCGGCGGATGGGATGATGGCAGAAAAGGGAAGAGAGGGAGGGAGGGAGGGAGGAAGGGAGAGGGAGTTGTTGAGAGCCTCCAGCATTTCTTAGGCTCCCTCTCCCTCTCTCTCTCTCTCTCTCTCTCTGTGATTTTAATGGCTATTTTGTCTCTTCGTGAAATCTAATCAGCTGGATGACATCCTCACGACTTTCTCCGGCGCGTCAGTCAAGACGTACTGACGTGGAGGGGGTGAGCGGTCTGTAGCGATGTGGTTCTACTGTTGGGTTTGTCAGTGACGGAGCTCTCAAAGAATCTGAGCAGCAAGAGGGACAAACTGATCCCCCAGCAGTGACACTGTGTTCCTGCAGCACTCAGCTGAAAACACACAGTACATGAGGCGGAGCAGTCAAGTCCACGTACGACGATAACGCCGCGGCATTCTCCGAAACGCCACGCACACGCTCTCCCCCGTCACTTCCCCTTTCTATACGACCGACTAATGTGACAGCAGCATTAGTCAGCTAACCTGTGGCTGTGTTGCATTTCATTATAGTTAGTAGTAAGGTGACTGGAAACCAGTCCCACTTCAGTGCTGGTGCGTTGCAGAGCAAACCTCCTGTGATCCACTGTCACTGTCACTCACTTAAATATCTTGGTTCTATAAGTGGAAACAGATCTGCTGATGCTGAGTTCATGTCACATCAGAGTTGTCATCATCATGTTAGTGTTCAGGTCTACAGCTGGGCAATCATACAGTGGGCCTGAGAGCTCAACTCACTGCAACTTAAGGAAACACATGCTAAGACACAAACGCGCTACAAATTCAGAAAAGAATGAATGAAACGAAAGTTACTGGTGAAGGTGAGTTTGTTTGGTTTATTATAACGTCTGTACCAAATTATTTAGATGTTATTGCAGGTTCTTAGAAAGAAAATTACAACCATTGCATCTTTAATTTGTGTTGGTCCCAATTAGCAAATGCTAGCATGCTAACAGGCTGAACTAAGACGGTGAGTAGAGTAAACATGATAACAATGGCCTCGCAGATCAGGCAGTGCAGCGGTAAAGGAAAGGATTCATGTCTCTTTGACTCTGTGGGTAAGAACAGATATTTCATTCTCAGCTTGTCAGTGAAGATTTCCCACCAACTCACTGACAGTGACATTTAATTTTGGGCAACCAAGGAAAATCTACATGATCTTAATTAGAGGTGTTTCTGTCTGTGACATCAGTCCTGGTTTTATATTTGTGCAGATACGGAGCATCACAGAGTCTTCTGACCCCTGCGCCTTTTCACATGTAAGGTTTCAGTCTCATGGTTAAATTTAAATAGATTTTTTTACCTCATCAGTCTACACTCAATACCCCACAATGCCACAGTATTCAGACCCTTTGCTCAGTGCGTAGTTGAAGCTCTTTCTGTAAGAGGCCAGGTCGTGAGGAGGCAGCTGGATGGACCAGTCCAGCTCTGAGACCTGAGCTCAGACTGAGAGCCTCTGATTGAGACTCAGTGTATTTTTAATAGAAATGTTGCATAATGCAGCTGAAACCCATCTGTAACCCACAGTGAAAGCACTAAGCAGCCATGGCTTCTCCCTGGACTCAGCTCACCTAGGCCTTCTTCATAGAAAGCAGCAGCATGTTCAGACCTTACGAGACGCAGTGTATAAATATCTGAGAGCAGCTGAGGCAGATTCACTCAGCTCCCACTGTCCTCACTGACAGCAGCTCTCAGCCACTGTGGACACTCTGTCCTCCGCCCAGTCTGACACAAGACACACTGATCAATAATGGATTCATTATCCAATCAATCTTAATCAGATCCCATTCATCTTCACCGTGAGAACATGTCTCTGTTAGATCCTGTCAGTCACACACAGTCACAGTGAAACCAGCTGACACTAGACTGAAACCAGCTGACACCAGACTGAAACCAGCTGACACTAGACTGAAACCAGCTGATACTAGACTGAAACCAGCTGACACTAGACTGAAACCACCTGATACTAGACTGAAACCAGCTGACACTAGACTGAAACCACCTGATACTAGACTGAAACCAGCTGATACTAGACTGAAACCACCTGACACTAGACTGAAACCAGCTGATACTAGACTGAAACCAGCTGACACTAGACTGAAACCACCTGATACTAGACTGAAACCACCTGACACTAGACTGAAACCACCTGACACTAGACTGAAACCAGCTGATACTATGTTTCAATGTACCAGATGAATAACTCACAAAAAAGAAAATAAATAAACCTGTAGTTCTCCAGTTGAAGCCCATGCTTGTATCCTCTGCATCTCATAATCAACCTCACAAGCACAAACTATAATGGGATGATAGTATATTTTCAGTGCCAGCCTCTGTGCATCAGTCATAACTGTAAGACCGGGTATAAGAATATATATTCTCGCTCCTAGAAAGCTCCTGACTACGAGTGATGCTTGAAAGAAGTCAGAGAATAGGACAATGTATTCAGCTTCTTGGCAACTGAATGGTGACCTTGACTTTCCTCTATGAAGATTTACTTATTCATGAACGTCAAAGAAGCATCTGCCTTTATCGTTCAGTGGCTCTGAGACAAACTGCTGTGCACACATTTACAGAGAGGCCGCTGTGGTAATCAGGATGTTGTGGCAGCTCTCAAATATCCTGTGAATCTAGAATATTGAAGCTCTTGGTAGATCGCAACGCTCTTTGTTAAACACTGCAGCGTTTGTAATGCACAGCAGTTTTCACTAAGAAATCCCTCCACCTTCCCTCTACTGTAACGTGATGGAGACTTTACCGTTGTATCGCAATCCGTTGCCATTTTGTTCTCAGCTGTTTGATAAAGATCAGTCCCACGTAAGTGATAAAAATCTACAGCAAAGGTTATAAACACCCATTATGTACCCCTTCACGTCCCGAAATTCATTCTCAAGTAAAAATTACTTAAGTAATTGATTTATTGTATTTATATAGCACTTTTCAAAATAGAGTTTCAAAGTCCTGTAAAGACAGAACAAAGCAATAAAAGATAATTAAGACAATTATCAAGACAAGCATTAAAAACATTAAAATCAATGAAACGGACAAAAGAAAGTCTGTGAAAAACAAGGATAGGAATACTAGAGTCACAGATTAAAAGCAGCTTTATACGAATATGTTTGAGTGATGTAAACTGGGGCAGTGATTCAAAACACCGATCTCCTCAGGCGGGACGTCCCAAACTCTGGAGGCTCTAACAGCAAAAACACCGTCGCCTTCGGTTTTCAGCCGAGACTTTGGGACAGATCGCAGAGTTCAGCCGCAGGATCTCAGCCAGGGTGTTTTGTGTTGCTTGTTAGCTTGTAACTGGCTGACACAGTGTTAGTGGTTGTGCTAATGCTAACTCTCTCTCTCTCTCTCTGTACTGACAAGGGTTCAGATTTATTTAGCCCCGCCCCCCCACTGTCCCCACAAGCTGACAGGATTGGTTGCTGAGGTTTGTGACGTATGAAACGACTGTCATTGGTTCACTGCAGTTCAAGGTGGAAACACTCAGTCATGGGGTTGATGATTATTTCACTCATCACGTCTTGTTTTATATAAAAACATCATGTGCACGTTAACGAGGTGAAACATGGATTAACATCAGAGGGTCGTAGTGGGAGGAGCCTCTTGCCCCTCTGGTGCCGACCGAACATATAGTACAGTGGATGTTTGTCATTCACTCGTGTCTGTTTCACATACTGCTGCGGTTACCATGGTGACACATCCAGGCAAGGAGAGGCAAGTGAAAGGGAGAGGAAATCTCTGGCAAAGACACACACACACACACACACACACACACACACACACACACACACACACACACACACACACAAATACACGTTTGTCACTTTTGTGGAAACTACATAAACTTCACATTCATTGCCTGGAGACTTCCCTCTAACCCGAACCACTCACCCAAAAATCAGCTGTTCCCCACACGACTGTTATCCCTAATTAGAAAAGCTGTCCCCAATTAACTTTCCTTTAATCTGAAATTTGTTTCCTCAGTCATCAGTTTTATGGATCATGAGTCTATTTGTTAAAGACACCTGATCCGAGTTAATTCACAGACATGTCAGCTGTTGTCAGCAGCGCTCAAGACGCTGAGAGGCCAGCACGGCAACCCCTTCGACAAAAAGACCAAGGGCTGCGATGTAGGTGAGACGACCCCCCCCCCCCACTGGCCTGAGGTCAGTGTTAACTGGATAACGACCAGCACTAACACACCAGATAATGAGAAAACAAAAAGACGAAAGCCTCGAAGGAAGGGTTAGAGGAGAGAGAGAGAGGAGAAAATCAATATATTGTTTCAGCCCCCCCCTCCCGCTCTTTTCTGTGGCTCTGCCAGGGGCCCCATTTTCTATTGATCCACCTCCGCCTGCACACACCGGCTGACTGCAGCAGCCCTGTAAGTGTAGTCTATTACTGCACTCCATTATTCCTTCTATTAAGACCCATCGCACAATTAAAACCTGCATCACTGAGATGTGTTCTAATCTGGGCTGTGTGTGTGTGCGTGTGTGTGTGTGTGTGTGTGTGTGTGTGTGTGTGTGTGTGTGTGTGGCTTCTTGTCAGGAAAGTTTATCCGTTGTGTCAAACATCTTATCTGGTGATAATAATAAATGATAAAACTATTAAATGAAAGAGCATCTTTAGGTCACCAGGTGAATCAGTTAACTCCAGTCGGGCTCTTTACAGTCTGATAATGACTGATATACACTGTGATCAGTTTATTAGGAACATGTGGATCAAACTGATGGAGTCTGATACAACAGTCCTGCAGTAAATCCTCCTCCTGCCGTATCTGTCCATCCCTAGTATCTATAGTGTAAACACGTAGCGGCTGCTGTTGAAATCCGACTCTTACTCATTTCACAGCTTCTCACCACGTTCACACTCGCTCACCGTCAGCAGCGCACTTTCCGACGAGAGCTGATTTACTGTTAAATGCACGACCACCCAGTGACCACAGGCAAATAAAAATAGATTAATTATGTAATCTGCTGTAGTGGATAGCAGCGCCGAGCCAGTTTGGAAACATATTTACACTGTGTAACAGCTTCACCAACACCAGAGGAAACTATCAGGCTCTGTAGCTGCTGCCTGTGTGTGGCGGGCGGGCGGTGAACAGTGGGTTCATCGTCAGGCGGCTCGGTGGATGTTTCAGTGGATTCACTTCTGACTCTGAGTCGTTATTATTTCTTTCTTAGAAACACCTCGATTCAACAGAACGATCCCTTTCACTTTCGCTCATTTTGACCTTTAAGTCACGTCTGGACCGGCTGTCGACGTGTTGACAGGGCGTTTACAGAGGATCCATGATAGTTTTCAACACCTGTATGTCCTCAAAAAGTGGGCGGGGCCTTTATTTACGTCAAACGGTAAAACCGGTAGAAACAGCCATAAAGCAGTTTCACTTTGATTCGGGCCGCCGCCGCAGCTCACCTGACAGAGCGCACACCACGAAGGCGTAGTCCGACCCGCATGTAACGAACCAGACGTTCAGCAGGTTTTTACCAGCAGCTGAATGATCCTCAGAGGTTTCCTCCTCTCCATAACAAACACACCAGGGGGTTAAAACCAGGAGAAACTCTGAATAAAACACTTTACCTTCAGAAATCAGAGATGCAGTTCGGCGGACACAGGACGTCTGGGAGCTGAGCTGTCGAACGTTTCCTCGGCTTGTTTCTCTGATAACTTCAGATCCAGACGTCCGACGACTAAAATCATCTGGTTCAAATAAACGAGCTGAAAACCACCGAGGTGTAAAAAGCGTATCTGACTTAAAACTAGATAAAAGTCAATGTTGAGCTTCTGTCAGACAAACACACTGACACATGATCGTAGAGGATATGATGTCATCAACAGGCGACCAATGAAACGGAGCGTTACCGAGATTAAAATCACAGATTTCTCTGGTTTGAGAATTGATGGAAACATTTGAGAAAATGTAAGAACACAAGTCAACAACATACACACAGGTCCAGATGTTTTCAGATGTTTTAATGTGGAAAAGTTACAGATTAGAACTTTAAACTTTATTTCTACCTCCCTCTGACATGTGGAAGTGATCGGAGCGGGACTTTAGTGCGATGCCTCATTTCGATCTGCTCCCGTCTGTCGTGTAAAAGTTACTGCATTAATAGGCTTGAGATGGAAAGGTCGCCTTCCCCTTCCTTACCATCCATGCCTGAAGTGCCCTTGAGCAAGGCCCCCACCCCCCCACCCACCCCCAACAACTGAAACCAGCCCTACAGACAGACCTCCTTTCTCTTTGCGTAGATTCTTCGTTGGTGCAGAAAATGCTAACGTTAGCGGAGCTGTCAGAACAAACTCCCAATAAACACACTGATGTAAATAACACAAAATGACACTTAACTGAGTTCTGTACGGAGGTAAATCCCTGGTGTACGTGCCGCTCGGTGGAGGTAAACGCCCGTGGGGCTACATTAAGTGAGGATCCTGTCTGCCTGCGGCGCTGGTATCCACCCTCAGAGGCTGACTCAAAGCCTTTTTGTTCACCAGCTTCCATTTAGACCAAAATAACTTGATCTCAGCCCTATTTTCATTTCTCCTTCCTCCTACACACACAGCATCAACCCAGCCTGGCTGCCACATATGGCTCTTTGAAACATGCAGCAGGAGGTGGTGGTAAAAGACGGATGAGGGGGGGGTTCAGCTGTCAATCTCTCATCTGCTTTTCATCCCTTCTATATAATCTTAGCGGTTGTTTCCGTCTCCTCCTTCGCCTCAGTCCCCCCCCGCCGCCTCTCATCCGCAGAGAACGAGTGCGTTCTCGCTCTCAATGGCGCCGTTCGGAGTTCGTTCGGTCGTACGGGAACACACAGGCAAACAGAATGTCAAGCAGTAGACCCATCAGGTTTTAATGACACCAGCCGACATGATCCCTCACCAGCTTCCCACCCGCCAACGCTGACAGTTGTGCTGAGAATTGAACATGAAACGCCGCGATCAGTGCTTTTGATTGACGTCTATATTCAGCTTCTTTTTATTGAGCCACTTCTCATGAACTAGAGTCTGTTACTGGAAGATTTAACCCTTCCACAGTTACGCATCAGCCTCGGGTTACAACCAATAGCAGCCAACTGTGGGACATACATTTGCATATTTACTACTGACACGTATGTCCTTGAACACAACACACCTTTCAGATAACCTCTTTGGCCGTTAACAGGATGAGGGGAATGATGGGAACTTTTTCAACACATTTTACTGCTAATGATGCGTTCAATGTCGCAGAAGAAACTCAGGACTGGATGAGTGGCTGACTAACACCCTCAACTCCACATTTTTGGTATTTAAATGACAAACCAACCTTTTAATCCTCCATAGCTTTCACAGAGGGTTTATGTTTTATGGGTGAATGTTATTACATATTATGAATGACAAACATTTAACTCATTGTTATTATCACGCCTCCGCGGCGGCGACAGCCAGAGCAGGAGCCATATTGTTTTTGGGTCGTCCGTATGTCCCATTGTCGTGGAGATAATATCTCATTAACCCTCTGAGGTCTGAGAGTATTTTCTTTATTTCCACATTATTTCTTCAGGTACTTGCAGATCAGATAAAACCCAAGTGTTTTATGATTCTCAGAACAATCTCAGTCTTTCTATAATGACGCCTCTCACTGTGCAAAGAGATCTTTTGGCCCAAATGCTGAAAAATTATTTAATTCTTGTGAAAACAGACCTTTACTGATGATGATGAATAGTTTTGGTGCTTGAAATGTGTTTATCAAAGTCTTAGGTTCATAAAAACAGAGCAACATGTGAGTAAAATAGCAGATAAATGGATAATAAATGTCTAAAATCACTCTACTTTAACCAAATCTTAGAGGCCTTCTGGCTCCGCCTCTGAGTCACGTACGATCTCGCAAGAATATGAAACAGGAAGTGGAGCGTCGACAGATTCTTACAACATTTAAACCAGATTTTATATGTTTTATAATCACTATAATCATATCAATAGAAACATCCGTCGACCTCAGAGGGTTCACACCTTGGACTCCAGAATGAACTGATTTTATTTCAGAGGTCAAAGGTCAAAACACTTTTTAACGATAACTCAAGACTTCACACAGAAATTATGAAAAATTTATACACGTATGGTTGATGTAAAACCTGGAACTAGTCTGAGTGGCGGAGGGATACGACCACGAGTTTGTAATATTGAATTAATATAACTGATGATTGTTGTGTGTAAACAGAAGTTTTGGCTCGAACAGGGAAGTGAAGGGAGAGTCAACGTGAGAGAGAGAGAGAGAACTGACATATAAATATAAATAATTAAAGCTTTGTTTAGTTTTAACAGCTGTAACATGTTTATCACTCGTCCTCTCTCGCTCACAGGGTTTCATTTTCTAATTGTTAGAAAATTGCATTTTCACTTTAACTGTGGCCTGAACATCGTTTTCACAAACGATACGATCAGGTTAAATAGTTTATGTTGCTTTTTAATTTTCAAATTTGAATGAACGTAAGAGCATCGTCGAGCGAACAGAGAGTACGACTTTAAATTAAATGACAAACGGCTTTTTCCATTTAGTCCCCTGTAGACTTCCATACTCACACACGTCTCACATGTTCTCCCGCTATGAATGTGTGTGTGTGTGTGTGTGTGTGTGTGTGTGTGTGTGTGTGTGTGTGTGTGTGTGTGTGTGTGAGACCAGTGCCATGAACACACTCATGACTCACGATGTATTTGATGTAATCAGATGAATATTTCTCCCGACAGAAAAATAAATGTGAGCCTCAGTTATTTGGGTTCTTGTACAGTAACGTCTGACTTCACTAACGCAGTGAATCACTTCCTCCCTTGATTCAGTCACGTTTTATTTTTAGACACAGCGTTGTGAGTGCACTGTCTTCGCGCTGAGATGTAGTAACTCTCTCCGTGAAGCAGACACGCGGCGTTCAGGCCGATCTGACCGCGCGGCTCTCCTGGTGACGTAGCCGCTGTGTGTTCGACGTCTCTGCGTCGGGTCTGTTCGTGCTCCGTCAGTGGGATGATGTGTGTGAATGAGCTACAGCGAGTGTGTGTAGTTAAAGCGCGGTGCAGGTGGAGGTTTAACCAGCCGAGGTTCAAGACCGTTAAGAGTTACTACTCGACGTGTCGTGTTCATCCTGCAGCTGCTGGGATCCAAAAAGACTCAGAGACGTTTCTGAATGAGACTCGTTTACTGCTGGATTCATTCACCTAAACATTATGTTTGTCTGCTCTGACGTGTTCCACACTAACCGCTGATGACATGCTGTCGCTGCTTAAACACACACTCGTTCAGCTGCTCGTCATCAGTGATAATTATTATGTAAGTTTGAATCTTTTACAAACGAGGAACCAGAACCCACAGATTCACTGTGATGGAGCTGCAGAGGGAGAGAGGGGCCTCTGCTGATCTCTGTGTGTGTGTGTGTCTGTGTGTGTGTGTGTCTGGCTTCCCCAGCCCTGAGAGTCACTGTAGCTTGTTAGCAGCCCTTCTACCAGTGGAGCTGTCAGATTGTGTTAAGCAGTTGTGTCATGGGCCAAGTAGGACAGAGGAAACTGTCTCACACACACACACACACACACACACACACACACACACACACACACACACAGGCCTGGCCCTGCATGGCTGTTCATCTGTAATAAAAGTGCCTTGTGAGCAGTCTGATCCCTGGAGCCTGGTTCCACAGCCTCCTGAGATGTGAACAGTGTTATATAAGGTCTGAGGGAGAGGGGACGTCTTACAGTACAGTTACCTGCAGTAACAAGAGCAGGCTGAACGACGTGTCGGCCTCCAACGCTGAGCGGAGATGAAGGACACGCTCCTCTGTGGGTCTGTGTTTCTGTTTGGAGCGACCCGCCTCAGCAGCCGGTTCCGGCTTCAGACCCGGTCTGTGGTGTTGGTCCAGTCTAATGTCAGTCAGACCGTTTCACAAACATAAAGACTGACTCATTGTAAGCCTGAAACACTAGACACCTTACCGCCAGGCTAACTCAGGCCTAAGACCAATGTTACCATGGTAACAATCAGTGACACCTGCGCTGAGCAGCAGCAACCAAAAACTAAAAAAGGGAAGAGACCAAAATCACATTTTCCTTTTCATTGTTTCGCTCTTTGCTGAATTTCCAAAGTAAAAGGTTTGATGCAGTTCCTCAGTCGGCCATAATTTACCCAGAATTCATTGCACCACAGTCCAGTTTAAGACAGTCAAGATCCAAACTGCTCTGTGCAACAGATGAATGTAGACTCCGGTCCCACGTTCTAAATTGGTTCCAGGGATTTAGAGGTTTTGGTGTTGCCCCGAGCAACAGCTTGTTCTTGGTTACCATGGGAGCCGCTCAGAGCCTCCATCCTCCACTCAGCGGTGTTTCCTGTTCCGTCTCCAGTCGGCTCAGGTGGACCTGCAGGTCAGAGTTCACCTTGATTCAGCTTTGACCAATAGAAACACTGATGCTCTGAAGTGTGTTTCATTATCCTGGTGTGTGTGTGTGTGTGTGTGTGTGTGTGTGTGTGTGTGTGTGTGTTGTCACCCTGTGTAGTACAACATTACACTGTGCTTACAGACTGTGATGGCTCTGCTGAATATAGACTTATTACCTGTGCAGGTATGATGATGTCGCTTTCTTTGTGGGTGGGGCTATAGAAGATTATATTATTACCGACCTTGACCTTGAACTTGTGATCACATGACTGTGGTTGCTTGGACACAGAGCCTTCTGCTCAGGTGGAGAACTGAGGAACAAGGACTGCTGTCTCCAGCTGCAGTTAGCGTGCTAGCTTGTTTAACAGCTAACATGGTCTGAGATAATGATCACATGAAAAAGATGTATATTTGCGAATACGACCTCAGACCAGCAGAGAGAGGTGAGTCTCTGGGGGAGGGGGGGGGCTTGCTGTGATGTCACTCATCCTCCGGCAGGGAATTTTATCGACCTCGATGTCGTGATCGCAATAATTGACGCATATTCAACCAGTCCTCGTGAATTCTGCATTTTTTGTTCAATCAAAAAACAAATCATCACAGTTTCCCGTGAGTTTAACCAATTTGCACGAAAGTGGCGTGAACTGGGTTTGTACCTAGACGTGAAGCTGCCGGAGCCACAGGTCACACATCCAGCTGATGCTGAAGATCCGATCGCCACTAAAGCGTCCGTCACGTAGAAGCTGATAAAAACCAATGAAATGGTGGATGTTGCCAAATTGACATTTAAGGTGCATTAATTGATTTCCAAACGTCAATCACGCATAGAATTATTATTTTTACTGATGATAGGGACAGTTTTTATGATTTTTATTTTCTCCTGCAGATTCATTGCAAAAAAAACAAACATCTAAAAACATTGTAACTTTTAAGAAAAGCTGCTGTGAAATCAGTTATTTCAGCCGCAACAATCCTGGAGGGACGGTCTGGACATCTACAGCGCTAATATCATGTAATTAAAGCCAGTGGGCCGTGTCCACTGTCGCTCTCAGGGTCTGTTTATGTTGGACTTGTGGCCTTCCTGCATTAACTGTTGTTCCTGTCGCTCCTCTCTCTCCCTGTCTTCCAGAGTCTGCAGCTCTCCTCTCAGGGACAGTCTCCTGCAGCCCTCCGCTGACCGCAGGCCCGCCCGGCATCTCTCATCCATATCATTCCTCTTTCCATCCACCCATCCCTCTCCCTGTCATGAAGGGCCTGTCCAGTAGTCGGAGTCACCATCACGTGGTCTCCTATGAGCCGTCGTATGATCCGCTGGGTCACCATGTTGACCGCAAGCCATATTTGATCAGTCAGATGGACATGCCGGTGCCCATCCCCATGCCGCATCCGGCCGAGCTGCCGTACTACAACGCTCAGCGCACCTCGTACCCCTCCGACAGCAACAGCATCGTCCCCTATGGAACCTTCCCTCGGAGGTGCCACTCCACCTCCTCGTCTCACCATCCTGAGGTAAAGGATGAGTGTATGGCCATGGTACCATATGTAGGAGGAGGGGGAGGAGGAGGAGGAGGAGGAGGAGGAGCTGGAGGAGGCTATGGAGGTAAAACGCCCACCCGGGTCCCAGCAAACTTTGCGGACCCGTTTGAGCGTCAGCCGTCCTTCTCCAGAGACGGCTATCACACACTGCAGTACAAACGAGGAGTGCTGGCCCACAGTGGGGGGATGGGGGCCAACAACAACAACAATGACAGCCCGGGGAGAATCCGCCACCTGGTCCACTCGGTCCAGAAACTCTTCACCAAGTCACACTCACTGGAGGGCCCACACCACACGCAGTCCTCCAAGGGGGCCAATAACGGGAGCGTTAATGGTGGTGGTGGTGGCGGAGCAGGTGGTGGTGGTGGTTCAAGGGCCAGCCCAGAGGGGGAAGCTCCACCGGTGGGAGCGCGCCACCGGAAGCGCAGCAAGAGCCGCGAGCGCTGTCGATCAGCGGAGCCCAAGCATCGAAGCCACCACCACCACCACCACCAGCTCCACGGCTCCGCGTCCGCTCCGGGCTCCGGCTACTGGAGCTCCGATGACAACCTGGAACGGGAGCTGTGTCTCTACCACCCTCACCACCACCAACCTCCACCCTCACCCTCGCCCTCCATTTCCCCCTCGCCCATCGCCATGACGATGGGCCGGTACCTTGGCAACAACCCCGACAAGTTCCCGCAGACTCCCCTCCCCGGTCTCTCCTCCTCGCAGTCCCAGCAGTACTTCATGATGGACCCTTACGGCACACTCAACGAGCACACACACACCCACGCGCACCATGGCCACACGCACCACCACCCTGCACTTAAAGCCTCCCGGAGCAACAACGACGTGAAGTACGCGGCGTCGTCGGCATGTGTGCCCGTTAGTGGTAGCAGCAATAACAGCGGCGGCGGTATCGGTGGAGGAGGCGGCCCCTTGCTGCCGCTGGGTCTCGTGGACGGGCCCCTTGTGAAGAAAGGGGCGTGGTCGTCGAGCCTAACGGTGAGCAGGGCCCGAGAGGTCTACACCAACAACAGCAGCCACAACCAGCTACGAGCCGGCGCAGGATCCGGTAACCTAAACCTAGATAGAGCTCTAGTCAAATCTAAGGGCAGTCAGCAGCAGGAGCGCTCATGCCATTTCTTACAGGTAAATAATCCCTCACCGACTCCCATCCAAAACCAGTCGATTCACTCCCCTCCCCCCTTTGTTGACCCCCTTTTCTCCACGACTTACTTTCCTCACCAATGTTTCCTCTAACTCAGTGGTTTCCAGTCCTGAGACGCTTCAGGTTTTCAGTCCTACCAAACACGATGTCACCGAACAGGTGCGGCTCCAGGTGGACGGAGCAGACCGGCGAGAGGGATGCAGTTTAGTGAGGGTTCAGCCACGGGGGTCCGGGACGGGCACAGCTGCTTAATCATTTACAGTCACACAGGTGATGAGGTGCTAGTTTAGCAGCAAAGACCAGGTGGTTTAAGGTTATCCCGATGCCAACATCCTCAGCATCATCACCCATCTGTTGCTTAGCAAAGATTCCCATGGTTACCGCTTGCTAATGTTACTAACAAGTCACAGTGAATGAATAATATAACGTCTGTCTTCGTATATCGACTTCTCTGCTCTTAACAAGTCTTTAATTATACAGGTGTTCTGGGGCTCCACTGCAGCAGTTTAGGCACTGAGGCATTCTGGGAAAACTCAGCACCTCCTGATCCAGAGATCACACCCATCCAGTTGTGTTAAGATCTAAGAGCAGACGGCACTCACCCAAACATCTGGGCCAGGGCTCCGTGGATCTGGTCCCCCCCCCCGTGTGGCTTCAGTGTTTGGTTGGAATGAAAACTGCAGATTCTCCATGACTGGATCTCACTGTCTAAGGCTGGGGACACACTGAAGCTGCTGATATGAGGCTTTCAGATCATTCCCACAATATTTCAATATATCATCATCATATAAAATCAGGATCACAGACCAGTGGATGCTTTTATTGTGGAGGCGTTTCATTAAATGTATTTAAATCCTTTGATCTGGTGGAGATCGTATATTAATCAGCATTAGAGCTACAGCCAACAGGTGCTTTCATTATCGATTAACGTCAATTATTTTTTGACTAATTATTTGAAATATAAAAACACTGAAACGTTAGCGTTCACAGTTTTAAAGCTCAAGGTGACGTCATCAAAGATGTTCAGTCAAATCATCCAATCAGGTCTGAGCAGCTGGAAACAGAAACTTTGATGCTTTCAAAGATAAATTACTGTAACGTTCAATCAGCTGTCAAAATTGTTTGGCGATCAATGAATCAGCAAATGATTTCAGCTTTAATTAGCGTATTATGCTAGGTGCTGTATGTGTTATAATGGACAGCTAGCTGATTACTTGTGTTTTGTTAAAAGACTTAACAAACCCAGAGCTGTGTGGAGCCCGGAGTCCAGAGGAGCTGTATCACAGTCTGAGGTGACGACAGGAAGAGGATCTGATTTGCTGTTACGGGAATAAATCCCGACTTATCTCAGGTTAGGAAATCCTAAACACTCTGTTACTCTTCTCAGCTCACGAGATTTCACTCTGAAAATCTCCTTTAGCATAAAAACCAAACAAAACACGCCTCTCCGCAGCTGCTCGTAGCTGATTGGCCCTTCAGGATTTTCACTTTTCCAAAGAAAATAATATAAAATATAATAATAAAATCCTGCAAATCCTTTAGGACTTAATAGGAAATATGTTTGAAATACTTTCACATTACTATATGAATTACCAGTAGGTGTGTTCAGTTCTTCTTTCTGTACATCACAATCTTACTTCCGTCAAACAATCAAACAAACACAAAAGAATCAAAAGTGAAACGATTGAAACAAATATTAATATTTTAAAATCATTTATTCATCACATTTAGATTAGAGTTAGTGTCTTCATCAAACCACAGCACACGGTTCAGGTCTGTAAAGGCTTCTCCCCCCCCCTCCCTCCCTAACACTAGTTACCATGGTTACCCAACAGTTAAGATAGCGCTGTAGGTTAGGAAGTTCCTCTATCAGCTGGTGTTTGGTGACGTCACCTGACAGGTGTGAGTTTGTTCATCAGTCAGCTGATGCTAGCGTTGATTACATTTACTTTTTGCTTAGTCTGCGAGCTAATTAGCGAGCTAATACCTTCCTGCGGAGCTGCAGTGCAGCGGTGTGAGGCTGTGTGAGCACCACGCTTAAAGATGCTCAGGTTCTGGTCACTAAGCGTCGCCACTGAAGACGAAACGACGGCGAGAGCTCTCGCTCTGTAACTCCAGGCTGTTGCTGAATCCTCTGATTTCTAGATCTCAAATTTACTGAGCAACAGGAAACAGGATCGTTTAGGAAAAGTGAAACAGATCAGACGGAGACCTGGTCCCGCCGCCTCCATCGTCAAGGGCGGGGGGGGGTCGCGTCAGGTCGCAGTGCGTCCACAGCCTTAGAGGGAACATTGCTCCTTATCACCAGTCTATTACTCTGATCTCCGGAGAACCCCACTGCCACCTCCTCCCTCTTCTCCACCACTCCCCCTCCCCCCTCCCGCCTTTTCTTCACTCACCCAACTCACCCCCACGCTTCCTATCAACCCAACCCCCCCTCCCCCCCGCGCCACCCAGCCAACCCACCAACCCACCTCCACCTCCTTTACTTCCTCTTGGTTTGGAGAGCCTCCCTCTTCCTTCTCCTCTTCCTCCTCTGTCCTCCTTTTGAGTTGAAGAGAGAAGTAAGTGCAGAGCCAGTAGCAGCCTTACTCTCTGAATGCTAGGTGATGACATGAACTCATGAAGAACAACATCCTCTCCTGTTTGTAGACTTCATTTTTAATTTAGTAGTGCTTCCCCTCCTGCCTCTCTGCCAGCTCTCTCCTCGGTCTGTGTGTCGCCGGCTTGTTGTCGCTGTGCTGTGCCGCTCTTTGAAGTGCTGTGTAAGTGTCGGGGAGGTGTTTAACCACAGAGCGCACAGGAAGTAGAAGAGGCTGAGAGTCTCTGGCAGTTGCCCAGTGTAATTCAACACAATTAAGATTAGAAGAGGATTTGAGTTTATTGATTCCAGCTGAGCTCATTAGCTTCCTCTCTCTCTAACAGCGATCACATGACGAGAGCGGGAAGCTTAAAGGACCGCACCAGAGGTTTGAGTCTGTCCTCCCGCGACGAACGAGCCCACAGGTCGTCTGTGCGGCAGGTCGTCATGACCCGTAGTTACGTTTTGTTGCTAGGCGACACCTAGTGGCCGTAGTGACGATGACAGGAGCGAAGGGAAAAAATGTGGGTGACGTCGTATAAAGAGAGACAAAGTCCACGTGAGGAGGAGGACGCAGGAGAGCGGTGTTTGATTCCTACCTGAAACTAGCTGTTTATGTTGTAACCATGACAACAAAGACGGTGTAATGTTGCGGAAATCGCCATCTTTTTCTTAAACCTAACCAAACCATGAGCGTTATTATAGTAACCATGGCGACGAAGGTAGATCAGTACAGTCTGCATGTGTGTTATTGTAACCATGACAACCGAGGTCTGGTGTGCCCGCAATTCCCAAGTGAAGGTAGCAGTTTATGTTGTAACCACGGCAACGAAGATCAGTATTTTAACCCAAATCACCCAAATCTTTTTCCTAAACTTAACCAAACCGTGAGCATTTACTATTGTAACCATGGCTACAAAGGTCCGTTACACAAAGCTCCCCGCGCAGTCTGCATGTTCACTATCGTAACCATGACAACCGAGGTCCAGAACGCTGGCCATGGCCTTCAGGACACGCTCCTGTGGGTCGTATCGGACGCTGGAGGAGTTGCTGCGTTTCCTTATCAGGGACTTTAAGAAGCGGCGGTTGAAGTGACGGACGTGTCAATGAATAATTAAAAAATCAGTCAAATTATCTTCAGCGGATATACACACAGTCGCCACGAGTTCACTCCTTCATCGTCGGACTAATTTCCCCGGCGGAGGAATAAGGTCCTTCAGTGTAGTTCTGTGTCGAATCAGAGAGTAGGACTGATGTCCCGCCCTCGAGCCGCTCTGATTGGACAGACTCTGCCGTGGACGTGACGCGTCCCAGTCCAAGATTCAGATCTGGTCCAGAGGTTTCTCCTCAGTGGAGCTTTCAGTGCTACGACAATAAACCACTGAGGAGTCAGACGAAGTTCATCCTGTTCTCTAAGAGTTAAAGCACCTCCCCAGCACCACCGCTGTTTCCCTGTTGTCTGTACTGTGTGTGTGTGTCTGTGTGTGTGTGTGTGTGTGTGTGTGTGTGTGGGACTCTTTTATACAGCACACGTATGACACACACACAGTTCACCTGTTGCCTTGATACTGTCGGGATAATGTGGAGTCGGGTGAAGAGGTCTGAGAGTTTGGATGTACAGATGTTCCACAGTGAATAACATCTGGAAGCTCAGCAGTTCAGGTCCCAGAGGAAACATCAGCTCCGACTCTTCGTCCTCCCAACCACAAAACAGATTTTTTTTAAGCCAGTTAATGATCTTTGAGAGAAAGTGGTGGTTACCGTGGTAACGTAATAGGCCACATGAGAGGCACAAATGGGATCATGGGAAGTGCGGTGTGTTTCAGGAGTGGACCTGTGTGGGCAGGAGACGGTGCGTCTGTGTGTCCTCAGCCGTCACACACACGTTTATTCGCCAGTACTGAAGTCAAATCCTGAATCTGACAGGAAGTGGCGTTCCACTTCACAATAAGACTCCCACGTATAAAGGATTTATAAATGGTTTATAACTAGTTTGTTGATTAGCTTGTTGACATTTTATAAATCATTCATAACCGGTTATGGTGACCTGCTGCTTGCCAAATAGTGAGCCCACATGTATCTTTACTGCTCAGCCTCATCTCGTTTTCTCCATCATCAGCGTTCGTACCTGCTGCAGAGAACCAGCGTCAGAAAGTTTGGCATATTAGTAAATGATGATGTGTTTTACACTTTACAATAAAGCTCCTTTTACCAGTTATAAATGACAGTATTTCATTAGTACGATTAATGAGTAATAAGCATTAACTTGATCCTGTCAAATAGTGAGCCTGCATCAATGAATGAAAACAATGTTATAACTTGTTTATAAATGTCTATTTATGATTTATAAAGTGTTAACAGCTGAATTAATGACCTGATTATAAACCATTTATAAAGCCTTAATAAGGGGAGTCTTATTGTGAAGGGGTGCCGCTAAAGTCACACACAGCAGCACGTTCACAAACCAACGAGTCAGGACAGAGTCTTTGAAACAGACCTGAGAGCTGATCTCTGATCTGTCAGTCAGACTGGAGATAAGAGACGAGCCGAGTCCATGAGCAGTAAAACTATTCTTTCTTTTCTTTTCCTCTCTCTTCTTTTCTTTCTTTACTTTTTTAGTTTCTTTTCTCTTCTGTTCTTCCTGTACCGTGGAGCAGCGCTGCCCCCCACCCCATCAGCTGATTCTCTGTAGATGGACCTCACTGGGTTTTATCGTGTAACATCTCATCACTTTCGTTTGTTGCCACGGTGATGGCTGTGTAGAGGTTTTACAGTCTTTAAGGTTTGCTTACAGTTAAGATGCGGTAACCATGGTGATCATGATGTGGACACGGAGAGAACAGTGAGGACATGTTGAGTGACGTTTGAACAGCTGATCAGACGGAGGGTGGAGGTGTAAACAGCAGTGAAGCGCTTTCACAGAAACTTTCTCCCCCCACTCAATCTGCAAATCATTCTCTTCTTATCTCCAGCATCTCGGCAGCACACACACAGTACCTGTTATTTCTAACGCTGCCGCCTGAAGCCATCAAAACAGCCAAGTGTTGCCACGGAAACAATGTACAGGCCGTGATATGAAACACACAGTGGATGCTGCGTGCAGATCTACTGTACTCACACTGAGACACCGTGAGTGTCGCACGCACAGACGCTCGCTTCTTAAAGATTATTGGTTTTTTTATACGTCTCGGACACACGGCCTCGGCCTGACGACGGAGTGAACCGCCCCACTGCCCCACCGCTCCACCGCTCCTCAGCTACGGCACCGTGAGTGTGGAGCTGCAGTGGAAGTGAGGCCTGTGCGTGGGTGAGAGCCGCTGCTGATGCTGCTGCAGCTGGTCCTTTCCCCGCATTCGCTTTTTATAGCCAAACTGCTCATTTGTGTCTCTTTGACGTCACACACACACACACACACACACACACACACACACACACACACACACACACACACACAGAGCGAGAGACATTTATCCCAGCAGATCTGTTCCCTCAGTGATTCACATGTAATTAGTCAGAGTAGTGGTGCAGCTCTCCTGCTGTCTGTCTCTGTTATTGTCTGTCAGAGTGTCTCTGGCCTCCAGTCTGAGGCAGGAAACTCTCACCGGTTTGACTGGAGTCACTCCAGCTGGGCGAGCAGGCTCACAAGGTGTGGCTAATTAGGATAACGAGCTGGAGCGGCCTGTATGTATAAGATGCAGATCCTGACATCACAGTTTAACACTCTGTTGTTGACTGTGAGGATTCAGGAGCCTGAGTCTGGATCTGGATCTGGACTCATTCCTATGATTCAGTGACTCAGAGAAGTGGATGAAGTGATCTAGACTCTCTCTGACATTTGGCTCATCACACACAGGTGACACTAATAACATTAATAATGGCTGTGACTGATCCAGGTGTGGATCCAGTGTAAAGGTCTGTGTCCATGTGTAGTGTGATTATAGATCAGCTCTAGCTTCTATATTAATACTGTGAAAGTATCAAAGCCTCTTTGTGATGTCACAACAAAGCAGTCACCAAGCCCCGCCCACCTGGACCCACCATCCAAACCTTGCAGGATTTGGTTTCTCTGAGTGTTTTTACCTGAAATCTGCTTTATTTTTATTGGATCACTCAGAAAACTTCAGGGGCCTTTTGAGAAACTCAGCTGCAGCTAGAGTTTTAGAAGTCTTGGTTTTTTACTGCCACTGTCCCGAAGAAGAGACAGAACCTGGACTCATTTAATCAAAGATATCTGACTTTTAATTTGAGTTTTCATTTTGCATTTTTTTTTTTTTTTATTCAGGTGAACGGGCTTTTTAAGTCTCTTCTGAAAACCGTGAAAGCTGCTTTATCTTTACGTGGATTTGTTCATGTGCTCATGCAGTTACTGTCAGTAGAACATCTTACACCATATTACAAAGCACACACACACACACACACACACACACACACGCTCTCCTGTGTGCTGGTGAACTGAGCTGACTCCTGGAGAGCAGATGTGTGAATTAGCCAGAGAGAAATCTCAGAGCCGAACACATCCTGCTCCATGCTAATTAGCCGACACTGTCCCTCAGCAGTGTGAGTGGAAGTGTGTGAGAGAGAGAGAGAGTGATGGTGAAGAGAAATACCAGCCATCAGTTTAAGTCCAGTCTGTGTTTGTGGAGCTAGACGTTGTGTTGGTGTTGTGCTGCATGTCCGCTGTGTGTTACGGCCTCCATGTACCGGCAGGACAGTGTAGGAAGCCAGTTTGGTGGCTGGGACTCGGACAGCAGCGGCGTGGATCCTCCTGACGCCGTGTCTCTGTCCTCTCTGCCGGGTCACCAGGTTCCTCAGGATGAGTGGAGCGGCTTCTCTCCTCTGGGGAAGGAGGACGACATCCCCTGTCGGAGGATGAGGAGCGGCAGCTACGTCAAAGCCATGGCGGAGGACGACAGCGGAGACTCCGACGGGAGTCCCAAACCCTCCCCCAAGATCCAGGCGCGGCGGGCCAGCTACCTGAAAGCCACACAGCCGTCTCTGACTGAGATGACCACTCTACAGTAAGACTTCACTCTCTGTCCACGAAGCTCAGCACCATGTGTGTGTTAATGACAGTTCATAGTTTATACAGACTGTCCTGAACGCCACACAGCGTGTTGACGTCCTGCAGCTGATGTCACACTCTGGGGGGGCGCAGACAAATAAGCCCGTTAAAATCCAGAACCCCCCCACTGCAGACTATAGGTAGATGCTACAATTTACTGATGTCCCCTAAACGCCTCAGCTACAATTTACTGATGTCCCCTAAACGCCTCACATGTAGACTGTCTGTAGATGCTACAATTTACTGATGTCCCCTAAACGCCTCACATGTAGACTGTCTGTAGATGCTACAATTTACTGATGTCCCCTAAATGCCCCACATTCACTCCTCACATGTAGACCGTCTGTAGATGCTACAATTTACTGATGTCCCCTAAACGCCTCACATGTAGACTGTCTGTAGATGCTACAATTTACTGATGTCCCCTAAACGCCTCACATGTAGACTGTCGGTAGACATTACAATTTATCGTTTAAGCGTTGACATTGTGTGACATGTATTTCTACTAATATCTTTGATGGCGGACTCAGGGTGCCCTGAACGTGTCGGAGCGACTCCCGTCTGGTCCGACAGGTGTAATCTCAGTCTGAAGACAGAAATATCACCTTCCTCTAATTAAGCTCTCAGCTCTAAATACTGAGAGTAATTACAGTGAGGAGTCGAGGGACTCGGGCTGCAGCTCGGCTTTTTCTGTTGTCTGCTCTCACTGTGTCAAACACACACATGTATAGACCTGCCCACACACACACACACACACACACACACACACACACACACACACACAAAAGAGGAAAAGAACAGAAAAAGAATGAGGAGGAGAAAAGAGGAGAACCGGCATGAAATGAAAAAGCATCATCAACATGTGACTGAGACATTATCGACTGAAGCTGTGACAAACAGACTCTCTTCCTTTAGTAGAAAGTTTTTACACATTAGGATTGAGTTGTCTTCTTCATCTTCATCATCTGGTCAGCTGTTCCCAATCTGTTTTTGATTAAAAAATCAATCATCTATAAACTTGAACTAAGCTGCTTTCCTTCATGGCGTTCTGCTTCCAGGACACCATCATATGTTTGTCTCTGCAGTTTGATTTGAAGCGTGTGACACAGACGGACCCGTGTCCTCAGAGAGACTACATACATGTAGTTGGACGATCCTGATTCTACACGTGTGTGGGAGGAGTCCTGAACCTGCACAGAGGAAACTGGTGTTTACCATGTGTTCAGTCCACACAGCCAGTTATTAAAACCACACAATCAATAATCAGATCCCACTGGACTGTGGAGCGTTATGACGAGTACAGAAAAAAACTATGTGTATGAAATATAAAAACCTTTTCTATGTATTAATATACAAGTGCAGATTCATTTAAAGCTCCATGTTTCTTCTTCTTCTGTGTTTTATTTGAAGTGTTGATCCATCAGAAGATATAAAAACCATCTCAGTGTAGTTTTACATCTCCTCTCTCAGGCTTCTCTCTGGAGCTCTAGTAACAACAGGTCGGTGAGCCAATCAGAAGAGAGGAGGCTCTGAGCCTCTCTTCTGATTGGCTGACTGTTTTCTGAGTGATCCAATAAAAATATAGCAGATTTCAGGTAAAAACACTCAGAGAAACCAAATCCTGCAAGGTTTGGATGGTGGGTCCAGGTGGGCGGGGCTTGGTGACTGCTTTGTTGTGACATCACAAAGTTCCAGAAGTCCTGACGGCTGGTTTTAAGGCTCAGTTTCTGAATACAGGCTGTGTGCATTTCTCTGTGGACTGAGGCTTTGATACTTTCACAGTATTAATATAGAACCTAGACCTGATATATAATCAATCAATAATCATTATAATCAATCATACCTTTAGACTGGATGGAGCTTTAAATGAACTACATTCTGCTTTAATGTTTCATTAGAGCTAGCATTGTTAGCATTAGCTCAAGTTGAACATGCTGTCATGTATGTGGGTCATTTTCATCACTGTCACATATAAACTATGTGTTTTATAGTATAAAGATAAAAAGCTTCCTGTGACGTCTCCACAGCCACGAGCTGCTGCAGACCAGGAAGCGTCTGACTGTAGATCTGATTGTATGACACAGATTTGTCACAGCAGAGACTCTGTGGATCATAAATGACCTTGTGCATGTTGCAGCTGGTTTTCTGTGTAACGTGGACAGAGTACGATGTGAGTAACTCTCCGCCCATGTCGTCCCTCTTGCAGGATTTCGACAGAGCACTCGCCCAAACTGCAGATCAGGAGCCACAGTTACCTGCGTGCGGTGAGTGAGGTTTCAATCAATAGAAGCCTGGATACCCTGGACCCCAAAACCCTCCTCGACCCCAAATCGCTGCTGTCCTCACCCCAATACCGCTCACGCAATGAAAGCTACATGAGGGCCATGAGCACCATCAGTCAGGTTGGTTGCCAACACCGCTGCCTTTGTACCCACAGTCTGCTCCACCCAGTCACAGACACACTCCGACACTCAGGCCTGGAGCGACGTGACGCTGTTTGAAACCATTTTCGTGTGAAATGGAGTTTGTGGCTTGTGGTCCACACCTGACTGACAAACTGGAACTTAACGCTGTTCTACTTATTTATTCGTATCTGGTGTGATTGGTTCGTGTGAGAGATGAGCTGTCCTGACATCATGTCGGACCAGCTGTTCTTTTTCCATTTCACTGTCTTTAAGGGTCAGAGTCACTGTTTTTCAACACAAACCTTATTAAGATATCATCATTATTGATTATACAGAACACAAATTTACCATAATCCTTATAGCTGTTGACAAAACAGTCTCAACTCAAGGTCCTCTTACTTGTTGGTACTGGAGCTTTTGATCATATTAGTAATGGAGAGAGAGGTTTGTTCTCTGGTGTTAAAGCTGCTTCAGAGGCTGCGCTCTAAAAACCATCAGACAGCCTCAAATACAAACATATGGTATGTACCGAACAAGACCAGGTCTAAACTTGGTGTCTGTCTGGACCGCCTCTGATCAAATCCTGATTTTATAACCACGACGTCGTCTGACACAAAATCACCAAACACAGAAATGAAAGTCAAAGACTGAGCTGTGACTTCAGCTGGATTTACTGAAACATGATCAGAGAGAAAGTTAGAAGAGGCATAATATCTTCGTCAGTCACTCAGTCACTCACTCATTCACTCAGTCAGTCAGTCAGTCACTCAGTCAGTCAGTCACTCAGTCAGTCACTCACTCGCTCACTCATTCACTCAGTCAGTCAGTCAGTCAGTCACTCAGTCACTCACTCACTCATTCACTCAGTCACTCAGTCAGTCACTCAGTCACTCAGTCAGTCACTCAGTCAGTCACTCAGCCAGTCAGTCACTCAGTCACTCACTCATTCACTCAGTCAGTCAGTCAGTCAGTCAGTCAGTCACTCAGTCAGTCAGCTAGTCAGTCACTCAGTCAGTCAGTCACTCAGTCAGTCAGTCAGTCAGTTCCAGATTACAGGGCTCATGGGTTTGACAGGAAGAGAGTGATGTCTTGTCAGTAGAAACAACTAAAACCAGTGAGACTGAAAAATAGTGACGACGTTAAAAAAGACAGACATGAAGAAATAACCTGAAGATTGACACTGAAAGACGTGATACAAAAACTACTGGAACCTTTTTCAGTGCCAATACAAGTTTCATTTCCTTTCTCAGTTCAGTTGTTTTCAGTGTCAAAATGTGATGTCACTGCTGCAGCCCCACGTCTTTAGTGTGGGTGTCTGTCTGAAGCAGGAGTTTGTGTTAGTGTAGACCACAGCGTACCTGCCTCCAGACACACCTGTGCTCCACCGCTGACCTCACTGATGAAGCAGAGCTCTGGTCCTTTGTTTGGAAATGGTTTCAAATCCTGTCTGACTCCAGGTCTGCACTGTGAGGCCTGTACTGAGGATCACAGCCATGTTTCCATCCATCACACTGCAGGTGTTTCCTCCAGGGGAACGTCTGGTGGTGTGTGTGTGAGAGAGAGAGAGAGAGAGAGAGAGAGAGAGAGAGAGAGAGAGAGAGAGTGTGTGTGTGTGTGTGTGTCACTGCCTGATGTACCTGACTCCTCTGAGCCACAGAGCTCCACTGTTTTTACAAGCTATTAAAACTCAGTCCCACACACACACACACACACACACACCACTACAGCTCCAAAAAGTAGATTAATCCGCCGCTGAAAATAGTCCCCAACGAAGTCAAATATTTCGTCTGGTTTGAACAACTGCTCCAGAGCTCAGCGGTAAATACTGAAGCTTTTATTAAAGATGAAGCTGTGAAGATTTATATCCTGACGGAGCGAGTGTTTATGGACGAGAAGAAAAACAGAGAATGACATTTCCATTTCGCTCCTCTTTGAATATTTATTCATAGAAAAGCAGCTGTTGTAACTGATAGTAATGTAGAGGATAACTCGTTAGCTTCACCCTGGTTCACAAACAGCTGATGGGATTTTAACGTTGACCTTTGGATTATTAGAGAAAATAAAGTAGTTTCTGATCCTGACAGGTTTAGTTCAGCAGGATCATCTTCACTAACGAACATCACTTTATGATGTTTGAAGCCTCAGTGCAATCAGCAAAAGTAACAAGCTAATGCTAGGCTATAAACCAACTACACCACGATCACATGACTTCTCTTACCTTCAGCTTGTAGTTTGGTTTAGCTCTGACCTCTTCTACAGAAGCCTTTCCTCTCACAGTCAGAGACAGTTTGTATAAACACAACGAGGCTGTGAAGGTGGACTGGTGAGGAGATCGGTCTTCATGTTCAACGTGACGACGTTTAACGTCCCCGACGACCTCTGTCGTCTCGTTTAGACACTCGTTAGCAACCGAGACGTAAAAGTGGAGTATTTACTGACGTGTTTTGTGTCGTAGAATAAAACATGAAAGTTAAACACAGACTTTATTTCAGTCACATTCAACAAACCTTCAGGACAAGGGGACAGGAAGTGAGTCCTTCCTGCAGCACTGTAGTGTCCCTGCAGTTTCTCACCTGTACACCTGTAATCACCTGTACACCTGTGATTACCTGGCTCACTCTACGGCCATCAGGAAAACACACGTATCGTTCGTTCTGCGTGTGTTTCGAGGTAATCTGCTCTTTAAATTGTGTTGGCACCACTTTGGTTAGTTGCCCCCACCACTCCCCCTTCATCATCATCATCATCATCATCATCATCAGCATCATCATCATCATCATCACAGTGAACCTCTACTAACTGTCTGATTCTCCTCTGCATGGTCAACTAACATAACTATGAACACACACACACACACACACACACA
The DNA here is from genome assembly GCF_002260705.1 of Seriola dumerili. Taxonomy (NCBI): domain Eukaryota; kingdom Metazoa; phylum Chordata; class Actinopteri; order Carangiformes; family Carangidae; genus Seriola; species Seriola dumerili. The sequence goes on along the minus strand of NW_019174638.1, from coordinate 402,376 downwards.
CACACCTCTGTGAAATCACTGCGCACCTTCAGTGTGAGTTCACTCTCGACTTTAGTTTGGTGGAGACACTTTTATTCTCAGCCATCATGTTTCCTCGCAGCAGCTGCATGAATGATACATGTCGCTCTGCGAGGGAGGGGCTGCGTGCGGCGCGGCAGCTGCAATGCCGTGAATCATTTAAACCTCCCGACGCCAACCACAGGATCGGTCAGAGGCGGCTCGACACGAACCGATCCGTCTCCTGTAAATCAGTCCTGACGCGAGAGCTGACCTGTGATCAGGCTCAGGGGACACGGACAGGAAGAGCAAGGAAAATTAAGAAATGACAGAAATGAACAAATGAGAAATAAAAAGCGGACTGGTGCATGTTGTGGAGGAGGAAGCAGCAGACGTGTTTACTTCTTCCTGCTTCCAGCAGCTGGATGGCGGAGGATCACAGAGGCCTGTCCGTCAGACTGTGTGCCGCTGTCCTCATACGTGTCATTTAACTCCAAAAGCTTCTGTTTGCAGAAGAAATATGAACCAACAACTTTATTATCACAATAATAAAACAGTGAAAAGTAAATATGGAAGAAACAAAAGGAAACTATAATAATAAAATCCCTCCAGTCCGCTGATCAGTAACTTCATCAGATTTAAACCTGATGTGCAGACTGAGTCCTGATTGGTTGAGCTTGACCTCATGACCTCTAGTGACCTCTGTTTGTCTAATGTTAAAGAAGTTTATCTGATGTATTCTGTGTAGCTCAGCAACGTCAATGTCGCTTCTGTCTGTGTCGTCACGTCAGGGCGGCCATATTGGATGTTGTCATGTGGTGACATTGTTGTTATGGATGTTTCTGACTGACAGTCATGTGTGATGATGATCTTTGGATATGCTGTTATGTAATTATTGATTATCTGTCTGACCTCAAACTGACCTCCAGTTCACTGATGTTGAAGACGGTTCAACACAAACAGCCTCCTCACTCTCTCCACTGTCTGCCCCCCCCCCCTCCCCCCTCCTCCTCCAGCTGAGTGAGGTGGAGGTGAACGGGCAGATTGAGCAGGTGTGTGAGCAGGTGTACAGTGAGATGCAGTCCCAGGCCATGGAGGCGGCCATGGACAGCTTGGACACCATGGACACGCTGCCGATGCCGGGCTGCTTCCGGATGCGGAGCCACAGCTACGTGAGGGCGATCGACCAGGGCTGCGCCGGGGAGGAGGAGGGAGAGGGAGGGAGGCCGCTGCTCCTGCTGCCGTCCTCGCCGCCGCGCACGTCTGCAACGACTGTCAGGACCATCCAGAGCAGCACAGGTAGGACTGACGATGATGTCATGATACTGATGAGTGTGAACGTGATGTCACTTCCTCCAGGGAACCCTAACGCTCTTCCTGTCTTTGACTTCCTCACTTCTCCTGTGTTCTCACGTCTTTACACGTTGCTCGCATGATATTTGCGGCGCCGCTCCGTCATTGGCTGATCGCAGCGCTGGTGTGGGAACAGGATTCAGATCTGTGGTGATATAATGAGTCAGAAGAATCAGCTCGACGAGAGCTGACGATTATCTGGCCTCCGTTTCCAACTGACTTCATTCTGCCTCGTGAGACTGAGGCGCATTATTGTCACCTGTGTGATTTCAAACATGGCGGCTCTGATGTCGCTGCCGCACAATATCTAATATGACTGGTACAAAAAAAAGACGGCTTTTAAAACCTGTAAGTCTGACGCTGCAGTAACGTGTGTGTGTGTGTGTGTGTGTGTGTGTGTGTGTGTGTGTGTGTGTGTGTGTGTGTGTGTGTGTGTGTGTTTGAAAATGACAATCAGGGTCCTCTTTAAAAAAAAACTAGGCCACTGGTTTAACAGGGATCAGTTGAAAAGTCGTTCAGTTATTGTCTTGTTTTTAATCTGGCCTCTGCAGCTCTGTAGATTACAGGAGGAGACGACTCCCTGTGGAGGGAAACACTCTCTCTCTGTGTGTGTGTGTGTGTGTGTGTGTGTGTGTTTACAGTGTGACAGACTCCAGATGAAAACGTATAGATTTCACAGTGGAAATGGGAGCATGTGTGTTTGTAGTTCAGCGGCTTCTTCACACACGACAGGAGGAGGAATTATAAAACCCTCAGAGTTGCAGTTGTGAGTTTCTCTCCGCTGGAACAATGCAGCAGATATCTCACACAGATAATCCCGTCCTCATGTGTGTGAGTCAGAGGAGAACAGGCCGCACGGGGCCCCTCAGGGGACTGTGTGAGGACTGCCTTCATTTCACAGCGCTCAGCTGGAGATGACCTACATTCACCGCTCCTCTGGGACTTCTTATAGAGTTAACTAAGAGGACACACACACACACACACACATGCAGATGTACACACAAAGTGTGTATGTATATGTTACCCACTCGTGCACGCTCACACATACAGTACATGGTCAGCTCCTCCTTCCACATGACTGCAGACCGCGCTGGTGAACGCTCGCTCTCGCTGAGCTGAATCATCACCTCAGGACGTCAGCAGCTTCGTTTGGCATTTTTTAATTGTGGCCTCGTCTACAGTCCCGACTGTGTGTTGGATCAAATGGGATCTCGTCTGATTCACGAGGCAAGAGAACACGAGGAAACCACGTCTCACCGCGAGGACGAAGACGACGTTTGATCAGAGTCTTATTCCTGTTTTTATAAACAATGAGTTATATAGCGTTAGCATCACCAACACCACCAGCTTTCCACGGCTGTCACCCAATCAGCAGAGATATGTCACCTGTGTTCTCCTCTTGTCATGTTACTGCGCTCTCTCGTCCAGCGTTCATCCCCCGAAACAGAGGCGACTGCCCGCCGTATATCTTCTTCTTCTACTACCATTTCTGCAGTGCTTCTTCTTCTTCTTCTGTTTCTGCATCTCGCACCGTGTTTTTATATCTTTCCTGAACGTCTTTGATGCTCCCGCCGACGCTGGGATGAACTCTGTTTACTGTCGCTGCAATATTTTTATCCCAATCAGCTTTTTCCTTTCATTGTTTCCGTCCTCTTCACTCCTGTAACTGTTGAATTCTTCCTAAAGACAAACCTGTCCCGCTGAGGGTGAACGGAGCTCAGCGGTTGGACGAGGCTCCTCAGTCGGACATTTTTTTGTATTTCGAAAAAAAAGTCTTAATTTACCCAGAATTCATTGCACCACGGTCCGGCTTAAGACGGTCGAGAACTAAATTGCTTTGTGCAACAGATGAATTCAGACTTTGTGAAGTCTGACAGTTTGTTCCAAGTCTCAGTCAGCGGCTCCTCCGCAGAGATCTTTTTTATTATTAATGTAATGATTCGACTCAGGTGTCGACAGAGCGAGTTCCATCAGAGCTGGATGAGTGCAGCCGTCTCATCATGTGATTTAATGACAGGATTCCTGCTGACGTCCCCGACAGGAGAGAGCGGCGTGACAGCTGTGGTTAATGAGAGAGGACGAGTACAGAGAGAGAGAGAGAGAGAGAGTCAGAAGTTTCAATAGTAAAATCAACTTGAATCAGGTCATTGTGAATTAAGGAGCAGAGCAGACTGATGAGCTGTGTAAGCCCAGATAATCACCGCCTCTCTCTCTCTCTGCTTCCTCACACATCCAACTTTCCCATCAGCCCTCTGTGTTCTGTGGTCAGCCGCTCAGGGCTCTCTCCACATCAGCCCCTACAACTTTATTAATATGCACATGCAGAGCGGGAGAGACGAGCCGTCGTATGACCTGATGTAGAAAGTCTTTATGTCCAAATATCTCCCCTTTCATATACTGTGTTCTGTGTTTCTGCTCTGAGATCGCTACATGTTGAAATCACTTGTCCGCAGTATAATTCTGCAATATTACAACTTGCCACTTGAATTAGCTAGCTTCTAATAGCACACAAAGCTAACCAGACAGCTAATACAAGCAAACTAGTAGCTAGTCATGCTGGTGAGCTTTTCCGGTGAAGCGTGTATCGATGCGTGTGTCATGTTAGACATATGACCTGAAGCCCCGCCTCTCGTCCCGACCGCTTGTTCATGTTCATTTATTTAGGAATAAGCACCATGTCACCTGTGTGGTCTGCTTCAGTGGTTGCACAGTTAATGTGTGTTAGCTCGTGCATGTGCTGTCAGCGACACAGAGCCCATTCACTTCCAGCTGTGGTGCATTAAACTTTACTGGTGGCTGGTGATGGCTCCACCCACGGACGGAGGTGGCGGAGCCGCTGACATTGACCCGACCTTGATGCCGGCGGTTAGTGGAGCCGATGGCGCTCCGCCAGGCTGGAGATGGATGGATCAGAGCGGAGGAGACGCCAGGAGGTGGAGCTGCTGCAGATGTCACTGTACAAGGTCACACCCCGCACTGAGAGACTCGCACGAGTCAGGGAGAGGAAAAGTTTCTGCGTCATGTGATATTAATGAAATCAGCATCTCATAAAGGTTATACTGGTCTCCTGTGTGAAACAGTTCAGTCCTCCATGTGTGGGAGTCGGGCAGAAGTTCTCACAGATCTCATGAGGAGAGAGGAGGTGTGAAGGAAATGAGGAGGTGGGGAGAAGCTCTGCTGCAGCTGAGAGCTTCACATAGAACATCTAGTTCAGAGACCAGGTGCTACACAGCTCCAGGTCCTGCTCAGTTAGCACTGTTAGCTCTGTTAGCTCTGTTAGCTCTGTTAGCTGTGTTAGCTCTGTTAGCTCTGTTAGTTCAGTTACCTCTGTTAACTGTTAGCTCTGTTAGCTCTGTTAACTGTTAGTTCTGTTAGCTCTGTTAGCTGTGTTAGCTCTGTTAGCTCTGTTAGCTGTGTTAGCTCTGTTAGTTCTGTTACCTCTGTTAACTGTTAGCTCTTTTAGCTCTGTTAGTTCAGTTAGCTGTTAGCCGTGTTAGCTCAGTTAGCTCTGTTAGCTCTGTTAGTTCAGTTACCTCTGTTAACTGTTAGTTCTGTTAGCTCTGTTAGTTCAGTTAGCTGTTAGCCGTGTTAGCTCAGTTAGCTCTGTTAGCTGTTAGCTCAGACGTTTACAGAAGTGATGAGTACATGACTCGTGGACAAACTTTGGATCGGTTTAATGAAAAGGTTTAAACTTCCTGTCTGCAGCTGGTCAGCTGGTTTGTGTCTGTTAATTCTGACTGAGGTGTTTATATGTTGAGGCTTTTACCTGAACAGGTGGTCTTCATCAGTCTTCATCAGGCTGAAACAAGTGATTCACAACAGGTTTGACCAGTGAACGGAGCAAACCTCCTTTAAAAGAGAAACAGAGATATCATCTTTCTTTTTTTCCCCTCCACAATACCTCGCACCTACATTTCCCACAATGCAACTCAACCACCAACTGTTCATTTGAAGATCAGGGTGTGTTATGCTGGCAGCAGTAGGACGATCAGACAGTTTCTCCTCACGCCGCTCGTCAGTCGCGGGCGCCGACTTCCAGGAGACAGAGGCGAAGGATCCTGTTTGATCAGAGGCCCCAGTGAACCTCCGTCTTTCAGCTGAGGCGTCACAAAGCGAGCGATGAGCTGCCCTGACCCTGTCCGGAGGCGGCCTGGAGATTCTGCTGAAACGCCGGAATCACGACAAGCCGGCGAGCAGAGGGAGAGGAGACGTGTTCGCCGCCGAGGAAGAAGGGGGGAGGAAGAATTTAAATGAACAGGGTAAAAAACCTCCCTCAGTGAGGATTATCCTCATACTCCATGTTCAGCCCTGAGGTTGCCTCCGAGCCAGAGCTCAAAGTTTCTCAGCATTAGAGGAAAGAGACGGAGGAGGCCGCAGACAGATGAGGGCGATGACGACTTTGATTTATCTGCAGGGTTTCCAGAGATTACAGCCACCAGCACCAGACTCCTAGAAATCACTTCATGTGCAGCTGATTTATACAACAGCAGATTTATTTTGAAGGGAACATAATGACGTCTGGATTATGTTTCTAATAACATGAAAAATGTTGGTGCTGATTGTTTCACTACGATGTTCACAGACAACTCGTCTATTGTTGCAGCACAGTGTCCACTTGTAGTGGCTCCGGCTTTATTAAACTGGGTCATGGTTCTGTTCAGGGTCAACATCCTGCTCTAGGGTCAATACAGGAAACGTTCACAACTTGTTTATTAAAAGTTCTGTAAATTAGATTTTAAACATTAATACAACAGAAAACAACTATTTTCTATGTAAAGATATAGTGCAGTAACGGCCTCCTGGTTTGGATTCCTTCAGTGTCGGTGGTTCAGCAGGTTTTCACCAGCAGCTGAATGATCCTCAGAGGTTTCCTCCTCTCCACAACAAACACACCAGGGGATTAAAACCAGGAGCAACAACAAATCAAACAGCTTCACTTTAAAAATCAGTGTTTCTCCAACACTGTGTGGCGGACACAGGATCTGTCCGAGGGGCTGAGCTGTCGAACGTTTCCTCGGCTTGTTTCTCTGATAACTTCAGATCCAGACGTCCGACGACTAAAATCATCTGGTTCAAATAACGAGCTGAAAACCACCGAGGTGTAAAAAGTGTCTGTGGCTTAAAACTAAATGAAAGTCGATGTTGAGCTTCTGTCAGACAAACACACTGACACATGATCATAGAGGATATGATGTCATCGACAGGCGACCAATGAAACGGAGCGTTACCATGATTAAAGTCACAGATTTCTCTGGTTTGAGAATTGATGGAAACAAAATGTAAGAACTGCAACTCAACTCAACAACATACAGAACACAGGTCCAGATGTTTTTAGACGTTTTAATGTGGAGAAGTTACAGATTATAAACCTGAACCAAAGAGCTGCTGTCGTCTGAACCTGAACCACACGTGGTCTGGATGTGAACCTGGTCTCAGGTGTCAAGGTGCTGATCTCCGTTAGTGCAGTGGATGAATGTATAATGAGCCAGAGATCATGTAACTGTAGAAATGATTCAGTCCTGTGTGGGAGACGGGGTCGACCGCACAGACAGTCTGATGTCGCCACGAGCATCTCTCCGCTCCGTCATCCGTTTCCTTTGAAAGCACAAAAAATCTCAACGTGCTTCACACCGACCACTCCATCCGTCCGGCGTGTTTGTCTGCAGGTCGATTGTCTCGATGCTTCGAGTGCAGGAGGAGCACGTTGTTAAAGTGCCACCATGTGTTTCTATTAAAGAACAAGCCTCAGAGGGCGTCCGCTGTCAGATCAGTTCCCACAGTCACAGACTTTGATTCACAGTGAAAACTAACAGGAGCAACTGAGACAAACTACGACCAACCACCAGAGTTAATAATAACAGGAGCTGTCGACCCTCAGAGAACTGATGATGCTGAACGCTGTTATTGAGGCTGCATCAGATTACAGCTCTGAGACCAGCTGAGACCAGGTTATTATTGTTAATGTTTCGCTGGTTGAAGGTCTCCAGCTCTGCTCGGTGAAGGGAGCAGAGCAGCCACTCACATTTACTCTGACGCTGATGAAGCTGATTCATGCTGGTGTTTTGTTAAGTTCATTTTACTAAAGCTACTAAGAAATATAAAAATCGTGATGATGTGATTTTTGTTGGGTCTTGTACCAGACGAGCACGTTCCTCTATGTGTGCAGAGCGTCTCTATAGCAACACAATGTCCAACCGGTCCTCAGACCTGAACCTCCACACGGGTCGTTCTTTTCTACTGTTGGATTCGACCCATCGTCGGAGTGTCTTCTGAAATAGCGCCCCTACAGCAGCGGGCGTACAGGACCTCGGTTGTCATGGTTACTATAATGACAGTCATGGTTTGGTTAGGGTTCGGAAAAAGATTTGGGTTTAAATCTTCCTCAACATTACACCATCTTTGTCGTCATGGTTATGATATACAATAAACTGCTGGTTTCACGTGTGTCACGTTCATCCGTCGACCACCTCCTCCTCCTGACGTGGACTTTGTCTCTCTTTATACTACGTCACCGGACGTGGTTAGCGTAGCTCAGGGCTCAGACAGGAAGCAGCAGGAAAGTGTCACATACGCACCTGCCAGCACCTGGAAACACTTGGTATGTTGTTGTGTTTAATCTGCACAGAAACACAAGTGTTAAATGACAATACCTCTGTCCTGCAGCACTAGTTTTGGTCACTATAAATGCACAATGATACAGAACCGTAAAAACCTTCAGAGACTTCATGAAGCTGCACACAGCTGATGTCTGCAGGTGTTCCTCCGCCTCAATGGGACCTGCCTGGTTTTACATAAAGTTAGACAAAAGAAAGAAAAAGTTCCAGAGTGTAACTCCCACTAAAACCAAAAATAGATGTTTCTCACACAGATCACAGAGTCTGGCACTGAATCAGACTTTTCCCTCCACACACAACGTCCTGGCTGCACTCAGCCTTTGACAACAGCTTTTCTTTGTTACCCAAAAGGAGACCAACATGAGTGAGCTCGTTCCTACTGCAGTGTGTCCCATGATGCAACAGGAGCAAAACTACTAGAGACACAGACAGACGTTAGTGTTAGATGTTAGTGAATGTTGCTGAATCTTTTCTTTAATTTACCAAGTACCCACTGTGAAGTATGACAAATTAAAGTTCCACTTCCTGTTTAGTGTTTTTATTTTAATGGCGGCAGTGAGTGAAATCACACAGTGTCAAACTTTAACTACTGTAATACACAGGAACAACAGTACGACAACAATCTGGTCACAGTGTTTAGATTAAAAAGACAAAGAAAGAGATGAGACCAGAGCACAGGTGGACTGGACATGTGGACCACCGGCCCGGATCCCGGTCGGCCGGTGGACCGTCAAAACATCCAAAAAGTTTTTAAAGTCTTTATTGGCTCCGTCAGTGTCGTCCGTGTGGCCGGTCCCAGTGGATCAGTCCGAAGCTGAATTTCTTTCCCAGTCTGACCATGGAGCCGATACTCGTCTGGTCACTGATATGTTCATGAATGTTGCTGAAGTCCCCACGGTGAAATATGACAAATTAAAGTTCCACTTCCTGTTAAGTGTTTTTATGTTCTGTCGTCTTTTAATGGCGACAGTTTAAGTTTTTTTCTGAAAGAACCTCAAGTTTCTCTCCTTTGAGTGAAACCACGCAATCAGGTCAAACTTTAATACACAGGAGCAACAGAACGACAACAGTCTGAACAACACCGGTCACAGTTTTTTGACGGCCTCCAACCTGTCAGACATGACGTCACTGCTCTTCTGTATGCAGCAGTGTTTATTCTGCGTCATCAGGCTCAGATTATATCATTTTATAGGATAATGAAATATGGCATTTCGTGCAAACATCAGTATTTATTATGTTCAGTATAATAGAATTAGATCAGTGTACACAATAAGGAGTGTGAAGGAGTTTTCTTTCTTCTGGACTTCTCCTTAGGCCTCACTCACATATTATACAATGCTTTACTGTTCAGTGACTATTGTGACTGATCGTGGCCATCTGGAGACTCTTTTATCCTCTGTTGCCATGGTAATCAAAGTCTTATAGATAGATAGATAGATAGATAGATAGATAGATAGATAGATAGATAGATAGATAGATA
>NW_019174638.1:364770-392591 GCF_002260705.1 Seriola dumerili | reverse complement strand
GAGCACGTTCCTCTATGTGTGCAGAGCGTCTCTATAGCAACACAATGTCCAACCGGTCCTCAGACCTGAACCTCCACACGGGTCGTTCTTTTCTACTGTTGGATTCGACCCATCGTCGGAGTGTCTTCTGAAATAGCGCCCCTACAGCAGCGGGCGTACAGGACCTCAGTTGTCATGGTTACTATAATAACAGTCATGGTTTGGTTAGGGTTCAGAAAAAGATTTGGGTTTAAATCTTCCTCAACATTACATCATCTTTGTTGTCGTGGTTATGATATACAATAAACTGCTGGTTTCACGTGTGTCACGTTCATCCGTCGACCACCTCCTCCTCCTGACGTGGACTTTGTCTCTCTTTATACTACGTCACCGGACGTGGTTAGCGTAGCTCAGGGCTCAGACAGGAAGCAGCAGGAAAGTGTCACATACGCACCTGCCAGCACCTGGAAACACTTGGTATGTTGTTGTGTTTAATCTGCACAGAAACACAAGTGTTAAATGACAATACCTCTGTCCTGCAGCACTAGTTTTGGTCACTATAAATGCACAATGATACCGAACCGTAAAAACCTTCAGAGACTTCATGAAGCTGCACACAGCTGATGTCTGCAGGTGTTCCTCCGCCTCAATGGGACCTGCCTGGTTTTACATAAAGTTAGACAAAAGAAAGAAAAAGTTCCAGAGTGTAACTCCCACTAAAACCAAAAATAGATGTTTCTCACACAGATCACAGAGTCTGGCACTGAATCAGACTTTTCCCTCCACACACAACGTCCTGGCTGCACTCAGCCTTTGACAACAGCTTTTCTTTGTTACCCAAAAGGAGACCAACATGAGTGAGCTCGTTCCTACTGCAGTGTGTCCCATGATGCAACAGGAGCAAAACTACTAGAGACACAGACAGACGTTAGTGTTAGATGTTAGTGAATGTTGCTGAATCTTTTCTTTAATTTACCAAGTACCCACTGTGAAGTATGACAAATTAAAGTTCCACTTCCTGTTTAGTGTTTTTATTTTAATGGCGGCAGTGAGTGAAATCACACAGTGTCAAACTTTAACTACTGTAATACACAGGAACAACAGTACGACAACAATCTGGTCACAGTGTTTAGATTAAAAAGACAAAGAAAGAGATGAGACCAGAGCACAGGTGGACTGGACATGTGGACCACCGGCCTGGATCCCGGTCGGCCGGTGGACCGTCAAAACATCCAAAAAGTTTTTAAAGTCTTTATTGGCTCCGTCAGTGTCGTCCGTGTGGCCGGTCCCAGTGGATCAGTCCGAAGCTGAATTTCTTTCCCAGTCTGACCATGGAGCCGATACTCGTCTGGTCACTGATATGTTCATGAATGTTGCTGAAGTCCCCACGGTGAAATATGACAAATTAAAGTTCCACTTCCTGTTAAGTGTTTTTATGTTCTGTCGTCTTTTAATGGCGACAGTTTAAGTTTTTTTCTGAAAGAACCTCAAGTTTCTCTCCTTTGAGTGAAACCACGCAATCAGGTCAAACTTTAATACACAGGAGCAACAGAACGACAACAGTCTGAACAACACCGGTCACAGTTTTTTGACGGCCTCCAACCTGTCAGACATGACGTCACTGCTCTTCTGTATGCAGCAGTGTTTATTCTGCGTCATCAGGCTCAGATTATATCATTTTATAGGATAATGAAATATGGCATTTCGTGCAAACATCAGTATTTATTATGTTCAGTATAATAGAATTAGATCAGTGTACACAATAAGGAGTGTGAAGGAGTTTTCTTTCTTCTGGACTTCTCCTTAGGCCTCACTCACATATTATACAATGCTTTACTGTTCAGTGACTATTGTGACTGATCGTGGCCATCTGGAGACTCTTTTATCCTCTGTTGCCATGGTAATCAAAGTCTTATAGATAGATAGATAGATAGATAGATAGATAGATAGATAGATAGATAGATAGATAGATACTTTATTTATCCCCAAGCTAAATTCATAAATAGATGATGATGTAGGGAAGAAATCTGCCCCAATCCAGTTCCAGAGAAGGATGAGCTGGAAGACGTAATGTTTACCAACTTAGTTTAGCGTGTTAGCATGCTAAACTATGCTAACTGTTAGAAAGTACAGCTGAGGCTGACGGGAATGTCGTTAGTTTATTTGGTTGTGAACCAAAATGTTGAGCTGATAAACAGAAAGTTTGTCACAGTTCATCCTGAGGGAACGTGAATGTGTAAACGAATCCATCCAAGACTTGTTGAGAGATTTGAGGCGGACCGAACAACGCCTCATCCCTGAAGCCACGTCATCAACATGGCTAACAGTCTTCAGTGCGGTTCTGTGGAGAACCGGGTTCCTACTGATGAGACCTGGAGGTCAAAGAGTTTTAACATGTGGTCTTCTCAGCGGTGACTGTTAATGTCTGTGTGAGAGACAGAGCTGCGCTGCTCTGTTGCTACGTGGCTGTGAATAGTTTCTGTAGCTGCTCTCGTCCCTGCAGAGCGTCAGCAGCTAGCTGCATATCTAACAGGCTGGTGTAGATCTCCCTCGGGCTGCATGTTATTTATGAACACATGAGCATGAATAAATGTCATTTCACATCTATATTTAGATTTTTCGTAGCCACTGGCTAAGTGCGTAGCATGGCTGCAGATTGTCAAACAATGCAGATATGGATAAGAGGAAATGGTTGTTCCACTGCAGCATGGGATGAATGAAAGAAAAGAGATGGATGTTCTGTAGGTGGTGTGCATGCTTAGTGACAGCTCCACCAATGACTCCGCTTTCAAAGCAACGGTAATCCAACAAGGCTTTCACTCATCCACTCTACAGAGGGGGATTACAGTTGAATTGAACCAAGGTAATTATCATGAATTTAACTCCCCCCCCTCTAATCTTCTCCACTGTGACGTGGAAACTGAAAGTCAATTAAAGCAAATTGAATTCTGCCCGTTTCCTGAATCAAATGAACCTAAACCTGGAGTTGGCGGGAGAAAAGAAGGCGGGACATATGATGTCTGACCTTCTTGTTGGTGACGCTGTTGAGGAGTCCGTCACTTATCGTGAGCAGCAGGCGTAGCGTAGGGTGAGAGTTTTGAAGCTGAAGAACTGACTCAGATGTTATTTATAGTAGGATATCATGTAGAATAATAGGGCGGCTTTTCTATATTTTACTTCCTTGGTTCGTTTTGTTACCGTGTGTGTGCTGGATCGTCACATGTCCAGGCCAGGCTGAAAAGATTTCTCTCCAAGGTCAACTAGATGAATTTCAAATTTCCTGGACAGGAAAGCGATGGTGACCCCAGCAGGAGCTCGGGTTCAGCCTCAGTTCAACGATCCCTGCTGTTCATGGTACAATGGCCGATCGTCACGTTTTAAAAACGAGCTTCAGACCCACGTTTACATATCTGCTGCATTTGCTCATGTGAGTGTGTTTCAGATTGTGATGTTTGTTGCGTCTGAACCTGCCTCCACCTCCACAGCCTCCTGCCGTGGTAACAGTTGTATGTGGAGCCACGCCTTCAAAGTAAAATAACCGGTGAAAACTTAATGTGAGTGACGTCAAACACTGACAGCATGGAGTTGTAACGTATCTTATCTTCCGTCTTTCTTTCTGATTTCTTTTGTAGTTTCATCTTGCATCACCACCTATAAGAAAACCCCTCCACCGGTGCCACCCCGAACCTCCACCTGCTCCACGGCCTCCAAGCCCTACATCTCCATCACAGCCCAGAGCAGCACAGAGTCTGCACAGGTACTGAGACGGCGTCGTTCATCTGCCCCGAGTGTAGTTAGAGAACATCAGAGCATCTATCTGTGAACTAACGTACATGACACATCTGGAAGAACAAAGTTTAAAATTGAAAAAATTGTGTTGTTTCTGAATCTAAATGATTGGTCGGCCCACTTGCAATACCTTGGCGGCCCACCAGTGGGCCCCAGGCCACAGGTTAGGAACCACTTCTTTGATGAATTTTCTGACCCAATTTGATGCTTTTAAATGTTCTGTTGAATTCTTGTGCGTTCATTGTGTAACAGAGGCTGAAGGCTCTGCCCTGTGTTAGTGCATACACAGATCAGTCACAGAGGAAGAACTGATGATTCATTTTATTGTGTGTTCATCAATAGTTATGGACGTATAATCATCTCTTCACAAAACAACAGAAGATCATAGTTTAAAAAAATCAATAAATAAGAGCATCAATAAACCACATACATGTTTTCAACTTAGATCTACAGTAGGTTCATAATTACTAATAATATAATATAGTGTCTGCATGCATATATACATATATATATATATATCTACAGACATGGTGTTTTTTGTCCACCATGATTAAATAAAAAACTCTGACAAACATAAAACCCAGATTATAAGCAAAAACACTCTTGACTTCAGCCATGACAGTAGCTTAGTGTGGCTAACATTAGCAAACTTTAGATAGTTAGCACTGCAGTGTGACTGACAGTCCCTTTACTTCTGCTTATATAGTGTTTACATTTAAACTGTAATTCTCTGGACCATACTCTTGTGACTGGACAGTAGAGAACCTGTCGTTTCACACTCCGATGGAAAGAGTCAGTTTGTACAACTCGACCAGCGTTCGGTGTTTAGCATCATTTATCACACATCACACATCCAGCAGTTCAGCTCAGTGGCTGCACCTGAAATCAAGATGAGAGCAGCGCAGGTGCTAACAGAGACAAACACAAAATTAAATAAAATTTACACACGAAATGATCCTTTGCTGTTAGAGTCAGAGTCCAGCTCACCTGCATCAGTGACAGGTTGGAATATTAAAGGGCACCTGAACAGCTCAACGTCTGCTCCATGTTTTCTAAAACCGACCAGGATGCATACATGGAGGAGGAGGGACCCAGGGGTGACATGACCATCCAATCAGGGCTCAGCAACTCAACAGAAAGCATTGACAGCATGAAGGCCTTGACGGCTGCCATAGAAGCTGCCAATGCACAGGTCAGTGCTTTTCATTGTTCGGTAGTGACGTGTTGTTATTGTGCAGGTTTGAAATGGGTTGGAACTTTGATCATTTGGCTTTTCTCTGAGTCTTGTCTGCTCTCTTTGTTCACATGCAGGTCCATGGACCAGCCAGTCAGCATGTCAGCAACAGCACCATGACGGTCAGTACCGCCGCCCCCTCAGTCCTGAGCCGGGGGCCGCTTGTAGAAGACCACCGGGACGACTACAGGAAAGAAGCACTCAGGAAGGGAAAATGTCTCTCCATAGGCATCCAGGTATCTATGAGGCAGGTGCGGAGGAGGAGGAAGTGACGGGCGTGAGTCACATACACAGGATGCAGATTCACCTCGTCTGTCTCCTGCAGGTGGATGGACCAGAGGAGGTTCCAGATCCAGAGGACCCGTCCAAGTTCACTTCTGTGGGGGTGCAGGTGGAGGACGAAAGAGGGTGAGGCGCATGTTTTTCCTTTATCTTCTCTTCTTCTGTGGTAGATTTGACTGTTTAACGTCTGCAGTGAATATGAAGCAACACTGGACAACAGGATGAAGAAAAACACTCTGCAGCAGGTGACTGTGAACAGAAATACATCCATAGTTTATGATGGACGGACAAGCCTCTGAGTCCTTAACCGTCTGATTTTAAAGGAGCTATTTGTAAGTTTTGCTATTGCTACATGGCTAACGTTAGCATTAGCAGCTGTTTACTTACCAGTCTTTACAACTGCCATCATTGTGTTTAAAATACAAGAGGTTATAAAACGTCCTCTGCGCAGCTACTTCTTCAGGGCCGACTGGAGGCTACAGTGATGAGATGAGCCGGGGCTAGCTGGTTAGCATGCTAACTTCAGTAGAAGAAAAGATGTGATAGAAATAGAAGCAAAACAAGAGTGCTGCTTTCCACCTCTAGTGACAGATGTTGGTGAGTAAAGGAATGAAGTTTGATGCTGAACTCACAACATTTCTTCTTCTAGACTGGAGAGTAAACAGCTGCTAATGCTAACATTAGCTATGTAGCAATAGCAAAACTTACAAGTAGCTCCTTCAACTCTAGTTCTAGTTCTGTTATAAAATAGAACCAAATCCAAAACACCATGTAACTTAAAAGTACCATCATATTTTAACATACGGTTCACAAAAGCTGGTTTAGATGTTCTTGGTTAATGTTACTGAGTTAAAGGAGCTATTTGTATGTTTTGTTATTGCTACATAGCTAAAGTTAGCATTAGCAGCTGTTTACTCACCAGTCTAGAAGAAGAAATGTTGTGAGTTCAGCATCAAACTTCATTCCTTTACTCACCAACATCTGTCTCCAGAGGTGGAAACAAACACCACTGTTCACTCTTGTCTCTATCACTTCTTCTTCATCTACTGAAGTTAGCATGCTAACCAGCTAGCCCCATGTGCGTCTCATCACTGTAGCCTCTAGTCTGTCCTGAAGACGTAGCTGCTCAGAGGACGTGTTATAACCTCTTGTATTATAAACGGATGCCCTCCTGCTGCTGACAGGAAACGGTCAGAGCCTTTAACGGATGTGTTGTTGGTAGTTTTGTTGGTTTGCTGTTTCATGATAACGTGGGCTAACCCTGAGGAGAGACTGGACTCTTCATCTTTTCATGCACTGCTGACATCACTGGCTTTTATTTATGATTTTTAATTAGTCACCATGATTAAACACTGTAATCTGATGAGATGATATATTCAGTCACTGATGCTACATGCGGTGTGTCTTCCTTCAGACGCCGGTTTGAACAGATTTGGAGATCTAGCTGAGTCATTTCCGACTGTCGTGTAATTATTTCTCTCTCTGGTCACAAACAAACACCCACGCGCTCATCTGCCGAGGTTATCCTCCGCTATGAATTCTGATGAACGCTGCTGAGTGTAGCAGGCAAAGTGAGACGGCCCAGACGTCCTCATCCTGCACATCCTAAAACATTCCCAGGCTCATTGGGATGTGATGAGTCCACCCCAGGTAACCCTAACCCCAGAGACGTCTTCATCAGATCAGATCGCATTCATTTGTGGTCAGAGCTCACGACTATGGCGGCGATGGTTGGAACGTATGTCGGCCGGTAAATCAAGAGTGTTGCCTTCGGGTTCAGCTCCCATCAGAGAATCACTGCTTTGGACTCGGACGTCCTGACTCTCAGTCCAACCGCTTCACGCCCGGAACCATGTGTGCTGAAGGCCGTGGCCTGATGAAGCCATGCGGACACTCCCTCCTCTCTATGAATCAGTGAAGATCAGAAGCAGAATCCTCGACCAAGAGCAACACACCCACTGAGGAAGACCATGTAGAGGTCGAAAGCTCACTCCCTTTGTTGTTTTGGATCTTTGTTCTGGATTTTTACTCTAATATGCCCGAACTAAATAAAGGCGTTTTAATAATATCTAGAGCCTGACCAATATTTTGGTATCGGCGCATTTATTCTCCGATATGAAAACTTTTATTCAGAAGCAATAACACAGTGGAAGTGCTCGGTCAAGTTATACAGGCAGCATTTATGTATATTTCATCTTTTGTTTTCATTCAACTTAATTATATATTTATATAATACATATGTACATATTTGTGCTTATGTTTTTTATTTATAGTTATTTTATTTAACTGTTTCAGACGTTACACACAGACGTCCACAGCTGCATTGTGGGTGCTCACAGTGATCATTAACACTGAGGAGAAACGTGAGAATGTGACAGTTGAGTATTGATGGTTTGTTTTCCTCAGGTATCGTCGGTTCCAGCGCTCCAACAGTGTGACAGCAGCTGTTCAGGTAAGTCTCACCTGCTGCTGTGACGTTACACCTCTCATTGTGACACTGTGTGTTTCTCCTGTCTGTTCACTGCTCTTAACAATTTATCTCCAAACTGATGGTTTAATGAAATGTAGTGGAAGTTGTCCGTGACGACTGGGCTCCTTTAGGTGTTTGACGCTTATAATAAAAATCTTCATTTATTAATAACAGACGATCTGACCTCTGTGTAGTGTGAGAATAACCTCCGCTGCAACATGCGGGTTCATAACTGCTACATTTCTTCAATTCTTATTGTTGAGAGTGAACGTCTGTACGAGTCCTGTCATTTCTCTGTTTGAAGGTCGAGTGTTTCACTGACGTCCCTGATAGTAGATACTTGAACCAGAGATGACGTGTTTCCCTCACAGTGGAGATTCTTCCCTTGACTCTCCACTGAACCCAGCGATGGACACGTGGTCATCAGGGCGGGAAAGATCTGGGCTTCATCCAGGATAAACCTGAACCCTGATGCACATGCTGTGAATATTACTTTAGAGACAGAAAGGACAGAGAGACTGTGATCGAAGTTCAGAAGGTGTAAAATATGATTCCTGAGGAGAGGGCAGGACCAGGACCTTAAACCTGAACCAGGAGCTGAGAGTCAGAACAGAACCATGAACCAGTTTAACTCTCTGAGGTCGACGGATGTTAGTATTAAAATCTTTGTGATAGTTCAGAGCAGAAATCTGGTTTAATGTTGTTAGAATCTGTCAACTCTCCACTTCCTGTTTCATATTCTTGTGAGATCGTACGTGACTCAGAGCCGCTAAATCTGGTTTAAGTAGAGTGTCAGACACTGACAATATTTCACTCATATATTTGACTATTTTTATGAACCTAGAGACTTTGGTGAAAACATTTCAAGCACCAAAACAATTCATAAAGGTTTGTTTTCACAAAATGTTTGACAAATTTAAAAAACTAGGCGTCAAGTTTTCAGAATTTGGATCAAATGATCAGTTTATATCATTATAGAAAGAGCTGAGAATGATCTGAAAGTTGTGATGTAAAACACTTGGGTTTTATCTTTATGTCAGTTCCCTTTAACAGATGAATTTAAGAAATAACGTAGAAACAGACGCCTTTTGGCAAAAGAAGCAAAGCACCAAAACAGAGAGTTACCCAACACGTCAGGTGGAACACTCTGTCCAAAGCCCCCCCCCCCTCCACATCTGTTTACACGTGTTTCAGTTTTTATTTGTTCAGAACTGTAACTTTTATCGGACAGGCTCGGTACCAAACATGGTTCATTCAGCCAGTCACTGAGATTTATCCATCACCCCATCCAGGCAGATCTGGACATGCCCGACTTGCTGGACACCCCTCTGGACTCCCCAGACACCGACCTGGAGGTGCTGTCGTCTGGTGCCCTCTCTCGTCAATACTCCCGCGATGCCGCCACCTCCACCGTCAGCATCCAGGGCTCAGGGAACCACTACCACGCCTGTGCCTCCGACGACTACGAGGATGTGGGCTTCGACCCGTCCATCCTACCCCCTCCAGACCCCTGGATAGACAGCGTCACAGACGACCCCCTCGATGTCAACTTCAACAGCTCCACTATACTGGAGGTACGTGGATATGATCTGAACACACAGATATTCATGTGGTAGAGAGGAACAACATCCGTCAGGCGTCCTGACAAAGAATATTCATCCCCTTCTGTGTCTTATTTTGACAAGATAATTTTTTAAAATCTAAAATAAAACAGCAACAGTTACCTGCAGAATCACTTCCTCTTTATAGATTTTGCCAAGAAAATAAATGCTAATGCTTTATTTCAAGCTATTGTGAGCTTTTATTCTGAAAAGTTCTGAAAGGAAGTGTCAAAGGTTCTTTTGCTCGCTTGACAAACCTCTGACGGAGCAGATATATGATGTGCAACATGAAGTAAATCAGTCAAACATTTAATATGTGGCTGTTTGTGGACGAGCTCACAAACATCCCAAAGAAGCGTCAAAGCAGCGGAAAGAATCACAACTTCCTGTCAGGACTTTCAGAATAAAATCAGAGCAGAAAACAGAATGCAGATGATGGATTGTGATTCTACCCAAAAAGATGATCATATGATCTTTTTACCAGATCAATATCTTAAATTAGCCTTTGATTATTTTCTGGCCGCCATCTAATGGATTAGAAAAAGTTGGCTGAAGGACAAACTGACTCGCTGACTCCTGGTTTACATGGTCAAAACTTTTGTTTACAGCCTCGTACAAAGACAGTTTTGGTCTCTAGAGATAATTTCCTCCTTCATGACACCTGTTTATATAACTCGCCTGTTCACATTTTATTAAGGACTAAAGTTATAGAGAGTTGAGGGCGTGGCCTCTTTGAGTGACAGGTGGGTGCCGTCACAGTTTGCTAGCTGTCTGCTCGGCGTTTTTTTAGTAACTAATTAGCAGGTATCTGTCTGTGCTCATCATATACCTCGAATGTTAGCTTAGCTCGTTTACTAGCTAATTAGCCAGTAAATGAATTCACCTTGGATTAGCCTTCGAGCATGACGCCCAGCTGTGCTAACAATGCTAACGAGAGTGTATGCACCCAAGTCTCAGCTCCACACACGCCCTGCCTCTTTGACCATTTTTGGATTATGTGGGAGTTAGGGGGCGGAGTCAGACACTGCCAAGATGGCAACGGTGGAGCAGCTCACTCTGAGCTTCAGAAACCTGTGGGTGAGGTCACAGAGGCGATGTCCATCTTTATTTACAGTCTATGGTCCAAACCTGATGACATTTCATACGTGTGTCTCAGTAGAAGTTAAATCTGGATTCTGGACGTGAGACACTTGAAGTGACGAGTGTAAACGAAGCCTCAGCCACTCTGCTGTTGTTATACGATACAGGACGGCACAATGAAAGGCAGCTGAAGCACTTCTTCCTTACCTGATGTCCTTCACTTATTGAATGGATGTAGTGGGTAGCACTTACACCAAGGTCTCCTCCTGCGCCGAAGCTTCGCTGTCTGCTCCGCTCCGTTTGTTGTTACCGGCTGTAAAGAGAAGAGCTGCAGACGACAACAGAAACAGGAACCGTCAAACAATTAGACGACGCTAACACAGCTGTCGTGTGATCAGAGCCGAGCTGCTGTGACAGAAATAAAGAGGGAGATAAAGCTCCATGACTCAGAGGGAGTAAGTCGAGGGGACGTGACGTTCACAGCCTGACGTTCACATCAATCCCTGTTTGTTAATGGATTAATCCTTCATTTATAAATTCTTTTTACGATTCCTATTTTTAATGTCTGTTAAAACGTGAAATCAAGGAAATGCTTTTTTATTTTTCCTGTGACGTCCCCACACACACAGAATCTGGGTTGTGGGAAATCGTTAAGAATAATAAACGAGTCTGTGTGTGTCATGTTTATATAGATATCTATATTTATATCTATTTCTTTCTTAGAGAGAGAGAGAGAATATTTTCTTTCTTGTCACTGTATTTAGGTATTTATGATTGTATATCATTTTGGTGATAATTGATGACTTTGCATCAAGGAAAGGTCGTCAGGCTTCAGATGAAGAGTGTAATAGTGTAATGGTTAAGTTCTCTTGTTTATCTGTTTGTGGGATGAAGGATTTGTGCAGTTTATTAATTTGATTGTGTTATTAATATTATTGTTATTATTATTATTATTATTATTATTATTATTAATATTATTAATATAAAGAGAGACAGAGACTGTTTCTTTTCTTGTTGCTTTATTTTGGTATTTATAATTGTATATAATTTTTATTTATCATTTATTTAGATTTTAAAAGTTACGATAATATGTTTAATAAAAACTTACAGTTTGTGTCTGTAGTTGTGGAGGGGGGGGGGTGCTCATGTAAAATGAATCAATCAATATAATATTAACTCTGTGACTGTATCCACATTATTGTCTTTGTTACATCACTGTGAGTGTACAGTCTACCTGTCCAGGTGAGTCTCTTCATGGGTGGCTGTTTGAACGGCAGGTGGTGCAGCGCTCAGTGTGTCAGAGAGACGGACGCTGGTTCCTGAAGCTGCTGCAGGCGGAGACCGACCGCATGGAGGGCTGGTGTCGGCAGATGGAGCTGGACCAGCGGGAGAACGACCTGCCTGAGGACAGTACGTGTCTGAGTCCTCATGTCCTCATCATGTCCTCATCATGTCCTCATCATGTCTTCATCATGTCCAGGTTACAGGTGTAGGAGGAGGAGGAGGAGCAGGAGGAGGAGGAGGAGCAGAAGGAGGAGGAGCAGGAGGAGGAGGAGAATATAACAACAGAACATATAGATGATTAAACAAACCTCCTGAATATTGTGTTTCTATACAAACTAAACTGCAGCAGCAGGTTTCACTGTTTTATAGGAAACAGGAAGAAAAGAAAAAACATGTGACCTGATTAAATATTTAAATATTGTTTGTTTTCCTGCTAAATATCTGATCTCAGTTCAACATCCACATGGTTTATGGTTCAGGTTCAGACTCTCACAGATCCTGGGTCAGGTTTAATACAGGAAACATTTTAACCTGAACCACCAGCTGCTGTTGACTCAACCTGTCTAACCTCTCTGCCTCTGTCTCTCTCTCTCTCTGTCTCTCTGTCTAACCTCTGTGTCTCTCTGTCTCTCTGTCTAACCTCTGTGTCTCTGTCTCTCTCTCTGTCTCTGTCTCTCTGCCTCTGTCTCTCTCTCTCTGTCTCTCTGTCTAACCTCTGTCTCTCTCTCTCTTCGTCTCTCTGTCTCTCTGTCTAACCTCTGTGTCTCTGTCTCTCTGTCTCTCTCTCTGTCTCTCCGTCTCACCTCTGTCTCTGTGTCTCTGTCTCTGCTCACAGTCCTGGGGAAGATGAGGAGTGCTGTGGGAAGTGCTCAGCTTCTGATGTCTCAGAAGTTTCAGCAGTTCCGGGAGCTGTGTGAGGAGAACCTGGTGAGTCACTTACACTGATGTTCACACGTTCACTTCCTCCTGTTTGCTCCAGTCTTTCTCTCGTCACTTCCTCGTCCGTCTCTTTGCACCTTTATTTCCCGGAGAGTTTCAAACACCTGAGGATGGCGGGTGATGAATGTGCGTCGTCCCTGAACTACGGCGGCCCAGAGAGCTCAACACACAGACAACTTCAGGAAACATCAACTCATGAGCTGCAGACACTCGCGACACAACAGGAAGTGTTTCCAGGGGGACAAAAAAATGAAGTAATGAACTTGACCGAGACAGCGCCCCAGCCTGGTTCATCACTTTTTTTAGTGTCCCCCTGGAAACACTTCCTGTTGCACTAAACAGATGAAATGACAGGTAGTTACCTGGAGTTAACCAGTGTCTCCAGTCGCCGTCAGGTCCAGCAGTTAACTTCAGTAACATTCAGTCAGTGGGAAATAAACTCATGAATGAAAGGAATCAAACATCAGATTAAATACTGATGAACACGAGTTTCTCCTCATGATGTACCTGTAAATCACATCTTCATCTTTCTTCTTCTTCTCTGCTCTTCACACAAACCCAACGTCTAAAAACAACTTCCATTCCTCCTCGTCCTCTTTCCTCTCACCTGTGAAACTTCTTCTTCTTCTACTGTCGCAGAACCCCAACGCCCACCCCCGCCCCGTGGCCTCGGACCTGGCCGGGTTTTGGGACATGCTGCAGCTGTCGATCGAGAACATAAGCCTGAAGTTCGATGAGCTTCACCAGCTCAGAGCCAACAACTGGAGACCCCTGGACCCCCCCGAGAGAAAGGTACAAACACACTCGAGCTTCGGGTGCCGCCGAGCTGACCAGGGAATAACACCAGGGTTTAATGTGAGCTGGTTCCTTCCCTTCACGGGCGACATGGATGTTTCATCTACGCTCACTGAGCTGTTATTCTCTCATATCAAAGACACTTACAAATCTCATTTCCTCTGAGGCTGCGTCCACACTGACACGCTTTCATTTAAAACTGAAACGATCATTTAAAACTGAAACGATCAACGTGCAGACGAGTAAAAACATAAAAACAAGGTTCTATTGTCAGAACAAAAGATTAAAAAAACATCAACAAATTCAATCAGATTCTGTTTTTTACAAATTCCTTTCTTTTTCATTTTTGCTCGTTGAATTGAATAAAGAAGAAAGGTAGTCAGGTGACTAGGAAGTAAAGGTAATATTTCAAAATAAAAGCCAAGAAGTTGGAATAGCCATGGGCAGCATTAACCCTCTGAGGTCCGAGAGTATTTTCTCAATTTCCACATTATTATTTAAGATACTCGCATATAACATCATACCAGAGTGTTTTATATCACAATATTCACAACTTTCTCAGCTCCTTATATCATGTCTGACCCTCTTAACATCATTTGGACCAAATGCTGAAAAATTGAAGCCCAGTTTTTTTTAATTCTTGTGAAAACAAACCTTTACTGATGTGGATGAATTGTCTTAGGTTCATAAAAACAGAGCAACGTGTGAGTAAAATAGCAGATCAATGGATAATAAATGCCTAAAATGAAACATGTTGACTGTCACTCTGCTTAGAGGCCTTGTAGCTCCGCCTCTGAGTCGCGTACGATCTCGTAAGAATATGAAACAGGAAGTGGCAAGTCGACAGATTCTAACAACATTTACCAAGATTTCTACTTCTCTGTGTTATCACAAAGATATTAATGGAAACATCCGTCGACCTCAGAGGGTTAACTTGCCTCCTCTGTGTCTGGCAGTAAGTGCGATATTTGTACATGACGTGAGCGTCCAGGTAGGCCCCGCCCTTTCAGCCAATCAGCATGCACATCGGAATTACCCAAACAGTCAAATATCCGTCATCCGTAGATACAAACCTGCGCCCTGGTTAGCTCAGGTACTTTTCCCTCTGCTCATGCTCAGGTGTGTGTGTGTCTCAGGTGTCGTCTGCCTGCTCTGTCGCTCTCAGCAGTGTCTGTTGTGATTTTGCCTCATGCTGAATACTGACTCTGACGCTTCCTCATCTGCTCTCATTGTTGTCTTTTTCTTTTCTTGTGCTTTTTTTGTGTTGACAGTGAAGGCGCTTGCAAACAGCCATGCATCAGTCAGCATAACTGCAATGCCAACACCACAGGGCCTTTGACACCTCTGGGCCTCCGTAGATCCATCAAGTCTTGTTTTTCCATCCGTCCGTCCATGTTTCCCCTCCCTCCTTCCTTCCTTATTTCCTTCCTTCCATCTGCCGGCTGCAGCCTCCTCACCGTGTGTGGCTTTGTTGTTCTGTGTGTTGTTACGATGGACAGGAGGGAGAGCGGCTAATGTTCCTTCTCCAAAAGAACATTCTGCGTTTTTGGAGCTCACTCTTTACACAGGACGTCGGTAACACATTCACTAACTGCAGCAGCAACACCCTCAAAGAGCAGAGAGAAGAGGCAGATACAACCAGCAGCAGTGAAGACATGGGTGCGATGAACGAGAGGTTACCTTCGTCTTTCCTGACTCAGCTCAGCGCAGAGTACCGTTTTAAAAATCAGCAATAAATAAGTGAATGCAGAATGTGACAGGGAAGCTAAAACTAGAACTAGCTGCTGTCTACAGCTGCTTTACCTGTTTAACCTGGTAAACAGGTAACTACAGTAGTTGAGAGAGGACTAACCACAGATGTAGAAAGCTTGTTAAAGTTTAGTTAATTGAAAACAGTCAATTAACGACATAATTGCTGGACTATGCTTAAAAATAAAACTTTTTTTTTTCTTATAAATTTTCCGGCAGTTTCAGGTCCAATAAAGATTTTATCAGACTTTTAAATAATTTAAATTATATTACATTTTGATATCTGGTGGCTTTAGGTCCTGTAAATGGAGTGTGCTCACCTTCTTAAAGGATATATCTGGTTTATGACAGCATGGGTCTAATGTTCATAGCTCTGTGCTGTCTGCCACCCAGGGTAACTATGTTATCAGATCATGTATCTCTGAGGTGTTTAGGGCCAAGTACAATAACATCAGTTTAAAAATGACAGGTCATCCAGGTCAAGACATCTGGCTTCATAGATAAATACAGGTGGGTGTCGTCTGCGTAACATCGGACATTTGTCTGTCGCTTCCTGATAATACCGTCTAAAGGAAGCATATATAAGGTGGAAAGTATCCGTCCACAAGCACAGAACCATGTGGAACTCCATGAGTCAACGTTAACATGAACAAACTGGAATCTATCTGATAAGTCTGACTCAAACCGGCCTTGTGCGGTTCCTCTAGATCCTATGATCGGTGGTGTTAAATGCAGCACTAAGATCTAGTAGGACGAGTGTAGAGACGAGCCCATCGTCTGAGGCCATGAGGAAGTCTGAATCAAGTAGAGTTTTAATTACTGCAACCTTAAAAGCTCATTAACATAACCTGTTAATAAATATAAGTTGATCAGATCTAACATACAAGTTTTGATGTAAAGATTAAACATCCTGGTGGGAACATGATGTAGAAGACGAGTCGATGGTTTAGATGAAGACACGGTTGAAGTTACTCAGACAGATCTGCAGGAGAGAGGCTGTGGGACAGTCGGACCCTGTAAACCTGCATAATCTGCATAACAGTGAAAGTGGAGCCACGTCAGTGTACAGTTAAATAAAAAAAATACAGATCCTGCCACCAGATAGACTTGCATGCAAAGAATTAAAATATTGCCTTTTATAACGCTAAAATATCTGCATGTATGAGAGCAGAGCGGTGTCACGCACGAGCACACGTCTGACAGGAGGAACGGACAGGAGGTGCAGTTGTAGCTGTAGATCCATGTACAGAGAAGAAGAGTTTATGTGATAAAGAAGAAGAAGCAGCAGCAGGAAGAGCAGAGACTGAAACGAGTGACAAGAATCTGCTTTACTTATCCCATCAAACCAAAACACACACACACACACACACGTCTGTCTATTTCCTGAAATGTTCTGCCCCTCCCCCACCCTCCTTCCCCTACGTCCTCTCCCACCAGGAGAGGCGGCTCCCACCTCCAGTGCCAAAAAAGCCACCCAAGGGCCCCCACCACCACCCCCCCCTGGCCAGAGACCGCTCCCTGGAGAGCTCAGAGAAGCAGCGGCAGGAGGCCAGGAAGCGCCTGATGGCCGCCAAGAGAGCCGCGTCCGTACGACAGAACTCCGCCACGGAGAGCGCCGACAGCATCGAGATCTACATCCCCGAGGCCCAGACCAGGCTATGAGGACACTGCCAGACACACACACACACACACACACACACGCACACACACACACACGCACACACACACATGTACACTCCTTACCTTGTGTGCATAGGGGTGTAACATCAACAGATAGACTGATCTTCACTCCCCCCTCCCTTCCCTCGGCCGATCGTACGTTTCGATGTAGAGGTCAGAGGTCATATTGAAGAAGGAGCTGCTCAGATTTAGTTTCATCAGATCATCACATTCGGACCGTTTCCCTTGGTTAATCATAGACACGTTCACCTGAGGCTCCTCCCATCAAAACCACAACCTCACCACAACACGGCCCAGAGCGAGACGGACTCGTTTTCTTCTTCTTCTTATTTGATTCATTCAGACGTGGTTAAATATTTTATTTGTTGGCAGCTAAACTTCAGTAGAAGTAGTGTAACAGCAGGTTGTTCTGCCGCCTCGCTCTCAGTCTCATACAAAGGCAACTAGTGTCTTCATACAAGACAGAGAAAAACCAGGACGGACTGAAAACACTGAGGTTTCCCCTCCACAGATACAGACAGTGTGTTTGTGTTACACCCCTATAAAGACATGTGCATCTGAAGATCCGAATATACACCAAGACTTCACACGTCTGTCTGATGAACCTGTAAACACAGAATCATCCCTTTTTATGAAGGCACAACTGCTGCTCTGTGATTGGCTAACCGCTGCTCTGTGATTGGCTCTAGACAGACGGTGATCATCAGAAAAAACATCGCCTCTAAGATGAAACTGAATTCAAATACAAACTGTCTTTTCAGCAGCATTAAAGCTCCAAATTTTCCGTTGTGTTTTGTTTGTACGGAGGACCAGTGATGTCACAGGAAAAGTAACGCAACATTTCCTTAATTTCATATTTTAATCGGCATTAAAAATAGGAATTGTGAAAATGATTCATAAATGAAAGATTCACCCATTAATAAATAAATACTTTTAATAATGAATAAAACACTCATTAAATAAACCACTTATAGATACATATTTTAAAAATGGGAATACATACCTGGATTCCCTTCAGTCTCCGTTTCCTGTTTCTAACTGCTTTTCCTGTTAGCTAATCGATTAGCTTAGCTTCTCCTTTTGGCCTCTCTGTGACACTCTGAGCCTTCAGTCATATGTACAGAGGTGATGGACAATCATACACACACACACACACACACACACTCCTTACCTTGTGTCATGGTGGACACAGACTGAGCTGAGCACAGGTAACTCCTTCAGGTGTTGTGGGCTGTATGAACACTGCAGGCGGCTGTAATATAGAAACCGAAGAGGACGCCATGATCACTGTTCTCTGTCATCTTCCTCCTCATCGCCACACGCCGTCGGTTCTCTGTGGAACATCTGGAGAACATCATGTGATGAGCCACTGGTGTTTACGCTCTGAGAAAGCGGGGGGGGGGGTTAAAGGAAAATTTGTGTTGTTTTCCAGCGTAGGTGTCGTTTCATGTTGTTCCCACAGGGACCACAGACCAGAACCATCAGACAGATCTGGACCGGGTCTCGTACGGGGGTCTGACTCACACCTGTCTCCTGGCTCATGTGGTTGACCCATTTGTATTTCCAGCTGTTGACGACCAAAACAACGACAACACGGGTTCAGCTGTAAAGACGCAGAGTTTTCTTTTGACCCGGTGTAACATGGAAAGCCATGAAGTGAGTGATGATGTGACCGTCAGAGGGGACGTTAACTAACGAGGCCTAATAATGACGCGGTTTGTGTCACCTGTGCACAGGTGACACGTTTTCTCCCTCTTTAGTTTGACCTTCACGCCCCTCCTCCTCCCCCTCCCCCTCCTTCTTCTTCTTCTTGGGTTTCGGGGTGATTTGTCTTTTACAGGGTAAAATTACACTTAAGCAATATTTAGTGGAGGTGGAGGAAGTGCTCAGAGATTTACTGTGTGAAGAGTCAGACTGTGTCACATGTGCAGTGCAGGATCAATCACGTGAAATCTCCTCAGCTGTGCATTTATAAACAAAATCTGACGTTACGATGTTCAGGTGCAGTTTTTGGTTCTTCTGGTGATTTAAGGCTGAATCGTCTCCGCGGCTCTGAATCGGAGCAGGAGCTGGAGGCGACCCAGAGGCCCCTGAACAAAATCACAACCCAACAGTAACACGGATCGTCTCAATCGGACACGACACTGACGCACAGAGAGACGACTTCAGCCTTAATTCACAGACATGGGAACATTTTTTACCCGCGCCGCATCCTTTGACAGAACATGACAGATACGAGGATGTCTGACGTTATCGCTGTAGTGTAACGGAGCAGCTCGCACTGAGAGCGCTGAGCTGCTTCCTCCTGTCGTCCAGCTCAGCCGACCACAGCAGGCGATAAGGAGCGTGATGTGGCTCTCACCTGAAACAAGCTGCTGCAGTTGGTTTCCACAGCAGTTCACATCACAGCGCTCTTTGACCCTATTAATGAATTTCACTGTGACTCCGACGTGAACCTCTACAGCAGGAAATCTGATTTCTAGAATAAGATATGGAGTTTATTCAGCTGCACAGACCTGCAATATATGCTTATTAATAATGATAATAATGATAATTATAATAATCTTGGGCTCAGTCTTTACTGCAGCCGCCGGGATTTGAGAAGTCATCCCGTCTCTCCTGCAAAAGAGCATCACGAGAACAAAGTCGTAATTTTACAAATAAAATTAGATTTCAAAACAAAAAGTCGTAATTTTACATGAATAAAAAATATATATTTTTAGGAATATTACAAACAACCAATCAAACAGGTGAAAGGACAGACAGCTGCTGTTGGTCTGACAATAGAACAGAATCAGTTTCTTCTCAATCTTCTCAATGTCCTGATGATGATGATGATGATGATGATGATGAGCCAAAAGATGAAGTTTCTAATTATTAGTGAAACCTAAAGTAGAGCTTCACTCGATGCTCCACGTTCCTCATTTTGAAGCTTCTGATATTTCCCTCGAAAACAAGATGAAACCTGAAATTACGACTTTATCCTCAAAGTGTCAGGTTCTTTTCCTCCCTGTAGTCCGGCTCTTTTCACACGAGTCAAATATAAACCATCCGAACCAATCAAAGTCAAATGTCGGTGAAATTAAAAACACAGTCACCCAATAAAAGCTGTTTTTATAAGAGACGACGAGCCACATGTTATTTCCACGTTGCCGTGGTCGGCTGAGTTGACCAATCACAGGTTAGTATCATAAATCATGTTCTGGATTCATTTGAAAGACGTGGGTGTTAACTGAGGTCTGACAGAGAGACACTTTTAATGTTGCATTATGGGAAATGTAGGATCAGGATCTGTCCCTGCTGCTTTAATCTCGTCTCTGTGCCACATCTTTATGCAATACTGAATTGCTGGAGTACAAGTGACGAAGAAGCACATCAGACTTTTTGACTGAGTCTGGAGTCACAGAGACGTCTCCTGCAGAGGGGACGCTGCCGACACGTCCCGGGACCGTCCAATCAGAGAACGCCATTAGAAGACATACCGCACACATCTGGCTTTCATGTTCCACAGCTGGACTCCACAGCTGATACACACCTGGTGTCAGGAAACATCTCTGGGGTCAGGATGATTTTCTTCAAGCCACTTCTCGTGTGTGTGTGTGTGTGTGTGTGTGTGTGTGTGTGTGTGTGTGTGTGTGTGTGTGTGTGTGTGTGTGTGTGTTACAATATAATTTCCTCCTATATAACTGCCATTCATCATCTCTAGAGCCACAGTCTGGAAATCAGAAGCAGGTTTAACAGGAGTCTACTGATGATGATGATGATGATGATGATGATGAAGAAAGTATTCTGTATTTATTTTCCTTTTTTTGTAAAGGTTAGATGGTGTGTGTGTGTGTGCGTGGGTGCGTGTGTGTAATTTTGTACAGGATCTGATTACCTCTGTGTTCAAATGATGATGACAGTGACAATGACAGTGAGCCATATTCAATGTGAATTACCCTTATCAAGAGGAAAGGGCCATACAGACGCTTTTTTTTACCATTTACAGAGTCTTTAGTGTTCAGTAGCAAGCTTACAGTGTGTGTGTGTGTGTGTGTGTGTGTGTGTGTTTGGGAGGAACAGTGGAGCAGGAACAACGTCACCAATGTGAATCAGGATCAGGAAACAGGAAGGTGCGTTCATGGTCGATCTGTATTTTAAGCTCTGAAGCTTCTCAGATGAAAAGTCTGACGTTCGGTTCGTACCTTTCTGTTTCCGCTCTGTGGAGGATCAGAGCTGCCGATATTCAACAAACTCTTCAAGCAAAATTCAATTTCCTTTCCCTCTCCCTGAGAGATCAAAGCACTGCGCCCTAATCCAGAAAACACATGCACTCAGACAAAACACAGAAAACACCTTCATCAGTGACAAAACAAGACTCACAACACAACAGGAAGTGTTTCCAGGGGACACTAAAAAGGGTCGGTCCGTGGCTCACCTGGTGCGATACAGAAGCTTAATGTTAACTGTGAGGGTTCAAGTCCAACCTGCGGCCATTTTGATGTCTCTCTCTCTCTCTCTCTCTCTCTCTCCCTCCTCTCTCTCTCGTCTCTCTCCTCTCTTCTCCGCTCCCTCTCTCTCTCTCTCCCTCCCTCTCTCTCTCGTCTCTCTCTCTCATCTCTCTCTCTTTCTCTCCTCTCTCTCTCTCCCTCTCTCTCTCTCTCTCACTCTCTCTCTCTCTCCCTCTCTCTCTCTCTCTCACTCTCTCTCACTGTTGCTTTCAGGAATAAAGGCAAAAAAAAAGGTGAAGAACCTGTTTGGGACGCACTTGTTGTTCAAAAGTCACAAAGCGTTGAAAATGTGCGTCACAGTCAGGTCCATCGCTTTTTAGTGTCCCCTGGAAACACTTCCTGTTGTGTTTGTGAGTATTTTTCAGCTCGTGTCAAACTGATGAAGATGTTTTCTGCATTTTGTTTTCTTAAGTTGCAGTGTGTTGAGCTTCAGGGCCACCGTAGGAAACACATACCTGCTGCTAAAATTAAAAGTAAAATTTCTAATTGTAAGAACTTGAAAATGAAACAAGAAGTTTGCTTTAATGAAGTTTTATTTGCAATACAAACAAATTTTAAAAAAAGGTGCCATAGATTATATTAACTATTCCGACATTAAATACATTTCAAAATAGATAAATAAAAATAAACAGAACAATTCAGCACAAATCAGCAGATAATAATTATATTTATTTATTATTAATTATAATTATATTTTCTCATCAATCACTATAACTTGAAAATGTGTGTTTTGAATTTCATCTATGCATCATCGTCAACGTCAGTATTGCTTTTGCAAAAAATAATAAAATGTGACTATGTAATGAAAGCATCTTTATCCAAAGTCGTGGAATCAAATCGATATCATCAAAAAAACTAAACTTGACATGAATTCAATATTGAATTAGAAATATATCCTGAAAAGTCTAATGAGAATTGACTTTTTTTGGCCATTAGCAAATGACTTATATATTATTTGAATCTTAAAATTCACAATTCAGTTTTCAGTTTAAATTTTTTAAGTGAATTTTTTAAAAGGCTGTTTAAGTCTGCTGATTATTTTTCAGTCAAATTAAGATTTTTCCCTTTATTCATTTTCAAATGTGAACATGAAACAGGATTTTTATCTTCAGACCAAAATTAACTCACAAACGATGTGCACACACATGGACATCAAATTAGATTTTTACATGATGACTTTGTTCTGGCAGCCCTGGACTTCCACAGACGACCACCATGGATGTAAATGCTGCTGAAACCCCTGTAACTCCAACCAGTGGTGTGTGAGCCGGCTTTGTGTGCTTCTTTTTCCCTCAGGAAGAGGTGGGAAATGTAGTCTATAAAATCAGGGTCTCCCAGACATCGTGGTCTGTTACTCAAACTGTGTGTGAGTGTGTGAGAGAGTCTGTGTTCAAACTCTGTATGCGTTTCATATGTATATATGACCATAATGGAAGATGCACTGTGTGTGTGTGTGTGTGTGTGGTGTGTGTGTGAGGTCTCTTTAAAGTGCTTCCTGAGTCCTTGTTTTCTATGTTGGGCCTTTCCTCAGTACGGTCTAGTAGCCTCATAGACTCATCCTGTATATGAACTCTCCACCTGTACCTGCGACCAACCTCTTGTGTTTGTACAGACGATGGTTGAGGGTGTTTCATGACGCATGCAGACACTATATTAGTACTTATGAACCTATATCTAAGTTGAAAACATGTATTTGGTTTATTTATGCTCTTATTTATTGATTTTTTTTAAACTATGAGATTCTGTTGAAGTGATCTGTCATGCTCTTCTGATCTTCTGTTGTATTGTAAAGAGATGATTATATGTCCATAACTATTGATGAACCCATAATAAAATTAATTATTAACTCTTCTCCTGTGATTGATCTATATATGTACCTACACTAACACAGGGCAGAGCAGGTTCAGCATCTGTTGCACAATGAACAAACGAAAATGCAATAAAACATTTAAAACCATGAAAGCGGATCAGAAAATTCATCAGTTAAGTGGTTCCTAACCTGTGGCCGAGCGGCATAAAAACATCAAAAAGAATCAGAATATATTAAGGCATGAAAAGGTGAAAAAAAGACAACTATAGTAAAGTATAAAAACCTCGTAGTATATTACGGCTGCCAAACTAAAACCATAAAATTAAAGTAAAATATCCTGATTCAAATAAAATGTAAAAAGTTAAAAAAATGAATTCACGGAAAGTTTAATTAATATTTATGAAATATATTTATAGTATAGTAAGGCAAAAAAACGTAGTATAATAAGGTATAAAAACATCATAGTATAGTAAGGCATAAAAACATTGTAATATAATGAGGCATAAAATCGTCAAAAAACGTCATTGTAAATAAATGTCAAAATAACGTCATAGTATAGTAAGGCATATAAATGTCAAAAAACGTCGTAGTAAAAAAATTTCAAAATAAGGTCATAGTATAGTAAGGCATAAAAATTTTTAAAAAATGTCATATTATATTCAGGCAAAAAACGTAATATTATAATCAGGCAAAAAAAGTCATAGTATAGTAAGGTATATAAACGTCAAAAAACGTCATTGTAAAAAAATGTCAAAAAAAACGTCATAGTATAGTAAGGCAAAAAATGTCAAAATAACGTCACATTATAGTATGGCAAAAAATCGTCAAAAAACGTCATTGTAAAAAAATGTCAAAAAACGTCATAGTATAGTAAGGCATAAAAACGTCGAAAAAAACGTCATTGTAAAAAACGTCAAAAACGTCCATAGTATAGTAAGCAAAAATCGTCAAAAAAAACGTCATTAGTATAGTAAGGCATATATAATGTCAAAAAACACGTACGTAAGTAAAAAAATTTCAAAATAAGGTCATAGTATAGTCAGGCAAAAAATCGTCAAAAAATCGTCATTAAGAAAAAATGTCAAAAAAACGTCACTAGTTAGTAAGGATGCATATAAACGTCAAAAATGTCATGTAAAAAAATAGTCAAAAACGTCATAGTATAGTAAGGCAAAAAATGTCAAATAACGTCAACATTAATAAGTAATGGCAAAAAATCGCAAAAAAACGTCAATTGTAAAAAATGTCAAAAAACGTCATAGTATAGTAAGGCATATAAATGCAAAAAACGTCGTAGTAAAAAATTTCAAAATAAGGTCATAGTAAAATAGTTAAAGGCCAAATAAGATGTCATAGTATAGATAAGGCAAAAATCAAAAAACGTCAAAAAACGTCATTAGTAAAAAAATGTCAAAAAACGTCATAGTATAGTAATGGCAAAAAAAAGATATGTCAAAATAACGTCAGCATTATATAGTAAGGCAAAAAATCGTCAAAAAACGTCATTGTAAAAAATGTCAAAATAAACGTCATAGTATAGTAAGGCATATAAATGTCAAAAAACGTCGTAGTAAAAAAATTTCAAAATAAGGTCATAGTATAGTAAGGCAAAAAAATGTCATAGTATAGTAAGGCAAAAAACTCACGGTCAAAAAAACGTCATAGTATAGTAAGGCATATAAATGTCAAAAACGTCTAGTAAAAAATTTCAATTAAAGGTAATAGAATAGTAATATTTTTAAAAAATGTCATAGTTGATATTAGGCAAAAACGTAAATATTATGTCAGCAAAAAACGTCATATAGTATAGTAAGTATATAAAACGTCAAAAAACGTCAAGTGTAAAAAAATGTCAAAAATAACGTCATAGTATAGTAAGGCATATAAATGTCAAAAAACGTCGTAGGATAAAAAAATTCAAAATAAGGTCAATAGTATAGTAAGGCAAAAAAATGTCATAGTATAGTAAGGCATAAAAACGTCAAAAAACGTCATTGTAAAAAAATGTCAAAAAACCGTCATATATAGTAAGGCATATAAACGTCAAAAAATGTCATTGTAAAAAAATGTCAAAAAAAGTCATAGTATAGTAAGGCAATATAAATGTCAAAAAAACGTCGTAGTAAATAAACATTTCAAAAATAAGGTCATAGTATCGTAGGCAAAAATCGTCAAAAACGTCGATTAAAAAAAATTCAAAAATCGTCATAGTATAGTAAGGCATATAAACGTCAAAAAATGTCATTGTAAAAAATGTCAAAAAAACGTCATAGTATAGTAAGGCAAAAAATGTCAAAATACGTCACTTATAGTATGGCAAAAAATCGCAAAAAACGTCATGTAAAAAAATGTCAAAATAAACGTCATAGTATAGTAAGGCATAAAATTCAAAAACGTCGTAAAAAAATTCAAAATAAGTCATAGTATAGTAAGGCAAAAAAAAATGTCATAAGTATAGTAAGGCATTTAAACGTCAAAAAACGTCCATTGTAAAAAAAATGTCAAAAAACGTCATAGTATAGTAAGGCAAAAAATGTTCAAAATAACGTCACATTATGTAAGGCAAAAAATCGTCAAAAACGCATTGCTAAAAAAATGTCAAAATACAGTCATAGTATAGTAAGGCATATGAAAATGTCAAAACGTCGTAGTAAAAAAATTTCAAAATCTAAGGTCATAGTATAGTAAGGCAAAAAAATGTCATAGTATAGTAAGGCAAAAATACGTCAAAAGAAAACGTCATAGTATAGTAAGGCATATAAATGTCAAAAAAACGTCATAGTAAAAAAATTTCAAATTAAGGTAATAGAATAGTAAGGCATAAAACTTTTTAAAAAATGTCATATTATATTCAGGCAAAAAACGTAATATTATAGTCAGGCAAAAAAAGTCATGAGTATAGTAAGGTATATAAACGTCAAAAAAACGTCATTGGCTAAAAAAAATGTCAAAAATAACGTTCATAGTATAGGTAAGGCATTATAAATGTCAAAAAACGTCGTAGTAAAAAAATGTCAAATAAGGTCATAGTATAGTAAGGCAAAAAAAAAAAAAAAAAAAAAAATGGTCAATAGGTAAAAAATAAGTAAAAGGGCAAGAAACGTCAAAAAACGTCATTGTAAAAAAATGTCAAAACGTCATAGTATACAGTAGGCATATAAACGTCAAAAAATGTCATTGTAAAAAATTGTCAAAAAACGTCATAGTATAGTAAGGCATATAAAATGTCAAAAAAACGTCGTAGTAAAAAAATTCAAAATAAGGTCATAGTATAGTAAGGCAAAAAATGTCATAGTATAGTAAGGCATAAAAACGTCAAAAAACGTTTCAATGTAAAAATGTCAAAAAACGTCATAGTATAGTTAAGAGTATATAAACGTCAAAAATGTCATTGTAAAAAAATGTCAAAAAAACGTCATAGTTATAGTAAGGCAAAAAATGTCAAAATAACGTCACATTATAGTATGGCAAAAAATCGTCAAAAAACGTCATTGTAAAAAAAATAGTCAAAAAACGTCATAGTATAGTAAGGCAAAAAAATGTCATAGTATAGTAAGGCAAAAATAGTCAAAAAACGTCATAGTATAGTAAGGCAAAAATCGTTCAAAAAAAAACGTCATAGTATAGTAAGGCATATAAATGTCAAAAAACGTCGTAGTAAAAAAATTTTCAAAATAAAGGTCATAGTATAGTCAGGCAAAATCGTCAAAAAACGTCATTACAAAAAAATGTCAAAAAAACGTCATAGTATAGAAGCAAAATGTCAAATAACGTCACATTATAGTATGGCAAAAAACGTCAAAAAAACGTCATTTGTAAAAAAATGTCAAAAATCATAGTATAGTAAGGCATATAAATGTCAAAAAACGTCTAGTAAAAAAATTTCAAAATAAGGTCATAGTATAGTAAGGCAAAAAAATGTCATAGTATAGTAAGGCATAAAAACGTCAAAAACGTCATTGTAAAAAATGTCAAATAAACGTCATGTAATAGTAGGCAATAAACGTCAAAAAAATGTCATTGTTTAAAATGTCAAAAAACGTCACAGTATCAGAAGGCAAAATGTCATAGTATAGTAAGGCAAAAATTATTTCAAAAAAAACGGTCATAGTATAGTAAAGGCATAAATATGTTAAAAACGTCGTAGTAAAAAAAATTCAAAATAAGGTTAATAGAATAGTAAGGCAATAAAAATTTTTAAAAAATGTCATATATATTCAGGCAAAAAATGTAATATTATAGTCAGGCAAAAAACGTCATAGTATATGTAGGTATATAAACGTCAAAAAAACGTTCATTGTAAAAAAATGTCAAAATAACGTCAATAGTATAGTAAGGCAAAAAATCGTCAAAAAAACGTCCATAGTATGTAAGGCAAAAACGTCATAGGGTATAGTAAGGGCAGAAAATCGTCAAAAAAGTCATAGATAGTCAGGCAAAAAAAAACGTTTTATTAGTAAGCAAAAAAAACGTCAAAAAAACGTCTTAGTTATGTAAGGGCAAAAAAAGTCACAATAAATAGTATGGCAAAAAATCGTCAAAAAAACGTCATTGTAAAAAATGTCAAAAAACGTCATAGTATAGTAAGGCCATATAAATGTCAAAAAACGTCGTAGGTAAAAAAATTTCAAAAATA
>NW_019174638.1:354983-364745 GCF_002260705.1 Seriola dumerili | reverse complement strand
CCACTCCAACCAGTGGTGTGTGAGCCGGCTTTGTGTGCTTCTTTTTCCCTCAGGAAGAGGTGGGAAATGTAGTCTTAAAATCAGGGTCTCCCAGACATCGTGGTCTGTTACTCAAACTGTGTTGTTGAGTGTGTGAGAGAGTCTGTGTTCAAAACTCTGTATGGCGTTTCATATGTATATATGACCATAATGGAAATGCACTGTTGTGTGTGTGTGTGTGTGTGGTGTGTGTGTGAGGTCTCTTTAAAGTGCTTCCTGAGTCCTTGTTTTCTATGTTGGCCTTTCCTCAAGTACGGTCTAGTAGCCTCATAGACTCATCCTGTATATGAACTCTCCACGCTGTTACCTGCGACCAACCTCTTGTGTTTGTACAGACGATGGTTGAGGGGTGTTTCATGACGCATGCAGACACTATATAGTACTTATGAACCTATATCTAAGTTGAAAAACATGTATTTGGTTTATTTAATGCTCTTATTTATTGATTTTTTTTAAACTATGAGAGTTCTGTTGAAGTGGATCTGTCATGCTCTTCTGATCTTCTGTTGTATTGTAAAGAAGATGATTATATGTCCATAAACTATTGGATGAACCCATAATAAAATTAAGTTATTTAACTCTTCTCCTGTGATTGATCTATATATGTACCGTACACTAACACAAGGGCAGAGCAGGTTCAGCATCTGTTGCACAATGAACAAACGAAAATGCAATAAAACATTTAAAACCATGAAAGCGGATCAGAAAATTCATCATGTTAAGTGGTTCCTAACCTGTGGCCGAGCGGCATAAAACATCAAAAAGAAATCAGAATATATTAAGGCATGAAAAGGTGAAAAAAAGACAACTATAGTAAAGTATAAAAACCTCGTAGTATATTACGGCTGGCCAACTAAAACCATAAAATTAAAGTAAAATATCCTGATTCAATAAAATGTAAAAAAGTTAAAAAAAAATGAATTCACGGAAAGTTTAATTAATATTTATGAAATATATTTATAGTATAGTAAGGCAAAAAAACGTAGTATAATAAGGTATAAAAACATCATAGTATAGTAAGGCATAAAACATTGTAATATATGAATGAGGCATAAAATCGTCAAAAAAACTTCATTGTAAATAAACGTCAAATAAGTCTATAGTATAGATCAGGATATAAACGTCAACAAATGTCAATTCGTAAAAAACATGTCAAAAAACGTCATAGTAAGTAAGGCATATAAATGTCAAAAAACGTCGTAAGTAAAAAAATTTTCAAAATAAGGTCATAGTATAGTAAGGCATAAAAAATTTTAAAAAAACTCATAGTATAAGTCAGGCAAAAAAGTAATATTATAGTCAGGCAAAAAATGTCATAGTATAGTGTAAGGCAAAAAATCGTCAAAGAACGTCATATATAGTAAGAGCAGTATAAAATGTCAAAAAACGTCGATAGTAAGGCAAAAATTTCAAAATAAGTCTAAGCTATAGTAAGGCATAAAAAATTTTTAAAAAAATGTCATATATATAAGTCAAGGCAAAAAACGTAAATATTATAATCAGGCAAAGTCAAAAAAAACGTCATAGTATAGTAAGGTATATAACGTCAAAAAACGTCATTGTAAAAAAATGTCACAAAAAAACGTCATAGTATAGTAAGGCAAAAAAAATGTCATAGTATAGTCAAGGCAAAAAATCGTCAAAAAACGTCATTGTAAGATAAAGTCAAAAAACGTCATAGTATAGTCAGGCATATAAACGTCCAAAAAAGTGGTCATTGCTAAAAAAATGTCAAAATAACGTCATAGTATAGTACAGGCAAAAAAACGTCAAAAATAACGTCAATATAGTAAGGCAAAAAATCGTCAAAAAAACGTCATAGATAAGTAAGGCATATAAATGTCAAAAAACGTCGTAGTAAAAAATTTCAAAATAAGGTCATAGTATAGTAAGGCAAAAAAATGTCATAGTATTAAGTAAGGCATAAAAACGTCAAAAAACGTCATTGTAAAAAAATGTCAAAAAACGTCATAGTATAGTAAGGCAAAAAATGTCAAAATAACGATCACATTATAGTATGGCAAAAATCGTCAAAAAACGTCATTGTAAAAAATGTCAAAATAAGTCATAGTATAGTAAAGGGCAAAAATATACTCTAGTCAAAAAACTGTCATTCATAGTAAGTAGTAGGCAAAAATACGTCAAAAAAACGTCATAGTATAGTAAGGCATATAAATGTCAAAAAACGCTAGTAGTAAAAAAATTTCAAAATAAGTCATAGTATAGTCAGGCAAAAAATCGTCAAAAAAACGTCATGTATTAAAAAAAGTGTCAAAAAACGTCATAGTATAGTAAGGCATATATAAACGTTCAAAAAAATGTCATTGTAAAAAAATGTCAAAAAAACGGTCATAGTATAGTAAGGCAAAAAATGTAAAAATAACGTCACATTATAGTAGGCAAAAAATCGTCAAAAAACGTCATTTGTAAAAAAATGTCAAAAAACGTCATAGTATTGTCAGGCATATAAATGTCAAAAAAACGTCGTAGTAAAAAAATTTCAAAAATAAGGTCATTAGGATAGTAAGGCAAAAAAATGTCATATATAGTAAGGCATAAAAACGTCAAAACGTCATTGTTAAAAAAATGTCAAAAAACGTCATAGATATAGTAAGGCATATAAACATCAAAAAAATGTCATTGTAAAAAAATGTCAAAAAAACGTCATAGTATAGGTAAGGCAAAAAATGTCAAAATAACGTCACATTATAGTATGGCAAAAATCGTCAAAAAACGTCATTGTAAAAAAATGTCAAAAAACGTCATAGTATAGTAAGGCAAAAATGTCAAATAACGTCACATTATAGTATGGCAAAAATCGTCAAAAAACGTCATTGTAAAAAAAATGTCAAAAAACGTCATAGTATAGTAAGGCAAAAAACGTAAAAAGTCATTGTAAATAATCAAAATAACGTCATAGTATAGTAAGGCATATAAATCGTCAAAAAAGTCATTGTAAAAAAAATGTCAAAATAAGTCATAGTATAGTAGGCATAAAAACGTTCAAAAAAACGTCATAGTCATAGTATAGGCAAAAAATCGTCAAAAAACGTCATAGTATAGTAAGGCATTAAATGTCAAAAAACGTGCGTAGTAAAAAAATTTTCAAAATAGGTCATAGTATAGTTATTTAGCAAAAAATGTCATTAGTATAGTTAGGCAAAAAACGTCAAAAATGTATGTAAAAAAATGTCAAAAAACGTCATAGTATAGTAAGGCATATAAAACGTCAAAAAATGTCATTGTAAAAAAATGTCAAAAAACGTCTAGTATAGATAGTAAGGCAAAAAATGTCAAAATAACGTCACATATTATAGTATGGCAAAAAAAATCGTTCAAAAAACGTCATTGTAAAAAAATGTCAAAAAAAACGTCATAGTATAGTAAGGCATATAAATGTCAAAAAACGTCGTTAGTAAAAAAATTTCAAAATAAGGTCATAGTATAGTAAGGCAAAAAAAATGTCATAGTATAGTAAGGCCATAAAAACGTTCAAAAAACATCATTGTAAAAAAAATGTCAAAAAACGTTCATAGTATAGTAAGGCAATATAAACTCAAAAAATGTCATTGTAAAAAAATGTCAAAAAAACGTCATAGTATAGTAAGGCAAAAAATGTCAATAACGTCACATATTATAGTTGGCAAAAAATCGTCAAAAAACGTCATTGTAAATAAACGTCAAAAAACGTCAT
This sequence comes from Seriola dumerili, assembly GCF_002260705.1. Classification (NCBI taxonomy): domain Eukaryota; kingdom Metazoa; phylum Chordata; class Actinopteri; order Carangiformes; family Carangidae; genus Seriola; species Seriola dumerili. The sequence continues at coordinate 361,012 of NW_019174638.1, read as the reverse complement.
AGTATAGTAAGCAATAAACGTTCAAAAAATTCATGCTAAAAAATGTCAAACGTCATAGTATAGTAAGGCAAAAAATGTCAAAATAACGTCATTTATAGTATGGCAAAAAATCGTCAAAAAACGTCAGTGTAAAAAAATGTCAAAATAACGTCATAGTATAGTCAGGCATCAAAAAACGTCAAAAAACGTACATAGTATAGTAAGGCTCATTAAAATCGTCAAAAAACGTCATTGAAAATAAACGTCAAATAACGTCATAGTATAGTAGGCATATAACGATCACATAAAATGTCATTGTAAAAAAATGTTCAAAAGAAGTCATAGTATAGTAAGGCAATAAAAATGTCAAATAACGTCACATTAAGTATGGCAAAAAATCGTCAAAAACGGCATGTGTAAAAAAATGGAAAAAACCATCATAGTATAGTAAGGCATATAAATGTCAAAAAACGTCGTAGTAAAAAAATTTCAAAATAAGGTTCATAGTTATAGTTAAGGCATAAAAAATTTTAAAAACAGTCATAGTTTATAGTCAGGCAAAAAAACGTATATATTATAGTCAGGCCAAAAAATGTCATAGTATAGTAAGGCAAAAAAATCGTCAAAAAAACGTCATAGTATAGTAAGGCATATAAATGTCAAAAAAAACGTCGTAGTAAAAAAATTTCAAAAATAGGTCATAGATAGTAAGGCATAAAAATTTTTAAAAAATGTCATATTATATTCAGGCAAAAAACGTAATATTTATAATCAGGCAAAAAAAGTCATAGTATAGTAAGGTATATAAACGTCAAAAAAAACGTCATTGTAAAAAAATGAAAAAACGTCATAGATAGTAAGGCAAAAAAAGTGTCATAGTATAGTAAGGCAAAAAAATCAGTCAAAAAAAGTCATTGTAAAAAAATGTCAAAAAAACGTCATAGTATAGTAAGGCAAAAATTCAAATACGTCAATTATAGTTATGGCCATAAAAATCGTCAAAAAACGTCATTGTTAAAAAAATGTCAAAAAACGTCATAGTATAGTAAGGCAAAAAAAGTCAAAAAACGTCATAGTATAGTAAGGCAAAAAATCGTCAAAAAAACGTCATTAAGTAAGTAAGGCATATAATGTCAAAAAAACGTTGTAGTAAAAAATTGCACAAATAAGGTAAGTATAGTCAGGCAATAAAACGTCAAAAAACGTCATTATAAAAAAATGTCAAAAACGTCATAGTATATCAAGGCATATAAACGTCAAAAAATGTTCATTGTAAAAAAATGTCAAAAACGTATCAGTATAGTTAGGCCAACAAAATCGTCAAATAAAACGTCATTAGTAAAAAAATGTCAAAAAACGTTCATAGTATAGTAAACATATGATAAATGTCAAAAAACGTCTGTGCTAAAAAAATTCAAAATAAGGTCATAGTATAGTAAGGCAAAAAAATGTCATAGTATAGTAAGGATTAAAAACGTCAAAAAAGTCATTGTAAAAAAATGTCAAAAAACGTCATAGTATAGTAAGGCAAAAAATGTCAAACATAACGTCACATTATAGTATGGCAAAAAATCGTCAAAAAACTCACGTAATTCTCAATAGTTATAGTAAGGCATATAAATGTCAAAAAACGTCGTAGTAAAAAAATTTCAAAATAAGGTCATAGTATAGTAAGGCAAAAAATGTCATAGTATAGTAAGGCATCAAAACGTCAAAAACGTCAGAAGTCAAAAAACGTACATAGTATATTAAGGCAAAAATTCAAAATAAACCGTCACATTATAGTAAGGCAAAAAAATCGTTTCAAAAACGTCATTGTAAAAAATAATGTCAAAATAACGTCATCGTATAGTAAGGCATAAAAAACATCAAAAAACGTCATAGTATAGTAAGGCATATAAATGTCAAAAAACGTCGTAGTAAAAAAATTTCAAAATAAGGTCATAGTATAGTAAGGCATGTAAAAACATCAAAAAGTCAATAGTATAGTAAGGCATATAAACGCTCAAAAAATTTTCATTGTAAAAAAATGTCAAAAAACGTCTAGTACGTGATTCAGTCAGGCAAAAAAACTGTTTTCAAGAAAAACGTGCATAGAGGTGGTCTTGTATAGTAAGCATATAAACGTCAAAATAATGTAATATTGTAAAAAAATAATAAGGTCATAGTATAGAACGTCAAAAAAACGTCATAGTATAGTAAGGCATATAAACGTCAAAAAATGTCATTGTAAAAAAATGTCAAAAAACGTCATAGTATAGTCAGGCAAAAAAACGTCAAAAAAACGTCATAGTATAGGTCATAGTATAGTAAGGCAAAAAAACGTCATAGTATAGTAAGGCAAAAAAACGTCAAAAAATGTCATTGTAAAAAAATGTCAAAAAACGTCATAGTATAGTAAGGCAAAAAATCGTCAAAAAACGTCATTGTAAAAAAATGTCAAAATAACGTCATAGTATAGTAAGGCAAAAAAAATGTCAAAAAACGTCGCAGTAAAAAAATTTCAAAATAAGGTCATAGTATAGTAAGGCATAAAAATTTTTAAAAAATGTCATAGTAAAAAAATGTCAAAATATCGTGATAGTATAGTCAGCCAAAAAAACGTCATAGTATATAAACGTCAAAAAACGTCATTGTAAAAAAATGTCAAAATAACGTCATAGTATAGTAAGGCATAATATTGTCCAAAAACATCATAGTATTATGTCTATTGCTTTTGCTAAATGTAAGGCAATAGATTCATCAATTCACCCAATGTGATAACCCAAAAAGATCTGTAAAAGTTGATAATGAAAATTTGATTTTTGCAACAAATGGCTGTTAAAATTTCATTTTATTTTAATATAAGCATTTCTCGGTTTCCTTACCTTCTACTGACTCTTCAGTTCTAAAGATCAACTTTAACATAATCATAATCTTATAGACACAAACACAGTCCTGCTTCCTCTCCTCTTCAGCTCCAGAATCATGTTGCCAGTTCCTGCCTTCACTTCAGGGTGTAATGATCACTGCAGCCTCTAGGGGGGAGGGGGCTGCTGAAGGGGGGCAGTGGGGCGAGTCTGAATCCAGCCTGAGTTTGAATGTGTTCTCCCCTGTGACCACATGATGGCAGTAGTACACAGAGGATTAAATAACCAGAGTCTGCTGCAGGATTATACCGATTATACCTCAGTCCTCCAGAGGGAGCAGTGTGTGTGTGTGTGTGTGTGTGTGTGTGTGTGTGTGTGTGTGTGTGTGTGTGTGTTCAATTCAACAGACTGTAGTTTCATATTCAAGTCACAGGTATGGATATGACGTTTGTTTGTCTTAATACATCAGTGTGTCTGCAGGTATTCACACACACACATACACACACACACACACACACACACACACACACACAGAGTGAGTGAGTGATCAGCTGTTTTAAAGAGTCACACTCGTTGTCATTTTCATTTCACACAGTTTTTGTCTTTGTCAAAACCTGAGGAGTCACAGTTTGTTTAGACTCTTCGTTTCTATTATTTCTATTGTTTCTATTCTATAAAACATTCACAATCTTGTCCCGCAGGGTTTTTACAAGATGTTCATGTGTGTATCAGGACATGTGTCATGTGCCTGTAGAGCACATTGAAAAGCTGCAGAATGTATTTTCACTGAGACAGAGAGAAAAATACAGAAGCCTAATGTATTCACTGGAGAAGAAAAATGTGCTCTGTTTTTCTCAATCAATCAATCAATCAATCAATCAATCAATCAATCAATCAGACTTTATTTGTATAGCACTTTTCATACATACAATGGAACACAAAGTGCATTGGAGCACTAAGGGATAAATCACAACTAAAAATGAAGACAGCAATGACAGGAAGTCAGGAAACAGTGAAGACTAGAAATCAAAGATAAAGATAAAATAATACAATATTAAAACATAGGATAAGTATTGTGATGAATCAAACCATGAATGAAAAGCAAGATATTAAAAGTCACATAAAAAATTAAGAGTAAAGACAAAATAATAAAATGCTAAAAGAGAGGAGATGTTTGGAAAAGAATAAACCAAAAATAAAAGTAGAAATAAAATAAATAAAAGTAGAGAATTACAAGGAAAACGGCTTAAATTATATAAATAAATAAAAAGATAAATAATTAAAATTCTATTAAAAGGGAGACTAAAAAGGCAGGTCACACTCCGACTGGGTCGTTCCAGCCAGTTGATTGTTCTCTCACCTGTCAGACAGGTGAGTCTGACGGACATCACAAAACAAGGTGGGAGAGTTTTTACATGTCGAAATTACATAATAATAATCATGTTACTGTCATCCTGAAAAACAGCACGTCAGAGTGGCAGCCATATTGTTTTCAGGTTGTCCGTCTCAGTCTCGTGGACACGATATCTCAGAAACACCTTGAAGGAACTTCTCCAAACATTCACGAGGACTGAAGGTTGAACTGATTAGATTTTGGTGGCTAAAGGTCAAAGTTGAAGGTCACAGTGACATCAGAAAAAACACAAATGGTTCATATTTCCTATGACTCTGGATAAACAGGGACGTAACCTGAAACTAGTCTGAGTGGCGGAGGGATACGACCACGAGGAGGTGGTTCTAGTTTTTCTTAAGTGAATGCATTACACGTCTTCTACACATCACATGATCTCCAGACGAACACCAGGAGGAACAGTGAGACTCCCGGAGAGGCTCATCAGTGATCGCTTTACTTTAACTTTAATTTGATTCTCTCTCCAGATAAAGTCTGAGTGTCTGTTTCAGAGACTGCGGTGTGTTATGTTAGTAACGTCTCCACGCTTTAACCTGCAGCAGAGGTGAGGGGGCGGGGCTACAGAGGTGTGCTCAGCTTCTTTCTGACTTTATGCAGTAGTGCTCGCCAACACCTGGAAACACCTGAAAACACCTGGAAACACCTGGAAACTCTCTGACAGAGCTGCTTTTAATTTACCTCCACACTGAGTCCCCGTACCTGTCGGAGAGAGAGAGACCTCAGACCAGCTCACAGAGAGACATGGTGGGTTGGGTCCAGGATCGAGACCAGAACTCACATCCCAGTCAAAAACCAGGAGAACAAAGTCACGTACCTGCAAAGTAAAATCAAGGACCCTCCATCCCAGTCAACAACCCCTTCAACCCTGTCAAGTACCTGCAGATCCCCTTGTACCCAGTCCAAGATCTATAGTGCCCACTTGAGTCCGAGTCAAGGACCTCCTGAAACCCCCTGCCTGACACCTGGAAGCCTGTCAAGGACCCTGGGATCTCCCTGGAAGCCCCCACCGTTTCCCAAACCACCGTCTACAATACTCCTTCAGTGTGTCCACATTTGCACGCAGGACTTTCCCCAGAGTCCGACCCGGTGTCTCCGACAGACGAGCAGACAAACAGCGCAGCCGAGCAGTTCCTGCAGGACGCTCAGAGAGCTCCGCTAATCTGCTTCAATCCTCCTGCAGCCGTCAACAGCCCCCAGACCCCCAGACCCCCAGACCCCCAGACCCCCAGAGCTGGACTCTCTCCAGCCTCCTCACATATTAGCCCGGCTCTAAGTCTGGAGACACCAGATTAACGCCCAAATCAATTACAGCCAGCAGCAGATGAGTCAATTACCCCCCTCCCGCACTGACCCCCGCCCCTCAAGAACTTCTGAGGATTATAATACTCCAGACTCCAGTGGTGTTCAGGGGAAAGGAGATGGGAGGGGTGTTTGGGTGTCGTCGTGACATTGTGTTTGTTTAGAGGTTAAAGAGGTGGAACAGTGAGTCTGGATCACAAGACAGTCTGGACCTGTGTGTGTGTGTGTGTGGGGGTGTGGGGGTGGTCAGAAGTAATCTACACTGACTCTTGGCTCCACAGTGTATGTGTAGTTAGGCTTCATTTTAAGTCATAAATCACTGACTACTTAAAAAAAAAAGACTATAAAATGGGGAGTTGTTCATTTATTGCTGTCTGTGTTTGAATCTGACTGGCGAGGGGTGTCGTACATTCATGTTTGAGAAACAGTAAAAAGCTGTTTCTGTTTCACTGTGGCTACTCCAACAGAAACTTCACAAACTGGTGGTGGCA
>NW_019174638.1:328893-354958 GCF_002260705.1 Seriola dumerili | reverse complement strand
CCCCCCCCCAGCAGCCACTGTCAAGGTGTCTCTGACTGAGCCACAGTATTTTTAACTTGTAGTTGTCGCTGAGGAGGAGTCACATGGTCGTGAATTTACTTCCTGGTCACATAAAGATAAATTAGATAAATTAATAAAGTCTGATGATTTTTAGGATCAATGACTCGTTTCTTTAAGATAACACGTATTTTGTAAAGATGTATTTGTAGATTAGGGGAGACTGGGGACGGTCGAACAAGACAAGGAAGTTATTTTGTGAATTATTTAGTTATTGCCTCTCCTGCTCTTATAATATATTTGCATGTTCTGTTCATTATAAGCAATAAAATAGATAAATTGTGTAATTGCGACTCATGGTAGGTTCTATGTTCTACACAAAAGAAAACTCAATAAATGTTCTTTGATAAATATTATTAATCAAATAAATAATGCTAATATTATTGTAAATGATGCATATTTTCAGAAGCTTATTGAGAAAAAAGAAAAACTTAACTGGTGAAATTGAATGTATTTTAATATGTTGCAGCTGCTCTCAGGGTTGGGGTCAGTTGTAACATCTGAATTCTTCCATTAAATAAATCTAAATGAATCATCTTTAGATGGTGTGGGTCATTAGCGGACAGATGTAAATTTAATATATAAAAGTTTGGTTAAATAATCTCTGAGTAACTGAGAGAAACGTAAAAAAAAGTTTCCCTCTGCCTCGTTATTCCTCAGGTTTAATGAGAGAATTGGAATAAATGAAGAAAGACGTGAACAAACTCATACTTTGTGTGTGTGTGTGTGTGTGTGTGTGTGTGTGTGTGTGTGTGTGTGTGTCAGCCTGCAGAGCGAGCTCCCTCCTCACGTCTCTGCTCTCCCTGTCCCGCCTGCATGTGGCGGGATTCCCAGGCCTCCCCGGTGCTAAGGCAGCGAGTTGCACACTGACATCCTGTGACCTGCTTTCACCACTGTTTGGATGTGTGTGTGTGTGTGTGTGTGTGTGTGTGTGTGTGTGTGTGTGTGTGTGTGTGTGTGTCGTTAACAGGTGTGTAGAGAAGATGGTGGTTTTTCTGGTTGAGAGCAGTTTGCAGTTCCAGTCAAAGTCCATAAGTTATCAGTTCAGAGACCCCCCCCCCTTATCTCTGTCATTAGGCAGCCGAGGACCCAGCGGTCCACAGGAGACTCTGGAGGAAACACACTTTAAACAGCTCAGAACCACCTGTGTGTGTGTGTGTGTGTGTGTGTGTGTGTGTGTGTGTGTGTGTGTGTGTGTGTGTGTGTGTGTGTGTGTGTGTGTGTGTGTGTGTGTGTGTGTGTGGGTGGGTGGGGGGGGGGGGGGGGGGGGGGGTGGCTGATGAGTCACACACATTCTTCTAATGAAAACTAGAACGTCTTTGTCTTCGGAGAGCGGGCTCCGTGTCCAGTCTGCCACCAACAGTCACCATCAGTTTCCTGTTGGCACGAAGGTGATTAACCTTTGACCCTCTGAGGTCTGAGAGTATTTCCACATTATCTCTGAAGGTGTCTGTCAGATAACACCCAAGTGTTTTTTATCACAACATGCAGATTCTGTTAGAATTTCTTGTTGCAGCATCTGTGTATGATCCTGATGATCTGCCTCCTCCTTTCATTTCATTCTCTTACTTCCACAGACTCGTGTCCACCCATTTCTCGACTTTTGACCTTTGACCTTGATGAATGAACTCTTACAGATCACTGTCTGCTTGTGTCCACAGTGTGCAGTGTTGGTGCTGTGTGTGTCTTTGTGTGTGTGTGTCAGAATCATTAAAAAGCCAAACTCAAAACGAGCGAGTCAACTTTAGTTGCCATTTTTAAGTTGGAATAACTTCATTAAGTGAAGTAAACACAACTACATTTTAAATACATTTAATAATATTGATAATTTATAGTTTATAGTTTTATCATTGGTGTTATATGCATTTTTTATTTTACTATATATTTATATATTTTAATGATTTTAGTCTTTATTTATTTTAACATGTGCTGCCAAACTTCATTTTGTGTTTTTAATGCAATGAATGAATGAATGAATGAATGAATGAATCTATCTACCTATCTATCTATCTGATATAAGGTTGTCAACATAAATTAAAACTAATAGTTACATTTATGGATTTTTCAAAGTAAGATCAACTTGTCATATTTTACAGTGCAACATGTGGAAGAGATGACGGAATAAAAACTCTTCTAAATAATAAGAAAACCAAACAAACAAACACATGAGCGTGTGGTGTTTTTCCATGTGAAAGGTCTGACCCCTGACCTCTGACCTCTTCCTGTGCTCACAGTGAAACATCTGTAACCTCGACTTTAATGATTCAAATAAACCATCTCACCATCAGCTGACGGCGACCTCTTCCTTCAAGTGGCCAACAAGCGAAGGTCGTGTTGATGCAGAAGATGCATCTAATCAGGACGTTAAATTACTCTCAGTAAATCCCTTTAATTTGTTGTATCCAGATGGATAATCCCCTGTGAGAGATTACAGGGATTAGCACTGAGTGGAGGATTAGCTGCAGCTCTAATTCCACACTCTGTCTGCTTTCCTTCACTTTCTGGATTTCCTCTCCTCCTGCTCCTGCTCCTCCTGCTCCTGCTGCTCCTGCTCCTGCTCCTACTCCTGCTCCTACTCCTGCTCCTACTCCTGCTCCTTCTGCTCCTGCTCCTGTTCTTCCTACTCCTCCTACTCCTGCTGCTGCTCCTGCTCCTACTCCTGCTCCTGCTCCTCCTGCTCCTTCTGCTCCTACTCCTGCTCCTGCTGCTGCTCCTACTCCTGCTCCTACTCCTCCTACTCCTGCTCCTGCTCCTGCTCCTGCTCCTACTCCTGCTCCTGCTCCTCCTTCTCCTCCTACTCCTGCTCCTGCTCCTGCTCCTCCTACTCCTCCTGCTCCTGCTGCTGCTCCTACTCCTGCTCCTGCTCCTGCTCCTCCTGCTCCTCCTACTCCTGCTCCTGCTCCTGCTCCTCCTACTCCTCCTGCTCCTGCTGCTGCTCCTACTCCTGCTCCTGCTCCTGCTCCTGCTCCTCCTGCTCCTTCTGCTCCTACTCCTGCTCCTGCTGCTGCTCCTACTCCTGCTCCTGCTCCTGCTCCTCCTGCTCCTGCTCATAGGCACTGCGGCAGCAAACTGCAGCCCTGCAGCAGGAGCGCTGTGCCATGGCTCTCATCCTCAGCTCATTTGCTAATTATCAGTAAATTATGCTCAAATTAAATTTTTTAGATGAATGAAATGTATGTTTCAGTAAACACAGTAATAATAAATGAAAAATAACATAATATGTTATATAATAATGATTATCTACTTTACAACTAATCACACATTTCTGTTTTGGAAACTTAAAGGAAATTATTCAGAATCTAATTAGTAATTATAGACATTATAATAAATTCTAACCTGGAGAACTGAAGGCCTCAGAGACTGTGTATTAACTTATTCATGTTAAATGTTTGAATGGTTGTTAGGTGGAAATTTAAATTTAAATTCATGTTTATTTTGTGTCTGAAACTGTCGGTGCATGATGATGTAACTTAGACTGTAAAACACTTCGAGCTGCAAGTCTTCTATAAAACATTAGATAAAGTTCGTTATTATTCTTCTTATTATTATTATTATCATTATTGTTATAGTTATTATTATTTCTAACGAACTAAATTTGAATTGAGCCTGTTATCCATCATGGCGTCTGCTGCCTGAAATCTGTCATTTATTCATTTTATTGTGTTTATTTCTTGGTGTAATTATTTCTGTGTGTGTGTGTGTGTGTGTGTGTGTGTGTGTGTGTGTGTGTGTTGTTCATTGTGCGTGTGTGTGCCCCCCCCCCTCACTCATCATACACCACCACCCCATGTCGTGCACCGTGACCGGTGTGGAGGGGTTGAATGCGGCGTCCAGCCTGCTGCATGCTGCAGACCGGGGGCTGCATGGGAACCGAAACACTTGGTGCGCTCGCGCAGGTCGGCCCGTTCAGAGAGACAGCACGTTCATCAATGAGGCGGCGTGGAGCGCGCGGTCACGGCGCGTTAAAAACCTGCACGGTTCGAATTATCATCTGGTTTTCAGCAAAGTGGGGGGGGGCAAACACACACACACACACACACACACACACACACACACACACACACACACACACACACACACACACACACACACACAGTTGCCTAAGTGATAAAGTTTTAACAGACTGACGGAGAATCAGGATCTGTTCCCAGTCTGAAGGTTTTTACCACCAGGACCTCCCTGCGTCCCCTGCGTCCCTGCTCTCACGTGGAGTATAATCAAAGGAAACCTCGCGAGTGTCTGCGGGGAAAAGAAAAGAAAACAAAAAAAAAAATCCTGCAGAACACAGAGATGTCATCACATCCACATCCATGACAACAAGTGCCTGTATCATTTAAAAACAACTCGTTTCCATGGTGACGCCAGAGGAGGAGGCAGAGCGCGATGCAGCCTGATGTATAAACTCATACTTATTATGATGTTTGTCAACTTTCATTCACACATTTATATTATTATGACGTGTACACATCGTCATGACGTATGGGATAAACACACAGTAACATGTATGTGAAATAAAATATCTGGGATGATTTTTTTTAGATATAATATTTAATTTATAAGTAAAAGTTTATTAAAACAAAACTATACTTATAAATGTATTATATAGTTCTGTTTTAATAAACTTGCACTTCTAAAATAAATATATATATATTGTCAACATATACGGTTGCAACATGTTTGAACCACATAAAAACATCATCACAGATATTCTTAATACACACACATATACACGTTTACTGTGGGTATATAACATATGTTATAACGTATGTCTTCATATAATCAGAGGATGTGTTATAATAATAATATGTGTAAATGACAGAGCTGCAGATAGACACTTTATTTAAACCCTATAGAGAAAGTTCAGGTTATATATTAATGTCTATAATATAAGTTTCATACATAAACCTACATTTGTCCCAAATTTCTAACAGGTTTCATATATAATTTTACACCTGTTTTTTTGATTTATTTATATATGGGAACTCAATACGATACATTTGCCTGAGCCACAGTCTGACAGAAAGAATCTGGAGATCAAACTGAGTCGTCTCTGTTTTACATTTAAACCACAAACCTGCAGCTAAAAGAATAAAAGAGTTTCCTTCATGTCACACAGCGTTCCTCTGAGATGTGTTTACATGTTTCTGAACGTCTCGACAGGATCTTTTTAATATACAAAGGATGAAGTTTAAAAAGAAGCTTTGATTTCACACAGAAATTGAGTTTCATGCGTCTAAACATGAATCTCTGTTAAAATCTATCAACTGCTTATGAAGGAACGCAGGACGAGACGAGGCGAGGTGTTGAGACCCAGCTGCAGGAAGTGTTTTATTTGTCAAAGACACACACACACACACACACACACACACACACACTAATGTGCAGAAACAGACCCATACATGATCTGTTCAGCTTTTTATTGCATGAAATGTATTTACAGTGAGATGACAGGAGAGCAGCTGATACTCTCACTCTTATATCTCCAAAACAATGAGACTTTTTGAAATCTTTTTAGCAGATAAATATTTAAGACATCATAAAAAACCAGCCTATTAAAGAATATAAAGTGTGTAATCACAGGTGTGAATGATGTGCACTCCTTACATTATGTCTCATTATATAGACTGAGTTATTTCTGCCTCCGTCACTGCTGGTGGAGTTCATGGCTCCATCACTGCAACTAAACCCAGAGAATCCAGAGTTTCCTTTATAGGTTCCTGAAAGAACCTGGAGATTTGTTTTAATAAGACTTCTTACAGTGAGCGGAGCATGTCCAGTCCATTTCTTCATGTATGGATTCATATTTTGAAATAACTGGGCAACTACATCTCTGGATCCTGTGGGATTCTGTGCAGTGATAATTTCAGCTGAACTGAACAGAGCAGCTGATACTCTCACTCTTATATCTCCAAAACAATGAGACTTTTTCACATTATTCAACTGATAAATATAAATATCATCAGATCTCATGCAAAGCTTTTTTGACGGCCTTATAAATCATTTACCAAAAGAAATATATTATTACAAAATATAAAGTGTTAGAATTCCATGAGGAAAAGTTCTGAATGATGTGAGCTCCTTATACAGACTGAGTTAAAGACTGAACCTGATGATGATGATGCTGCTCAGAGGAAGAGGAGCAGTGATGAAGCTGAAGGAGACGGTGGTGGTGACTGATGGAGGATGTCTGTGTCTCGCGGTGGACGCGGTCCCGGGTCGTGCAGCGGGGTCTGGTGTTGTGTTGTTGTTGCGTGCAGCACCTGTGCGTGTATTGTGTGTCCGGGCTACAGCTTCATTATGTGACAGCAGCTCCGCCCTCATTTATAACGCGACGTGTTGCATTGAGTGGCGATAGGGACGCAAGTGGTCTTCTTCCCACGGCCGCGGCCCGTGTTGCAGCTTTCTGCCTCTCCACCCGTATCCACACACACACACACACACACACACACACACACACACACACACACGCGGTGCGCGCACACGCGGCCTCCATTTTGTTCAGAACAAAGTGGCCCCCCCACCCGGCCCTTCCTCACTCAATGGGCTGAATAGATGCGTACTTACAGAGGCAGACCGGTGGGCAGGCTCCTCTCGGTGTTACCGGGGAGCGTTAATTTGTAGCTGGAGGTGTCAGAGAGGCGCGCGCGCCCCAGGGCCCACCACTGTGCTTTTATTAGTCAACCAGCTCTCCCAGTCAAACCCGCACTGGCTGGCACAAGTGGCGCATCGACCGCTCTACTGGTGCACGTATTTACGGCGGCGGCGCTGCCCACTTACCGCTGAATAAATGACCGAGCTGCGGCGGGAAGAGGCGCCGCAGACTGAGCTCCGTCATCACGTCTGAATACTGTTAGATATCAGTACCTGTCTCCCTCCTCACGTGACTGAAAACACAACCTGCTCCGGTGCAGCAGCGCTGAATCAAACACACACACTCTGGTGTTACAGCGCGCGGCCTCGGGGTTCACTGCTGCAGCTGTTTTCATCTGGAAACAAACAAACAAACATAATGTTTATTGACAGTGAGAGACGGTGGAGAGACAGCCATAAAAACTTTTAGAACTTATCGAAACATTCATTTTATTCATGATTTTTAATGATCTGTATCTTTCTATTTTAATTTAATTATTCATTTTATTTTTTTTTACTTTAATTTAGAAAGATATAGAAATAGATAGAACATGCACTTATAATAATAATAATAATAATAATAATAAGCAGAAGGAGACTGATAATAACCTTAGTTGCACATCGCAATGAAGTTGCAATAAAAAAGAAAAGTCACCTGGTGGATTCACCTGCTGCTGAACCAGCCCCCCCCTCCCCCCGCCCCTGCTGCTTTAATCAGACAAACACTGAACTGTGAAAATAACACAGACTGTTGAAATGAGCCTCTTGTTAATTAATGTGACTAAATTAGCATGAGTGTACTGTGTTTTATCAGAGGATAAAACCTGTTGCGTCCGGTCTTCAGGTGTCACCAGACACCTGGTTGTTTTCAGCACAAACCTGTGATTGGACTGTGACATCACGATGATTCGTTTTCATCTAAAATATGCCAAAAAAAGAAATCTGTAAATACACCTGCAGCTGAGTCACGAGGAGGAAACAGCCAGCGTCATAATATAATATATATAATATATATAATATATATATATAGTGACGTCACAATGCATGTTCAACGTTGAAACAGCGTGTAGTGAGTGTGAGTGTCAGTGCGGAGTTGAGATGTCACTCTGCCCCGGACAGAGGAGGACAGGAAGGACCGGGGGGGCGGGGTGGGGGGGGGCGTGGCGTTCTGCGGATTATCTCGAGGTGCGCCTCGCGGACCGAGCTGTGATTGGTTGGCCCTCCTGGCAAACGGCACGCGACTATGGATGTCGCTATAAAGAACCCTCGCGTGCCGGTTCTCAACCCAAACTCAAGTGTTGACCGCGAGCGGCGAACACAGAGCAAAGAAAGAAGAGAACACTTGGTCTTTGTTGGCGCCACAACAGAGATGGACTCTGTGCTGGACCCGTTCTCCGGACTCGACTCGTTCTCCTCCCCTCCCTACTTCGACGATGACGAGTTTTTCACCGACCAGTCCTCGCGGGACGGACACTTGGACACTGATGACTTTCTGGACGACGACGTGGACTTCCTCACCAGTCACTTCCAAGACTACTACTGCAAAGACGGCGACGGCAGAGCGGCGCCGCACGACGCAGACTACGACATCGGCAACTTGTCCTTCTCCTCCTCCTCCTCCACCTTCTCCTACGGCTGCGCCGACAGCACCCCGGACCTGTCCCCGCATACGGGCCACCACGGCGGGCCGTTGCTGAAGCGCAGGAGGCGGATGAGGTCCGAGATGGAGATGCAGCAGCTGAGGCAGGCGGCCAACGTGCGCGAGCGGCGGCGGATGCAGTCCATCAACGACGCGTTCGAGGGGCTGCGCTCCCACATCCCCACCCTGCCCTACGAGAAGAGGCTGTCCAAGGTGGACACGCTGCGGCTCGCGATCGGCTACATCAACTTCCTGGCCGAGCTCGTGCAGTCCGACCTGCCCATCAGAAACTCCAGCAGCGAGATGCACGCGCAGCCCAAGAAGGTCATCATCTGTCACAGAGGAACAAGTAGGTCCACTTCAGATCATTCCGCCACATTCAGACTTTATTATAGAGCCTGTAATCCAGGATCTTCACACAGTCCTGGTCCACACATAAACTACTGACAGTGATGATGATGATGATGAAAATAAAAGATATTAATGTTCTCCTCCTCTTCCTCCCTCCCCAGGGTCTCCCTCTCCCAGCGACCCGGACTACGGCCTGCCCCCGCTGGCCGGTCACTCTCTGTCCTGGTCGGATGAGAAGCAGCTCCGGGAGCAGAACATCATCCGCACCGCCAAGGTCTGGACTCCGGAGGACCCCCGGAAACTGCACAACAAATCTGGCATCACGGACATAGAAAACGAGCCTCCTTTCGGCCTCGTGGCCTGAAGACCAGAGTCCTCCCGCGGACTCGTCCTGTAAGACGCACAGTGTGAAGACCGCGATGCGGATCGAACCTCCCGTGTGTCTACGTGCACTTGAAACTGTGAACACCACGTGATCTGACTCGTTGTAAATAGTTTTATCATGTTGATAATTTTATTTTTTGTAATTCAGGCAACTGGCAATCATGTATTTATTTTTTCACAAGTGATAATATATGTTTTAATTTAACTGCAATGAACCAGAGAAAAACTTATTTTTATATTGTTGTAAAATGATTTATATTTATATAGATTACAATCTGATAATAAAAGCACCTACAACTTCACTTCTTTATGTGTCCGTTTCCTCTTTAGAGGCCTGTCTGTTAACTTTCACAATTACAATAATTAATTTATAACAAATAGATATATTCAATTCATTTAAATTCAATGAAATTTATTAATTTTTTTTATTTAAAAAGGCACATAGTGTAGTATTAAAAACACAAATACACAACAAGTGCAAAACAAACTGTACATGAAGAAAAAACAAAACAATGAAACATCAGAGAAAAAGAGAAAATTAAGAAAACCTGTAAATTATGAGTATTTGACAAGTGAAAATAAATACTGTACATATAAATAACTGATATATATATATATATATATATCTTATATATATCTTATATATAAATAAATGTCCCACTTATTCTGAAATTTCCAGTGAGTGAACCTCTATATACTGTGTGTGTATATATATACACAAACACATACATACATGTATATAGCTTATATAAATATACAGGTCATATATGTGTGTGTGTGTGTGTGTATATATATATATACACACTCACACACACACAGTATAAAGAGGTTCACTCAGTTTCAGAGTAAGTGGGGCCTTTAGTGACTGTTATGTTGCTGAGAGAACTCTATGTTCTGGCTGAAAGCTCCTGTTGCTTTTATGGATAAATGTGAACACGTGAGTTTTCTTTCTAAATCTAAACATATCTGACATATTAACATAATAAACAGAAACATAACTGAACTTTTCTGTTTGCTGAACTAAAGTTCATCTGCAGCTTTTTATTCTCATGATGAATAAATCAGTTGAAAACGTGACTTTGTTTAACGTCACTCATCATAAACGTCTATAAATTACACATATTAATTAAGCCTTAATACTGACATCATGTTATTCCGGTGAGCACGCGCACGTTACCTTCAGCAGCGCGCGGCCTCTGCGCAGACGAGCCTCCAACAGTGAGACTGAGACAGAACCAGAGAGGAAGCTGACAGTTAACTCGCACTAATCACGCCTAATATTGTGACATAAATATGCAAATGAGATGCTAATGAGAAGCCAGCGTATACTCACAGCAGCTGAAGGTGTTGGAGGCGCGGGGCGGCCTGCAGCGGGATGGTGGGAGGCTGTTGAATGCCGCTCTGTGCTGCCAGGTGCTGCCGGGACAGATTTTCCCGTGGTAGCGGCATCCATCCCTTCAACATGTGTCCCCGCGGCCTCCTCCTCTGCGGCCGCCCCCACGCCACCGACACTCCGCTGCGTCCTATATGAACCATGCTGGACTCGGGGAGCTGCAAACACAAGGCGGGAGCGACGCGCGGAGGACGGAGAGTTTGGATTAAAACGCTGCAGCATCACAGGTGGGTGCTCTGACGTTTCTGTGCGTCCTGACTCCGATCAGATGATTTGACTGTTCACACAGAAACCTGGAGTTTAGGCTCGTCAGGGTGAGACATTCCTGTCCTGTTGGACTTCACTGAAAGCTTCAGGGAGCTCTACTCTTCCCTCTCACTGCGCTTCTCATTACCCGCGCGTCAGGAGCATGTAATCCTATTACAGCCATTAGAAAGTCAAATGTTAGCCAGTCAATGCTGCGCTGCTTCGTCTCTTTGGCAGCGGGGCCGCCGCTGTGTGAGCCGGGGTTAAAACACTGGTAGCTTTGTGGAAGTCTCGCACCTTCTCGCCTTTTGTGTGGTTTGATGGTTTTTAGAGCGCGGGCCGCTCCGCGCCTCTCCACGGCCTTTGGTGCGGTCGCAGCCAAGCGGAAGGGACAGGCTGAAATATTCCCGGCTATCTTGTCACTGGGCTCCGGGGCTTGGCACGGCTTAAAAGGACGCGAGCATTTTACTGTGTGACAGGTTTTATTTCCTTCAGCTCTCAGCGGGACTGGACACTATGGGCCACGTCAAGCGCTCATTTGGTTTAGAAAGGCCTGATTCACCACAGACTCTCATACCTACAGCCCTGACCCAGTGTGTGTGTGTGTGTGTGTGTGTGTGTGTGTGTATAAATGTGCCTATTCTTTCTGACATTACTCTCTGCTGTGAGAATAAAATCTGGTTAATGACAGTAAAATAAATGGAAGTTAAATTCTCTCAGATTCAGATTAAAGTCGTTTGTTTTAAACTTCAGAGTAGAAACAAACTTTAATTATTATTTTTTTTAATTAAACTTTATCAGTATGTGCCTTTGTTCACACAGAGACTTCACTCTGGCTCTGGACTGAAGAGCTGTGTTTACATTATATATATTATAATATATATTTATAGTGACGGCTGCTGTTTATATGTCATTCATAAACTCATGATGCAGATTCAAACTCTAAAATCTTAGTCTTTTAAAATGTGTTTATTTATTTTTAACACTTTAACTCCCCTGTGCTGTAGTATTGATTGATTATTGAGATATTGACATATTTTTTTAATCACTGAACAACAAAGTTTCTTCAACATTTAAATAATGTGGCGGAAGAAAAATCTAAATACAGCGATGTAAAAACAGTGAAAGTCCTGCATGAAAAATTCTACTGAAGTAAAAGTATCAGCAGAAAAAAATGCAGATGAGGTATTAAACTCTCTGACTGATATGTGATTATTTGTGACGTCATCAATACTGAAGCAACAGTGAGTCAGCAGCTTGTTGCTGTGGCAGCTGGTTAAATAAACAGGGACACGGATAAATGTGAGGTGTCGTCACGTGATTCATGAGAGAGTAAGGATTAGAAAGAATAAAAGTGTTTCTCTGATCTTTGATTACTGATCAGTTATTGGATCATCTGATCAACACGTGAGTTCAGAGGTGAGTGTGTTCATGTCTCACCTGAACTGTGACCTCACTCACGCTCAGCTGTTTTACCTCTTCACATTCATGTCGCTGAATGTGACGGTGTAGCTGTTGTATTTAATGATATAATAAATGACATGATGACGTGGTTTTACTAACTGCGGTGTGTCAGTGGTTCTGCTCCCTCCGCTGCAGGCTGAGCACGCGCTGCTGTTTGGTTTTCACTGCACAGCTCATTCAGTCTCTGCTGAAGGTCAGCTGATGTCTTCAGGTCACACAGGGCACTCCGGCACTTTTACGCACCGGGGGTGGGGGAGGGTGGGGATGGGGGGGCTTTAATGTGTGACTCGTTTGGCTGAATTAGGAGAAATATAAAGAGAAGAGGACTTCCGGTGCAGAACACGGTGAAGCGGCAGAGAACAAGGAAACAGTAGCGACCGTAATCCGGTCCATACTCGGGCCACATGCAGATTTTCTTCTGGCCCAGTTTAGTCCCGGTTCCGCGGCCTGGATCTGGCCCATATGATCCACATCTGGACCCTGCACACACACAAAATCAATACTGAAGGATAACAGCTGCCCAGAGGTGTCCTGTAGCGGTCTCCGGGTGATGTGGTCAAATCTCAGCCCGCGGACTCATCGTGACTCACCCCTGACTCCTCTCTGTGCAGCCGGGCATCAGCGCGCCAGCCCCGGTTCACACTCTCAGCTCCAGCCGCTGGCAGCCAACAGGTGTCCGCAGAGGAGGAAGCAGGGGGGGAGACGTGTCATGTGTCGGGGAGAGGAGGAAGCCGCGCGCTCCTTTCTTTCACGCGTGACCTTCCAATCTAAATTACATCTTTATGAGCGCTTCCTTGTCCCCGCTGGAGCAGCTCGGTCTGCACCGTGTTCTCCGGGAGATGCACCTGGTAGCTCGAACGTAGTCTCTTTTCATGTCCTTGCGCCTGAGTCCCTGGACAGCAGCTGCCTGGGAGCAAAGCAAAGAGAGGCCCTTGCAGTGTCTTCGAGACGGGTTGGCACCGTTTTCCACGTCTTTAATGTTCCATCAGCCTTTGTCCAGGACACAATATGGCAACTGTAAAGCATGACGTTTTGCAATAATAAAACACATTTTCAATGATGTGACACCGGGCTGAAAGAGCAGCGCGGGCCAGCCAGGCTAAACACGTCCCTGCGTTTGTTTTGTGCGCCCCCAGCCAATTAACAGCGAGGTCTTTTCGCCGCGCCTTGATAAGCCAATTAAATTTATGTCTTGTATTTTTTTCAAGGAGAGAAAGGAGGTGGATTTGGTGTGTTCTCCTCCTCGGAAAGGCGATTTTCTAGCCCCATCACCTGGCGCTTTCTCCACAAGAGAGCAAACTGTCCCGGGTGCCCCCGGAACCATACGGCTCTCATCGCCCCGCACCATTGTTTCCTGCGTTGATCACTCATTACCGGGATTTAACAATCCGCTGTCTGCTGCGTTTTGTGTCATATTTTCATCCGCAAGATTAAGCAGATGCTGCGATTGTAAAATCCAAAGTGTAGGGCTACTCAAGGCTGAAAGAGAGACGAGCACTCGGTGGCGAGCAAGGGAGAGAAAAGAGCTTTGGGCACATCTTCAGAGGAATAAAACATTTAGGAGCCATAAACAGACTTCAACCTGCTCTATTTCAGCCTTTGTGTTGTTTGTGAATAATTAATGTTAATAGGGACAGGTTTGTATACTTTGAATGCGGGACCACAGGTGCGGAGTGACAGGATGAATAACCGGCCCTGATTTTTGCCAAAGCTCGAGGGCTCTTGTCCGGGGTCTCCAAGCTGATGGAAAATATTGTCATGTCTTTGATTCGCAGCATTACTTTCACCGAGAACAAAGCCGGGTGATGAAAAGCTTATGTTGGAGTGAAACGGGCGATGACGGTGGCCGCTTCAGACTCCTGAAAGAAAGAGAAAGGGGCCGAGTCAATGGCAACGCGCGCTTCTGGTTTTGTGCGCAAGTGCTCCATCTAACTCAAATAAAGGAGCCTTTCCAACTTTTAAAGGAACACTTTTTACCTTTAATAAAGGCTGCACGGCTGTAGCCATTAAGCATATGGTACTAAGGCTGCTCCTTTGTCCCCGTGGAGCCCTTGAGATACTAACTTGTGTTCTTTCCGGGATATTTAACTTCTCAAAAGCTCCAACTTTATGCGCCGGCAGCAAGTGGCTCCGGGGCGCACGAGCAGCCTCCCCCATTGAGGGAGTCGGGGCGGCTGCGTCACAGGAACCAGAGGGTAAATAATGAGAGGAGGGTTTTATTTCTTTGTGTCGCGCTCTGTCGGAAACTTCAGAGAAACGACTTTATATGTTTTTTAAACCTTGGTGAGAGATGCGTGATCTTGGATTTGTTCCAAACCACTGTTGTTATTGTTGTTGTTGTTGATGTTGTGGCGCACGGATTTCCATGGCAACGCACGGGCAGACCGCGACTAAAGTTGAGTGCGCGTGGACTCAGTTTAAACCCCTTGCAGGATTTCAGAATAAAATAAAGTGGAGTCAGTCAGAGGTGTCGCAGTGAAGCCCCCCCCCCTCGGATTGGGACTCACTGTGTGTGGTCAGACTGAGGAGTCACGGCTGATGTGACAGAGTGAAATGTGAGTTCCTGTGAAAGAGGAGCTGCAGAATATGTCAGATTAAAATTTCACCCAGGGACAGTCTTATGAAAAAGACCCCCCCACGATATCAACTCCGAATTCGGCCGCAGTGCGTTCATGCGTAAAAGCTGAAGGCGGGTTTCCCCCACTGTCGCCTTATTGCGTAATGGTGCGTCTGCAGCGCGCTGGCCTAATGCGCGTGCATTTGGCTGCATCTCAGTGTCCGTGCGTGAGGAGCAGAGACATGTGATGTCCCGTATCTACAGGACAGGACCGGGTCTTTGTCCAGGGCCTGACTTCAGATATGAGGGGAAGGTGGAAGGAGCCCGAGGAGGTCTGACAATTCAATTCACTTCAATTCAATGGAGCTTTATTGTCATGACAGAAAAACAATACTGCCAAAGCATCACAATACAATCTGCTGCGGCCTGACGTCACAGATCCATAACATTAATCCAACAGTTCAGCAGTTAAAAAGTGAGGAGGAAACTTTTTATGTATAGAAGCCACAAGTGCCTTTTTTTCTGGGACAAAAAAAAAAACCCAACAGGTGGAATTAAAGCTTCAACAGAAGATGAAATCAAACTTCCTGGGGCAGAGATCAGCTGATGAGCTTGTATATGAAGGTTATTCTGCATTTTAGGACTAAAGCATGAAACTTTCTCCATGTTTCTATAAACCAGGAGGTTTATTGTGACATGTGGAGACATGTGACCACTGGGACAGGGCGGAGCCTCCCGGAGTAATGAGTGTCGTCCAGACCAAACTAGCATGTTAGCTTCTGATTAAAGTGTTCGCTAATGTGCTAGCTAGTCATCTCTCCATAGAACACACAGCAGAAGCTATAGCTACTTCAGATCCTGGAAATGGGGGGGGGTGGGGGGGGGTCTGCAGTCCTAAGGCTCTAAGCAAAATTATATTACACAGCCACAGCAGGAAATACACATCTTTATGCAATGATGTCAAACATACACATGATGATGATGGAGAAAAACTACACAAAAGCAATGCACCACAACGCTGAGGTCAATGACCTCTCAAGGTCACCAGAGGTCAGATACAAACTGCCTCCACACATGAAATAAAAGCTCGGGGCATGTAGATTATAAGATGAAACTTTCATACTTTAGTCATAAAATGCAGTTGTTTTGCCTTCCTGCCCCACAAGCAGGGTGACGTCACAGTGAGCAACCGGAGGTAAAACCAGTCTGATCTCAATCTTTTTTTTAATTGTATTAATGACACTGTCCATGACATCCTGCCAAAAGATAAAGTTCTTTTATATTTTTTACATTATTAAGCAGTACAGTTTTCTGTCCTTCAGTTTATCTTCAACCTTAAAACTGATGGGAAAAAAAAAAGTCTAAACCGAACTGTTTCCATTCTGGCCTCAGTAATAGCGGTACCGGTGTGTGCGTGTGTGTGCGTGTGTGTGTGTGTGTGACGGAGCCAGCTGGCCGCCTCTGGCCCTCTGAAAACCCCCCTGGTGGACGGAACACGGCGGCCTGACCTCCGCGCCGGAGGACGGGAGATGCGCCTTTGACTGAATTAGCCACAAAGACGTCTCGCTATGATCTTTGTCGCGGCTGAAAGCGGGGTGGATATGAGAGGCATTGTGCACAGCTTTTGCGTGCCCCCCCGTCATGAAATATTACAGTCTATTCAGCAGGAAGCGGCGGTGAAAGGAAATGGAAATGAAGCAGACTGGACAGAGCTGGTGTCAGGGTCCTCCACAAACAAACAAACAAACAAACAAACACGTAAACAAAGCTGCCTGCGCACACTCACACGTGACTGTGGTGTAGAGAAGCTCTACCTTGACAAATGATCGATTTTCTTTCTTTTTTTAACTCTCACAAAAAAAAAAAAAAAAAAAATCCCTGAATAACTCCACAAAGTGATAAATTACTAATATGCTAATTTCAGTCACGGCCGTTTGTACGTGTGCGTCACCATCCATCTCCCGCTCTCTGCGCCGCTGATCCCCGTCGTGCGCTAGAGGACACTCAGCCCGTTCAGACCGGGGCTCCTTTGTTCGCTCCAACACTGACTTCAGCCTCCAGGGAAGAGAAACTTTCTTCTTCTTCTTTTTTTTTTTACTTCTTACCCCCTCCACACCCCTCCAGCCCCCCCCCACCCCCCCACCAGCCCCATCCCTCGCCCTGTCAGTTGCCAGGCTTCAGAGGTGTAAAAGCACTGCATCATTTTTCACCAGCTCTCCGTTTTGATATCGACAAAAGCGGCTGCTATGGAACAGCCTCTCCGCTTGTTCGCTGGCTTGAACTTCACTGACGTCCGACTGCTCTCTTTTCCTCGTCTGAACGCGGCGCAGCGGGGATGGATTTGCAAGACAAATGCAGCTGTGTGTGCGAGCGGGAGTCAAGTGGCACAAAAAGGCCGTTTCAGTCAGCCGACGGGCCGGAGAAAGTCAGCATTATGCGGACGTCAAATCAATCAAAAACAAAAGCCGCATGCAGAAAATACTGAGTTTATGAAGCTCGGAGTTTGTCAGAGGGGGAAGAGCTGATCCAGAACAGACCGAGGAGGCTCAGGGTCCCTGAACTCAGCTGTTGGTTCAGAGGTTTGTTCAAATATGTAAAAATGTCCTTTTGATTTGAGGAAATATGGAAACTGACTCCTTTTAAAAAATGATCAGAAGAATGAAAGGGAACAGTCACAGTGAAGGAGGGTTGTGATGGTGTCATCTGCTCTTCTTCTTCTGTGTTTTATTTTTAGTGTTGATCCATAAAAAGATATAAAAACCATCTCAGTGTAGTTTTACATCTCCTCTCTCAGGCTTCTCTCTGCAGCTCTAGTAACAACAGGTCGGTGAGCCAATCAGAAGAGAGGAGGCTCTGAGCCTCTCTTCTGATTGGCTGACTGTTTTCTGAGTGATCCAATAAAAATATAGCAGATTTCAGGTAAAAACACTCAGAGAAACCAAATCCTGCAAGGTTTGGATGGTGGGTCCAGGTGGGCGGGGCTTGGTGACTGCTTTGTTGTGACATCACAAAGTTCGAAGGGGGGGAACGATCATGCTCATCATCTGCATTCTGTTTACGCTCTGGTTTTATTCTGAAAGTCCTGACAGGAAGTTGTGATTCCCATCTTTCTGCTGCTTTGACTCTTTGGGATGTTTGTGAGCTTGTTTTAGTTTGTATTATACCTTTAACTGATTTACAGAACTATTTTTTCATATCACACATCATATATCCACTCCGTCAGGTTTGTCTAGGAAGCAACAGAACCTTTGGAACTTCCTTTCAGAATTTTCAGAATAAAAGCTCACAATAGCTGGAAATGAAGCATTGCTGCCAAAAAACTGACTTTGTCGTGCTTTTATTTTCTAGGCAAAATCTCAAAAGAGGAAGTGATTCTGATTCTGCTGCTCAGGCGGAGATCTATTTTAGCAACAGAGATTTAGAAAAATCATATTATCTAAATAATCTGGGGGCCAGATATTTCTGCTGGTGGGTCAGTTTTGGCCCACGGGCCGCCAGTTGCCAACCACTGCTTTATATTATATGAGACTTTTAAGTGAATGAATCTGCAGAGTAACTAGAGACAGAGTAAACTAAACTGACTAATCTCAAATGAGAGGTTCATTCATTCATTCATTCAGTGATTCATACTGTCACACCAGGAGAAGAGGACCGGAGGACTGGAGAACCGGAGGACCGGAGAGACGGAGGACCGGAGAGCCGGAGGACCAGAGGACCGGAGGACTGGAGAACCGGGTCTCAAACCTCAGGCTAAGAGACGACCTCTCACCTGTTGCACACATCACCTGCATCACAACAACACAAATGTAGAAACACTGTCAATAAATCTGTATGTAAAATGAAAAATTCTTCTGTTTCCATGGAGACTGTTGATTTGCTGCCATTAGCACTTATCTCAAGACATTTTCACGTTTTACTCTAAGACATAAAACACGTCAGTAAATACTCCAGTCCTGATTTCTTTAAACTTTTACGTCTCGGTTGCTAACGAGTGTCTAAACGAGACGACAGAGGTCGTCGGGGACGTTAAACGTCGTCACGTTTGTGTGTTCTGTTACAGTGAATGTGACGAGATCTTTGCTTTCAGTTTGTCCTCCATCACTAAATTTAATCCTTTAATCTTTGGACAGTAACAAAGTACATTTACTTGAGTACTGCACTCAAATATATCTTTCTGAATTGAGTTGAGTTACTTTTTATTTTTGGAAACGTCTGAGTTTTACTTCACTACACTTCATGACCAATATTGTACTTTTGACTCCACTACATTTCCATGAAGTGCTCTTACTGTGAAGGGAAGTATCTGAAGTCCATGTTTGAAGGTTCAGAAATAAAGAAAGATTCCTTTCGTTCTAAATATTTGCTGTTTTTACCACGAACAAACGTCACCACTGCTTTAAAAGATAAAAGAAAATGGCTCCTTTTGTTGATTCTATTGTGTTTTTATGACATTTCTATTGGTTTTCTACCGTATTCCACAAACTTTTTATTCTACAGGTTCAGAGTTGTTAGGTGCATTACAATGTTGATGTACAAAAAGTACTTTAAAATCTCTAAGTAAAAATCTGACTGAACAGTATTGCAGTAATATTTGTACTCTGACTCAAGTAATGGAGCTGTGTACTTTGTCCATTAGTGAATAATAACTCAGTTTAACAGCGACTGTAACTGAACGTATTCACTGAATGATCAGCGCTGTCGGTGAGATGTTTCCTGGAGGTAAAAAGTGTCACACAGTGGAAGCGGCCGGTGTTAGAGGAGCATGTCTCTGGTCTCCCTGGTGCAGGTGTAGTGACGGATGACCTCATTCTGTCGTCATCAGCAGGTTAAAAAGTTCCCGTCCTCTCACGGCCTCTCTCTCCTCCTCTCCCTGCAGCTGAAGCCCAGCTGGCTGAGCTGTAAAGTCAGAGCCTCCAGTGGCTGGTGGCCAGTGCAGACTGGGAAAGCTTCCAGCCTCAGAGGGACCGTGATTAACCCAGGAGCGGTCAGACTCGGCAGGACGCCCCCCGCAACCAGCCACTGCCATTTATCCGCTTTCCAATGAAACCAATTACTTTTACAGCGAGCCTCGGAGCCGACACTCTCCGTGCTGTTGTTGCAGACCAATAGAGAACGGCTGTGAAAGGGGAGGCAGACGTGAAGGAGGAAACCCTCCTGAGCCGCTTCAACAGGCTGTAAAATATACCTAAAGTCCGTTTCCATGGAGACGCACTGATGTGTGACGGCAGCCCGAGGGACTCACAAAACCTCTTAGAAAACGTATTATTTTTTAACTTGATGTCAAAGCAGCTTCAGAGCGACAGGAACTTCTCCCCGAGTCGCAGCTTCACGTTTCACTTTGTGCTGAACATTAAAACCACGAGTCCTGACGTCCGGGCGTTTCATTCAGTTACAGCCGTTAAACTCTGCTAATGCGTCTGAACAGTTTCCCGCCTTCACAGCATCTCTCGTGTCTGTTCATTTCACTGCATGAAAATGAACCTGAACGATGTGTCTGCATTAACCCTCTGAGGTCGGAGGGCATTTTCTCGACTTCTACATTATTTCATAAATTCACCTTTTAAATATAATACACAAGTGTTTTATATCACAATGTTCAGATCGATCTCAGCTCTTTCTATAATGATAAACTGATCATTTGACGCAAATGCTGGAAAATTGAAGTCTAGTTTTTGTAATTCTTCAAATATTTTGTGAAAACAAACCTTTACTGATGTGGATGAAATGTTTTGGTGCTTCAAATGTCTTTATCAAAGTCTATAGGTTCGTAAAGATATATGCAATATATGAGTAAAATAGCAGATAAATGGATAATAAAATGAAAAAGAATGAAAGAGAAAACCAGATTTTAGAGGCTGTGAGTCACGTACGATCTCACAAGAATATGTGTGAGAAAGTGGAGAGTTGTCAGATTCTTACTTTTTATTATTTACTTTACTAATATTTTAATAGAAACATCCATGAACCTCAGAAGGTTTCATTTTAAATAATTAAGGGACTTAATTAAGGGTGTTGCAAAAAGTCACAGCAGTGAAAGAGAGTTTACAGCAGTGAAAATTCTACTGTTTCCATGGAAACTGTTGATTTGCTGCCATTAGCATGTATCTTATCCTCCCGTTGCTTTGACGGGAACTTTGGTCACTAAGGTCTTTTGTGCAACAGTTTAAGTGACTTTAGGTGATTCCTGAAGTTTAAGACTAAGATAAGGAGAAAACCTGAAAGACTTAAGGGTGTTTTGTGCAACTGATTTTATTTTAAGGAAACCTTAACTCAGACTTTAAGGAAAATCTTAACTTAAGGTGTTTTGTGCCTGAAGTCTCTGCTTTGTTGAATGTGACTGAAATCAGATCAGTGTTTAACACAAGCTCCAGACATTTTCACGTTTTATTCTACAACATAAAACACGTCAGTAAATACTCCACTTTTACGTCTCGGTTGCTAACGAGTGTCTAAACGAGACGACAGAGGTCGTCGGGGACGTTAAACGTCGTCACGTTGAACATGAAGACCGATCTCCTCACCAGTCCACCTTCACAGCCTCGTGTTTATACAAACTGTCTCTGACTGTGAGAGGAAAGGCTTCTGTAGAAGAGGTCAGAGCTAAACCAAACTACAAGCTGAAGGTAAGAGAAGTCATGTGACCGCTGCTCCACCTCAGCCTACGCCCGTCTCTCACGGAGCACGAGGCGTGTGTCTAATAACTGTCGAGTAGCTGTGCTGTTATTGGGTTACTGGTGCTAAGTGCTGCAGCTAATAAAGCTAATAAAGCACTCATATCCCCATCACTGGCCGGGCTAATTGACAGCCTCATGAAGAGAGAACAGCTAATTGATTATAGGCCTGTCCTACTGCAGCGCACCAGGGGACTGATGGGAAATGGACTGAGGTCAGTTTGGTGTTGGACTGTGTGTCCTCTTGAGTTTGTGTTTTTAGGAAACACTTTGCTGTATATTTCCTTTTTTTTTTTTTTTTAAGCAACCCCCCCCCCTCCATAAATAAACCAAGTTGTTATTTGTGTCTTGACAAAAGTCCCTCCACACAGCGGGGGCCCTCAGACCCTCAGACCCTGGACCCCATTAAAGAAGTGAGGGATTGTTCAGCTCCAGTTTCTCCTACACTGGCCTAAATGTAAAGAGAGCTCTGCATCCTGCCCCCCCATCCCTGCCCCCCATTGTGTGTGTGTGTGTGTGTATGTGTGTGTGTGTGTGTGTGTGTGTGTGTGGGGGGGGATTCCTTCACAGAGCCTTGTTGGCATTCCTCTGTGTTTTGTGCAGCTCGGAGGAATGAGAGCTGTGAATCAGTGAATCAACTCTCTGCTAATGATGCAGGAGTCTGTTTGATTCTGATGAGTCTCCACCTCCGTCAGCGGAGTCCTGGGTGTGAGGTGGAGCTGGGCGATAAATCGATCTTATCGATTAATTCGGTTTAGGGCGATGTTTAAAAATGAAAATCTAATCTCACTTTAACTTGGGTTAATTACGATACTGAACCACCAGTAGCCTCCCTGAGCTTCTGTAGTTCATGGCAACGCGAGTCAGACACAAGTGAAATATCAACATGGCAGCGTGCACTAATAAAAGCGAGGAGGTCGTTCCCTAAAAGGTCACACCTCCTCCGCCGCCTGGAAGTGGTTCGGCTTTTTAACGTCCGATCTCGACCAGATCTGAAACGGCTGTCTGATGTAGCAGCACGACTAATTTAATCCAGCATCTCAAACAGAGGCAGCTGAGAGGGAGAAGTGTTAGCGGCCCTAAAACACCTGCTAAAAGCAGGTAAGATGAGCGGTATCATTTTGCCGTCGTATGAGGAGACGGAGTCCCGGTGGAAGGACGTTACAGAGGCAGAAGACAAGCTGCTGTTCCTCCTAAAAAATTATTATTTTTCTATGATTTTTTTATTTTTTATTTAACATGTGAATAATCTATGTTTTATTTTATTTTTTTCTTGCAATAAAGTTTTTCAAAAGGAAGCTCTTTATTTTTATACTTTGGTGAAAGTTACTTTGCACTTTATTAATCCCAGGAGGGAAATTCATGTTTGTTCGTTTGCTTTTGTTAATATTTTCATTGTAGAAACAGGAAACTATCTGAATAATTCCCTCGTCTTTTGTAGTTTGTTTTCAAGAAGAAAAAAAAAAAACGATTAAAACTGTTAATCGAGTGTGATGTATAAAAACCAGATCAGACTGGATCTGAATCCTCAGTACGGATTATAACGAGCTGCTCCTCATATCTGGGCGATTTATTGATAATCTGCTGTAAAATCAGTAAAACAACGACCTGATTATCACATCAGACAAAAGGTCATTAGAGTTCGTCCTCTGTGTCTGATATTCATCTGCGTCAGACACACGGACCAGCCCAACATCTGAGTTTATTCTGGGACATGGAGAGGAGAGGAAGCTCTCCAGCTCATCGTCATCATCATCATCATCATCATCATCATCTTCTCAGAGCCGAATGTGAACTTTATCAGTTTCCATTCACTTCCTGGTTGATTAAAATTATAATTAATCATTAATCATTATTAGTTACCTGACTCCCAAATCCATTTTAATGAGGATAAAATGACAATATTACAGTACAAATTTTAGTTTTACATTCATTTTATTTTGAAGCTCCGTCTCTTTATACATAATTTAAATCATGTTTTTCTTGTTTTCTTCTTCTTCTTCTTGATTTTTACTGATCGCCCTCCTGCCGGTTTATTTGCACTAAAATACTGCGAGAGTTTGACTGAACTTCTGATCTGACCCTCATGTTCTTACTCTGCTGCTCTGTGACGTCGCTTTAGGAAAGTGCTCTATAAATAAAGATCATTAGTAAAGATTAAGGTTTAATTAACGTTACTTTATTTTGAAAGGATATGTTGCAAAAACAAATGATGATGTTAAAAAACATTTAGAAAAATGGGAAAGGTTAATGAAGTAGATGGCCGGTTGTGATTTATTTTGTTTTTAAAAATCAAATAATTTTTTTTATTAATTACATAATGAAGAATTTGATTGATTTCACCTTTGTTTTATTTTGGTTTCTTATGTAGTTCTTCTTTAATATTTTATTCAGGTTGTCAAGCCTGATTGATTTGTGATGTTATTTGGTTTGTTGAGTGTGACAGTGTGTTAAGTTTGATCTGTGTTTAACGTTTTGTCTGCTGGTTATTTATTCATCTTTTTGGTTTAATTTACACTGTAAAACTACCACTGGTACATTTAGAATAAAAAGTCCCAAAGTCTGAAACCAGTGTGATTAATAAGAATATAGACTTTTTATATGTATGCTGTTCTAATAAGTTAAATATATATTGTTTTACCATCTACCGATTCATCATATAGAAATATTTAATATATGTACAAATTTTACTATGGGTATTTCATAAGTTATAGACTTGATATAGGGACATATACGTCATATATTACATTTCTGTGTGGGTCTGCAGCGTAGGTTCAACTTTTCTTCACTTGAAAAAAAGAAAATCTGATTAAAATGGAGAAATGACTTAAAGTGTTATATCTGTATATTCTTAATAAAAGCTTCCAAACTTTTCATTTTGTGCTACGAAGCTTCTCCGTCTTCACAGAACCAGTTTGTGTCTGAGTCTCATTGTCTCACGTATGGTAACCAAGTGAATCGCCGCATCCTCCACTTCAAAGTCCCACTCCGTCACCAACTGGCCAATTCATCGCGCTTCAAAAAGAGCCGGCGGTTCACTCCCATCCCGAGTCATTTTTTTGTTACCTATCAAAGTGGATGTCAGGTCCGGCCCATGGGAGGGGCGACATGACACTTCCACGGCGGCTTCTAAACAGGTCAGCCAAGGGAACCATGGAGTCCAAAGCGGTGGGAGGGGGCCACTTTCAACCAAAACCGTGTAACTGAATCTAAACCAGTGGTTAAACCCATTCAGCAGTGCAGGAATGGGGAGAGCCCCGACAATACAATACCATTCATAGGCTAACACAGCCTGAGGAACACAGGGGAATGACCAGGGAGGGGTTTTAATCAGGCAGAAAGGCTCTCAGCCAGCCAGCCAGTCAGTCAGTCAGTCAGACCACAGAGGCCCAGGCTCCACATAAAGCCCCACATCTCCACACCTACATCTATCTCTCCTGTTTGTTTTGGACCGTGATTCTCTCAGAAAAATGTAAAGGCGCTGCGGTCGGCAGCGGCTGAGAGATGTGATGGAGTGAAAGGGGAGAGAGGGGATGGAGAATGGGCACTGAGAGTCAGTCTGCCCTCGGCCTGACCTGCAGCTTTCAGGGGGCTTGAACACATCAGAAATCCCATTGTGGGAGGTGATTAATTGAGAGTGATAACTTACCATGAACACAGATTGTTATAGGCTTTAATGTGGTAGGCCTGGCTTTTTAAACGCTGCTTTCACGTAGCTTTGTAGTCCAGCATATGGGCCCAGACGTATTCAGTGACAAAGGACCAACGCAAATTTATCACGCTTGTACGTCCTGCTAACAACGTGTTCTCTCTCTCTTTATTTAAAGCCCTCTCTGCCTTTTCAACCTGAAGCATGATGGGAAAAACACACTCGTACAGTGGTTAGTAAAGCTGCTCTCGTTATTCATTAGTCAGTTTATTAATTTCTCAATTAACTGGTAACACGAGGAACATAAAACTAAACAGATATAATTTACACATGAATCAGTAAAAGAAAAATCAGAAGCATTTGGTGTTTTTAGTTGATTAATCAGCTGTTAGTGAATCATCAGAGTTAAGGCATTTCCTGTCAGCGGAAACACTGAAAAACTATGATTGAAAGTATATCTTTATATACATATATATAACATCTTTTTCTCTGTGACCAGTTATAAATGAAACACTGACGCAGGTTTATGTGAGGATCACATGTCAGTTTAACTAGTGACACATGGACGGATCCACGAAACAGCTGCAGAGAACCAGCTGTTTTGAAAACTTTTTTTTAAGATGCATTAAAAAAAAGGGACTGAAATATCACTGATTAAACACGACTGATGTCTTTACTGTGTGTTTACTGCGGTGGCAACTTCAGAAAACATCTTCATCAATCTGACACGTCGATGCAAATACAACACAACGGAAGAGTTTCCTAAAAAGCTGCTGTTGAGTTAAAGCATGGGGCGTCGAGTGGCGCAGTGGTCTGAGCAGGAGCCCCATATGTAGACGCCACAGTCCTCGCTGCATCGGACTGTCTCTCTCCACTATCCTGTCCAATAAAGGCACAAAAGCCCAAAAAATATNGCTGACGAAAGTTAAAAGCATTAAATAACAAGATCGTCCAGCAGGGTCATCACTTTTTTGTTTTTAAGTTATTTTTTTGGCGTAGTTCCGATAGTGAGAGAGAGAGAGAG
>NW_019174638.1:325590-328344 GCF_002260705.1 Seriola dumerili | reverse complement strand
AGAGAGAGAGAGAGAGAGAGAGGGAGAGAGAGACAGAGAGAGAGAGAGAGAGGGAGAGAGACAGAGAGAGGGAGGGAGAGAGATAGAGATAGAGGGAGAGAGAGAGGGAGGGAGAGACATAGAGAGAGAGAGAGAAGGAGAGAGACAGAGAGAGAGAGACAGAGAGAGAGGGAGGGAGAGAGGGAGGGAGAGAGAGAGAGAGGGGTGAGGATGTGTTTTCTTAAGTTACAGTGTGTTGAGCTCTCAGGGCCACCGTAGTTTATGTAAGCAAACAATAATTAAATCACTGAATTGTGACTGAGACTAAAACAGATTCATGGATGAGTCCGAGGGTTTCAGCGCAGCAGTGTGTTTTTAAGTTGCATATAAATATAAAAAAGGTAATTAATGATAATAATATAATAATATTTAATAGTAATAATTCATTTGTGTTAAGGTGAGTAAGTAAAGTTCATGCGTACGGCACTTTTCACAGACATGAGTCACAAAGTGTTTCACAGAGAAACAAACAGTTAAAGTCAGGAGTGAACAAGCTCATAGAAAACACAGGACCACAGCTCCAGTTAGCGAGCGCAGCTGTGTGTCCGAGGTAAGACAGCACACATCATGAAGATGTAATGAACATCACAATCCTCTATACTAAAGTAACAACACCACACTCTGATGAATAAGTCCATCTGTGGCCTGAATGGCATTTAAACAACTGCTGAATTAGTGAAAGTCGCCAAAAGGAGCAGAGAGCTCTGGGTGCTGGAGCAGAACTAGTGTAAGTTTAAATGTACAGCAGGTAGTTAGACACTGTGATAAAGAAAATAACAACATTAACTGTGTTCAGACAGAGCAGCGATAAACTGTACCAGTCACAGAAACTCCAGAGACTGGGGATGAGACACTACAGTGACGTCAGAACGTCAGAACGTCAACGGTCACTAACTACCGTTACTGAAAAGACGTTTTACTACAGTAGAAGTAAAAATGTTCTCCGGTAAAAGTGCAAAGTGACTCAGTTAAAATGTCTCTGAGTAAACGTGTTACATTTTAAAAGGGGAGGGGTAAAACATGTTATATGGTGATAATAATATATGATAAAACTTTTAATTAAAGAGCATCTTTAGGCTGACAGGTTGACAAGTTAATTCCAGTCAGGCTCTTTGTAGCCTGTGCATACAACTGATAATTACTGACATACACTGAGTTTTCAATTTATTAGGAACATGTAGCTAAAACTGATGTAGTCTGATACAACAGTCCTGTAGTAAATGCTCCTTCATGAAGGTGATAATCAGTTTGTATTAAAATAGTTTTAGCTGTTGATTCAACAGTGTGATCAGTGTGGAGGAAACAGCAGAGCAGAGACGTAGAGCAGCTGATGAGGAAACAGGTTCATCTTCAGGGTTTAAGCTTTTAAAATGATAATGTGATTAAATAAACACTATTATTATTATTATTATTATTATTATAATTACTAACTTATATTTAACATAACCACAGTCCACCTACTCTGATGTGAACTTGTAAGTTATTATAAGACAGGATCATATACTGAAGTTTTAGTCTAATGTAAATTCAGATTTTATATGTTAATAAAGCGTTTGGTTGACGGCATTAAAAAGTCAGTCTCTTTGTTTTGGAGGGCCCTCGTGTGAACAGGTCACCTGATCAAACAGATTCGTCTTTGGCTGCTTCTTAAGTGAGTCCATAACGAAGCTGCTGCAGTGTGACTGACAGGATGTGTCGTCCTGCTCTCACAAACACCTGCAGGAAACTCAGTCACTCGCACTCAAAGATGAACTGATTAGACTTTGGTGGTAAAAGGTCAAAGGTTGCTGTGACCCCACAAAACACGTTTTGGCCAAAAATTCATGCACTTATTATGACACAATTAACAGGATTAAACGATGAAGTGAAGACAATTTTATATCCTAAAGGTCAAAGCTCAACTTCACTGTGACATCATAATGTTCTGCAGAAACACCTCTGGTCATCAGCAATACTGTAACTCAGGAAGTAGACTGTGACCATGTTTCCTGTAACTCGACAAGATCCAAGTCCTGCAGCTCAGGCCAGAGTCCCGCAGCTCAGGCCAGAGTCCCGCAGCTCAGGCCAGAGTCCCGCAGCTCAGGCCAGAGTCCCGCAGCTCAGGCCAGAGTCCCGCAGCTCAGGCCAGAGTCCCGCAGCTCAGGCCAGAGTCCCGCAGCTCAGGCCAGAGTCCCGCAGCTCAGGCCAGAGTCCCGCAGCTCAGGCCAGAGTCCCGCAGCTCAGGCCAGAGTCCCGCAGCTCAGGCCAGAGTCCCGCAGCTCAGGCCAGAGTCCCGCAGCTCAGGCCAGAGTCCCGCAGCTCAGGCCAGAGTCCCGCAGCTCAGGCCAGAGTCCCGCAGCTCAGGCCAGAGTCCCGCAGCTCAGGCCAGAGTCCCGCAGCTCAGGCCAGAGTCCCGCAGCTCAGGCCAGAGTCCCGCAGCTCAGGCCAGAGTCCCGCAGCTCAGGCCAGAGTCCCGCAGCTCAGGCCAGAGTCCCGCAGCTCAGGCCAGAGTCCCGCAGCTCAGACCAGAGTCCTGTCGGGGTTTGAACAGATGGACCAAACAGAGAAGCGAGAGCCACGCTGCTCTTGTCCGGTGACACAGTGTTTGTTCTTGGCTTTTCAGCGGTGTCAGGACCCTGGGGCCTCGTCTGCTGGCCCTTATCTATCCCAGCTCAATTACTGATGTGTCAGCAGTGATCAATGAGCTGAGAAGGCCAGGGGTGGGGTGGGGGGTGG
>NW_019174638.1:308206-325565 GCF_002260705.1 Seriola dumerili | reverse complement strand
GACCACATGGTTGGGTCATGGTGGATGATTGTGTGTGTGGACCGGGGTGATGTGAGGCTCCACAGACCTTGTGGTGGTGGTGTGTATAGGAGGAGGGGGGAGGGTGAAGCTGTGGGCGGTCAGCTCATTGGGTCACATTGTGTTTCAGAGTGTCAGTGTCTGAGGACCCTCCAGCACACTCCCTGTCAGCCTGCTGACTTCTACTTGACTCACACACACTCTCTCTCTCTCACACACACACACACACACACACACACACACACACACACACACACACACACACCAAGGTCTCTTATTCTAGCATGGACACAGTGATAGATGGACGCACATGTGCTGAGCTATTGATGCTTGTTTCAGAGGAGGGAGGTGGAGGAGGAGGGAGGTGGAGGAGGTGCTCTGTGGTGACCAACAGAGGAGCCAAGGGTTACTGCCAAATCAATCAGTCTCAGTGAAGACTCGTATAAAAGACTCAAGTTTTCACGACTGAACTACAAAGAAACTCTATTATAATAAATAATAATTCATAAAACCGACCAGAAAACTAGCTAGCACGAGAAAAGGAAACGACACAGAAGTCGTCTGTTCACTGAAGAACAATGATCGATCAGTTTATTAGAAAACTCAGATCTCTTTAAATGACCTGCGCAGGACGATCACTAACTCTAGTTCAAATCCCACCTGAGCTCCAGGTGCTAACAGGAACACAGTAACATTAATTAGCTTGTCAACACTTTATAAATCATTCATATGCTGTTATAACACATGAGATAAAGGGGCAACAGTGACCTGCTGCTTGCCAAATAGTGAGCCCACATGTTTCTGAACTGTTCAGCCTCATAACTCTTTGTTTTCTCCATCATCAGCGTTTGTACCTACTGCTTCATTCACGTTTGTTCAGCCACTAATTAACTAATTAACCACGTCAGCATCTTAATGGTCAAAATGTTTCCTGTGGCAGATCAAATGATTTTAATTGAATTAATTAATTTATTTATTTCAAATGAATTTATAACTGGTAACTAACGTCAATAAATGATGATGTGTTTTACACTTTACAATAAAGCTCCTTTTACCAGTTATAAATGACAGTAACTCATTAGTATGATTAATGAGTAATAAGCATTAACTTGATCTTGCCAAATAGTGAGCCTGCATCAATGTATGAAAACGTGTTTATAATTGTTTATTTATGATTTAAGTGTTAACAACTGAATTAATAATGATGTGAATAATGAATAAATAATGTGCGAACATCCTCCTCATTCACTTTATGTCCCTTTAAACATAAATAGATTTCATACTTCGGCCTCTTTAACCTTTATTAATCCAAACAAGATTTAACTGTTTTAATGAGATTAACTTCTGATGAAGATAAACACCATGTAATCCATAGTTATTGAAATGTTTGACCCCCCCTCCCACACACACACACACACACACACACAGCAGGACATCAGCTTCATCAGAGCTCAGTCAGTCTGCGCTCTGAGCTTCCTTATTGATGACTGCGCTGCTCAGGGAAACTAAGCTTGTTAATCCACAGACCAATTATCAGTGAGTCAATAAGAGCAGCAGATTACTGCAGTGAACTCAGCTGCTCGGGTCAGAGAGAGTCTCAGCTTCCTCATCAGCAGCTTCAGGAGGAAACATCCATGACCTCTGCTCCGTCCTCACCTCGTCACAGCCCGAGGACAACTCAGGTGACAACAGGTGACAACAGGTGACATCAGGTGTCAGAGCCGACAGGAAACATGTTTCATATGAGGTGTGTTCAGGACCGGCTTTGGAAAAACAAGGATGTGTGATTGTATTGATTTTAACTGGCATCAAACTAAGTATTGAATTCTTAAACCTGAGTTATAAAAGCTCAGTTTTAAGTTTACATGACGTGAGATCAGCCGGCGTCTCCGCTGACTGTTCTCACTGTTCAGACCTTTGACCTTTGACTGCAGGGAAACTGACAACGACCGACTGCAGCAGCTGAAAACACAGATGATGTCGCATCCCGTTTACAGGAAGTGAAGGCCTCAGTTTGCTTTGAACAAGGTGCTGTAAGATCATCAACCTCAGTGGAATCAAACATGTGACACCACAACATGACTGTGAAGACGGCTCGGTCACTCAGAATACATGGTTTTGTTCTCTTTTGAAAGGAAACACTTCCTGGTAGTTAGAATAAATGTAAGTGCCACTGTCTTTGAGATTTAACACACTGAAGTAAAAGGTTTATTTTATTTATTTCTGCCTGAGTATTTTAGTTTTTAATTAGATGCCTGAGTTATTAGCTGGAAAACACAACAGGACCACAGCTTAAAGCCTTAGTCCAAGTTCAAATTTAGTAATAAATTGGTTCGCGTTTGGTAACAATACCACAGATAATTAATATTTCACACGTTTTTCTACAGGTATGTCCAGGCGTTTTCCAAGAATGGCCATTTGGAGACTCTTATATAACATATACAGTAATTCTTGGCTCTAATGTAATGCGATATGCAGATTCACTATCAGTATTGCTAATACGGAGGAACCGAAGCATAAACAGTATCGTGCTTTTGCCCTCTGAGGTTGGAAGAAGAGTAAAAATAACTGCTGTGGTTAGAAATATAACTTATATGACGTCATAAGACCCGCCGGCCCATGTATGGTCCAGCGGAAGGTTCTGAACCTGACGGAGTAAACGGTTAAACGTTTGTCAACACGGCCAAAGCTGTACCTCCTACAACATAAGCACATAAATATGATTTATTAATATCTACCAGCGTGGTGACTGCCTACCGTTTAGACGTGTAGAACTCCGGTTCCCTCTCCGTTCCTCCGGCATCTGTATTCCTTTAGTCCGTAACGGTCCACAGGTCTCAGAAACGACAAGGCTTCCTTATAAAAGTATTCCAGGTTGTGAATATGGTCGTGAGAAGTCCAAAGCAGACGACCGAGCGATGACTCTCCCTCCTTCCCTCCATCCGCAGGTGTGTTGTTGTTTGTTAGTTCTCCGGCTACAAAATGGCGGCCTCCCTCTGAAGAGCCAAACAGATTTCACATCCGGGGACTCGGGGGAAGAAGGCGAGCGTAACCGAGCGTAAGACGTAATGACGTATTCTCTCGTCAGAATTTTTTTTTTTTTTTTTTCAAAGCGTTTTTGAATGACAAGCTTGTAGATAGACGTTTCCTCTGACCAATCAGAGCGAACTAGAGGGGCGGGCACTTCAGAGTGAAGACCAATAGGCTTTGAGAGGAAACAGCTGAGAGCAGGGATCAGCTGTGTTTTAATGGCTCCTAAAGGAAAATGCTTCATGTTTTCTATTATTTGATATTAAAAAGTTAAAGCACATTTCTCCCAGTTTTCCTTTTAGAGAAGTTTATGGGCGCCAGTGAAAAAATGAACTATAAAGCTCTACTAAACTAAAGTATTAGTCCTAGAGGCCTTGAAGCTTCACAGAGCAGTTTCTGACAAGATGTAGAAGTACTGTGGAGCTTTTTCCCTGTTCTTGTATAAAGTCGATCCTGTTGGTTGAATGTAATGTGACTTTTTTACAGGCGAGGACTGAAAAATACTAAAAAATACCATGTATGAGCTGATGTAGTTTAGGTTGGAGTCACATGCAAAACAAGCACATTTTCAGAAACTAGAATATGTTTCCTTTCAAATCAGGCTCATAAATGCATTTTGTCCTTACAGCTCTTCTGTTATAAGCTCATTACATTTACATATGCAAATATATGCAAATGTCACATGAGCACAAAGTTACACACTGAAGTTGTGTATCGGAATGATAAGGGACTGGTAGTCTGCGTGTGGGGCGTTTAGGGGACGTCTGTAAATTGTAGTATCTACCAATAGTCTCCATGTGGCGTGGGGGGGTGGAGGGGTGAAAACTGAAACCATCTGCATGCCTGGAACCAGGACCAGATTTATTAAACTGTGGTTCATCCTGTGATAACAACAACAACAACAACAACAACAACAACAACAACAACAACAATACAACAGTTTGTGTTTCTCTGCTTCATCTGTCCTTGAAGGACTTTTAACGAACCCTTCTAAGAACAGAATAGGAGACCTTGGTGTGTGTGTGTGTGTGTGTGTGTGTGTGCGCAGTGAATGCATTTGTTTTCCCCGTGGCTCAGAAGACAAATTAAAGTGAGTGAACCAGCGTGGACCTCTATATGAATATTCATCGGCTGAGTGAAAGGCTGGATGAGACGAAGAGGGCTTAACGGGACCTGCACCTGGTGAACCTTGATCTGCTTGTATCAAAATGTGCTGCAGTGAAAAACCCAGTTCACAATGACACGTGTGTGTGTGTGTGTGTGAAGAACGAACACACGGTCACTGAAGAGGCTGATGAATATTCATATTTCGTCTCTGTGCCGGACACATACACTTCTATATGATGCCGACTCCCTGTGCTTGTTATTGTTGAACCTGAAGTGGTACATACTGTAGATACATTCACCTGTCATGTTAAAGCCTGTTAACCAACTAACTAACTAACTAACTAACTAACTAACTAACTAATGTACTGCCCACTACATACTCTATGAGTATGAATTGCATACTGACCATGAAATGAATAAATCACATCACAAACATCATTCTCACCTCTCTTCACCCTCTGAGGTCTGAGAGTATTTTCTTTATTTCCACATTATTTCTTCAGGTACTTGCAGATCAGATAAAACCCAAGTGTTTTATGATTCTCAGAACAATCTCAGTCTTTCTATAATGACGCCTCTCACTGTGCAAAGAGATCTTTTGGCCCAAATGCTGAAAAATTGACGCTCAGTTTTTTAAAATTCTTGTGAAAACAGACCTTTACTGATGATGATGAATAGTTTTGGTGCTTGAAATGTGTTTATCAAAGTCTTAGGTTCATAAAAACAGAGCAACATGTGAGTAAAATAGCAGATAAATGGATAATAAATGTCTAAAATCACTCTACTTTAACCAAATCTTAGAGGCCTTCTGGCTCCGCCTCTGAGTCACGTACGATCTCGCAAGAATATGAAACAGGAAGTGGAGCGTCGACAGATTCTTACAACATTTAAACCAGATTTCTATGTTTTATAATCACAAAGATATTAATAGAAACAGATCACCTGTTGTCACCATGTTATCTGCAAGATGTTAAAAGAAACAGACATTAAACCATGGAGGCAGGTGTGTACAGGATTGCAGCTGCCGGCGCCACTGGGTTCGAACATGTTGTACGGTCACTTCCTGGACTTGTGGTCAGTTTTCTGTCGGAGTCGGTGAGAGTTAATCAGGCGCTGTCTGCTGAAAGCGAAGGAGACTGCAGATCAATAGATCACATGTGACTGAGTAAAGACATGTTAAGTCTACATCCAGATTAAGGAGGCGTTGCTTTGTATGTTTCTTTAAAGCCCTTTGTGTGTTTTTGTGCGGCCCTCAAGGCTCCGCCCAGTGCGTGGCTCGCTGTGCTCCCACAAAGAGCCGGGCCTGACCTGGCCGCCGCTGTCCTTTCTCATGGCCCATGGCTCTGCTTTGTGAATGGGCGTGCTGGCCTTTCAGGGCCGGGGGCCGGCGGTGTGAATGGGGAGTGGTGGTTGATTTAAAGCCTGTGGTCAGAGAGGCAGGTGAAGGTCGGGGCGGCAGAGGTCAGCCCCGGAACATCCGATTTACTCGGCCTCAATATGGCCGCAGTCACGTAGATGGAGCTGTAATGACCATTAGGACGGGAGCGGCCGGCGCTCTGTCACACACGCAGGATGTAGAGCTGTCACAGGCAGCCATGCTACTTTACACACTGAAGAACAGGCACGTCACTTAAAGGGTCAGTTCACTCTAAACATGTTAGAACAGACTCACCGGCCTGTTCCATCCCAGAGAAACAACACACTGATCTGCATGTTGCTCTGTGGAGACACACACACACACACACACACACACACACACACACACACACACACACACACACAGACTTCTAACTACACATCACTGCATGGTCAGATACTGTCAGAAATAAACGACATCTCTATCATTATGTCTCTATTTCAACTTATTACAACGATGTCGAGTAGAGAAAAACACCAGTTTAAAAAAGAACATCAGTAAAAACAAACATATAAACACAATAATAAATAACGTAATGACAAGAATCAGTTAAAACAGATACAAACAGAAATTAAAACGTTAGAGATTAAGAATCTAAAATGATCAAGAGCAACAGATGAATTCATTTTCAAAGTGAGTTCAGCTGGACGGTGCAGAGAGTCTGATGTTTCATATGAAGACAGGTTTCCAATAAGGAAAATGTAAATGAACAAATATGCAAATCACAGCTGTCAGAGAGAAAGGACCAAACCTGCATGGATGCAAAGATGAGACGGAGTATTAGGATCACACGGAGGAAAAAATCAGAAGCTTTAAAACATGTCATCATCATCATCATCATCATCATCATCATCAGGACATTGAAAAGAAACTGAGTCTGTTCTATTGTTAGACAGACAGCAGCTGTCTGTCCTTTCACCTGTTTCATCGCTTGTTTGTAATATTCCTAAAAATTATATTTTTTTTATCTCGAGATTTTACATTTTTAATTCTCATAATATTGCGACTTTATTCTTCTAATTTCTTGAAATATTATGATTTAATTGATCAATCAACCCGGCAGCGGGTTGATTGATCAACAGCTCAGAAAACTACGAATAAAAAAGTTTTTTATTTGAAGTTGTCACTATAAGGTTTCAGGTACATCCACTTCAACATCTTCATCCCCTCAGTGTTCACCAGGATCACAACATCATTATATCCAGTATGAACACATGAAAACCTCCGACTGTGACTGTAAACACAGGTGGAGGAAGCTTGGAGCATCATCATCATCATCATCATCATCATCATCATCATCATCATCATCATGTCAGTGAGCTAAAATCTTGTTTAAAGCTGCTGTGAGCAGTTTACATGGAAACAGTGTGACGTGGGAGAGAGAGTGGAGCTGTGTGAATAACCACTGACACACACTGAGAGCGTGTGTGTGTGTGTGTGTGTGTACTGTAGACCCAACAACAATGAGGAGAGTCCCAGTAAAAGGCCGTGGTGTGGGAGGGATTCCCATCACCTTCTTGTCACATTATCCACTGGAGTGAAAGCATGTTAAAAAGGCTTTGAGTGCCACTGGGGTGCTGGCTGTGTGTGTGTGTGTGTGTGTGTGTGTGTGTGTGTGTGTGTGTGTGTGTGTGTGTGTGTGTGTGTGTGTGTGTGTGAATGGCTGTCACATTAGCCATGGTTGGGAGTGTTAGTGGGCGTTTTTCTGTCTCTGTGTGTTTTGGACTGTCAGAGAGAGAGAGAGAGAGAGAGAGAGAGAGAGAGAGAGAGAGAGAGAGAGAGAGAGAGAGAGAGAGAGAGAGAGAGAGAGAGAGAGAGAGAGAGAGAGAGAGAGAGAGAGAGAGAGAGAGAGAGAGAGAGAGAGAGAGAGAGAGAGAGAGAGAGAGAGAGAGAGAGAGAGAGAGAGAGAGAGAGAGAGAGAGAGAGAGAGAGAGAGAGAGAGAGAGAGAGAGAGAGAGAGAGAGAGAGAGAGAGAGAGAGAGAGAGAGAGAGAGAGAGAGAGAGAGAGAGAGAGAGAGAGAGAGAGAGAGAGAGAGAGAGAGAGAGAGAGAGAGAGAGAGAGAGAGAGAGAGAGAGAGAGAGAGAGAGAGAGAGAGAGAGAGAGAGAGAGAGAGAGAGAGAGAGAGAGAGAGAGAGAGAGAGAGAGAGAGAGAGAGAGAGAGAGAGAGAGAGAGAGAGAGAGAGAGAGAGAGAGAGAGAGAGAGAGAGAGAGAGAGAGAGAGAGAGAGAGAGAGAGAGAGAGAGAGAGAGAGAGAGAGAGAGAGAGAGAGAGAGAGAGAGAGAGAGAGAGAGAGAGAGAGAGAGAGAGAGAGAGAGAGAGAGAGAGAGAGAGAGAGAGAGAGAGAGAGAGAGAGAGAGAGAGAGAGAGAGAGAGAGAGAGAGAGACAGACAGAGAGAGAGACAGAGACAGAGAGAGAGACAGACCTCCTGCTCGTCCGGCCCTGACGAGCTTTGTGTTGGAGACAGGACAGTAAGTGTGTAGGTGTTGCTCTGACAATAGACTGAAAACAGCATCATCCTGGAGAACAGAAGCTTTTATCTGTGACACAGATGTAAATAGTGCCTCACCGCTCCGACAGCATCAGGAAGGACATTAAACGCACCGTGTGAGATTTTTCACCAGTAATCTCTTGATGAGCAAAGCTGTAATTTCCTACGTTTGTTCTCCCTCTAACGTTTTCAGTTTCATTTAAAAACTCCTCTTTTGTTCTACAGTTTATTTTCTGTCAAAAACAAACTGCTCATCTGTCCTTTATTTATTCTAGTGCATTAATGAAACAGCACTTTCTCATGAAAACGTTCTTTTATCCTCCATTTTGGTTGAATTTTTACTTGATCTCGTGCTTTTATTGACTCTCGCTGGTGAAACTTCCTTTGGTTTATTTGCTCAAACACTGAGACACTTTGACTGTGTTTCTGATTAGCTTGTTTATGACCTGCACGTTTTATTTTTCTGTCTTGTGTAAAGCACTTTGTTACATGGGCTTCGAAACATGCTTTATAAACAAATCATTATTATTATTATTATTATTATTATTATCATTATTATTTAAAACTCAAACGCTCATGTTAACATGGCAGGAAACATTCAACTGTTTCCATGTGTTTTATCAATTATCGTCTAGTTTCACTTCATCATCACAACAATCCATTTTCATCTTTTATTATTTTCAATATGAGTGAAAACTTTATTTGTACAGCACTTTTCATACAGACGAGCAGCTCAAAGAGCTTCACAGACCGATGAGACAAATCAAGAGAGAAAGCTGCAAAATAAGGTTCAATTAAATAGATTTAAAAAGCTTTAACATACAACATCAGCTAACAAAAAAAACATAAGAAGATACAATAATAAAAGAACAATTAAAATACAATAAAATACAATTTAGAAGATAATTACAATAAAATAAATGAATAAAATAAAGTTGATTGTTGTGGCCTGTTCGATCCATTAAGTGGAGGTAATCTAATAGCTGGTGTTGTGATTGAATCTCGTCACCATTGTTGTGTGAGTCTGTTGAGTCGGACTAATGATCTGTCCGTCCTGATCTCTGCCTCTCCATCCTCCGGGGCTCTTTGTGAACTTCATTATGTGGCGCTGTCGGCCCGAGGCCCGAGGCTCGGCCACTGAAGGACGGCGTCGCAGCAGAGGTGAATGCAGAGGATCCTCTTCTGCCGCTGGTTACCACTCTCCTTTTACACCCGCCACAAAGGCTTCTAATGAGCGCAGCTACTCTGACCACAAGTGACTATCACTTAAAGGTCCCACTTGACCGATGGGTCACAAGTACAATTTAGTCACCTCCCCTCCTCCACACCTCAGCCTCCATGTTGCTGCAGCGCCAGGAAGGAACAAGTCGAGAGAACAGTGGAATTAAAGCTCTTATTAAAGGTTCGACTGTCACTTTGTCAACAGCTAAACTCTGTTTTCAGTTTCACGCTGAACGTCTTTCACTTGAATTTTATGGGAGGAATCGAGTTATAAAGCAGCAGATGAACTGACATGTATTTGAGTTGGTGGGGGTCAGAACTGGCTTTAGTTTTGTTTGCAGATATTTTCCTCTCCCGTCTGTTTGTAGTTGATATTTCCTCCTTCTTGTTTTGCTCGGTTTCTCTGCAGCCTGTTCTCATCTCCGCTTGTTGTCAGGGAAATTATCAGGATTGAGGATCCAAGTAATTAAAGGGATGCACAAATAAATGATGACTTTCAACGTTAAAGAGTCCAGTTCATATAAATGAATCAATGAGAATATGATGCCAACAGTTTGACAAGAGAAATGTTGAAGTAAATCCCGAGTGTCCCAGTATCTGAGTGTCCTGAGCATCAGGATGGAACAAGTGGCTGGTTTGAGAGACAAAGATGAAATGACTCCTCAGTTGAAGCGTGGCGACTTCTGCTCACACAGTCCACAGAAACACGTT
Organism: Seriola dumerili; assembly: GCF_002260705.1. NCBI lineage: Eukaryota > Metazoa > Chordata > Actinopteri > Carangiformes > Carangidae > Seriola > Seriola dumerili. The sequence goes on along the minus strand of NW_019174638.1, from coordinate 315,571 downwards.
GGGTCAAGTGTCTTTACTGCTGGACTTTCATGGTCTCGACAGACGGTTTCAAACGGTGCAACGTTACTTCTAGACTAGTAAGTAAACAGCTGTTAATGCTAACGTTAGCTATGTAGCAATAGAAAAAAACACACAACTAGCATCCACATTCCTGGTGCTGGTCTGATGAATGCACTTCATTGTTGACTCTGAACCAGCAGCTGTCCATTAACTACAGATCAATAGTGGCGGGAGCCGCATGTGTGTGCGGCCCCCCCGCCCCGTCTGTTTTCTCTTGGTCTGATAGCACTAATGCTGCGATCAGAGGCTGCGAGGTGTTGTTGATTAAGCAATTAAGAGAGAGACAGACTTTAACCTTCCTGTCAGCGGGGTCAGAGGTCACGCGTTAACGCTGGACTCCGGCACGTTTCTCTGCCTCGGTCTGTATGAAGTGTACGACGTCAGGCTCCTCCCACACGCCTGGAACAGCAGATTCACTGAACACAGTTAAAGCTTCATTTGTTTTTATCGATCAGTCCCTCCAGGATTTGGCGGCTGATTTTGCAGCAGCTTTTCTTACAAGCTGAGATGTTTTTAGATGTTTGTGCTTTTTTTTGCAATGAAACTGTGGGAGAAAATAAAAATTTGATTAATTGTCGCTATGTTTTTGTATAAATCATTAAAAACCGAAGGCAACTTGTAGCAGTGAGAATAAATCCAGCGCAGTGATGGATGAAAGGATGTTTTCTGTCTTTTCATCTTCACTAATTAAACATTTAATTCTCTGAGCAGCTCAGAGGTTACAGCAGCTGCCGCCATCTTTTAAGGTGGAATGTTTTCGTCAGTGTTACCTGATGTGTGACTGATGTTTGGAAATCAATCAATGACTGTGACCATGTGTTGTTCTCAGCTCTCTCCATGACAGACTCTTCAGTGATGATCGGATCTTCAGCTTCTTCAAACGTAGATAAATAAACGTGATCATGTGACTGTAGATATTTTATTTCCTCTGGAGAATAAACGTAGTGGAGCGTCGTTGCGGAGGCTCCGGCAGCTCTACACCTGTGGTTCCTCCACCATGTTGCAGCGCCACAAAACTCTTTAACCCTTTCATGTCAGACATGTTTGAGCGTCTTCGCTCGGTCTTTAACAGTGATGTCACACACGTCTGCAGCTTCACAACATGCTTCAACACCACAAACAAGGAAGTGAGTTTGGTGACATCATCAAGGATTTGATCAGGGACTGCTGTGATTGGTTCAACTCGAGAGAAACTCAAACAAAAATGCAAGTTTGTGCAGAATTCACAGGGAACGGTTAAATTTGTGTTAATTATTGCGACTTCCTGGAGCGACTGATTGAAAGGCGACGCATGAGTTAAACAAACTGCTGCATATGTGCTGATGTCACTCTCAATATAGGAATATTGATTATAACCAATTAAAACTTCTGCTTTGTACCCCTGCCCTTCAAAATAAGGTTCTGCAGCCTCATAAATATGCAGTTAATGATGATTATATTTTCATGTTTTTAATCGCATGTTGTCATCTATTTTCTATTTATTGTTATCACCTCAAACTGGAAGAGACTGACTCCTTCCCTCAGCCGTACATCAGTATAAATAAGCACCTTATAGAAATATGTCTAAATGTATTCCTGTTTTAATAAAGTCCATATATTATCTATGTTTTTACATGTGACCACTTTATTCTCCTGCTTCACACTGATCATCGTCAGTGTCGGCTTCAGCTTTAGTCATCCTGCGCTGGTTAAAAGCAGTATTCACATTCACCTTTGTGCCTGAAAGCGGCGCTCTGTGGCCCCGCAGACACTGACCGTGTGAATATAGCACCTATTACTCCAGTCTATATTGTCCTCAGAGAACGATTAGTGATGGCAGAGATCTTGAAGGATGTGCATGTTTACTCTTAACACTCAGGAAAGTGCCACTTGAGTCGGCTCAAAAAGCAGGTTTCTATTTGAACTCAAGGGGAAGAATTATCGAACACGTCTCTGAGAGCCATTGTTGTAAAAGTAATATAGTGTGCTACTTTGTAGATGCACATATCTGTTTGTGCACCGCGGCTGAGAGGCCCACCATTAAGACTGGACACAAAGGTCCAACACAATACTGTGTGGAGACGTAGCCAGAGATGGACCAGAGCTAAAAGACTGCACCTGCCTGAAGAACAGAAACCTTCCTCAGTGAGAAACTGTCCTTTAAATCATCCCTTCCTTTGAAAATGTCAAAGCAGTAATTGCTGGTATTTTATAAACCGGTGCCGGTCAGAACTGTTTCCTCAGAGCTTCCTGGAACAAACGTGTTTGAACAGTTTTTCTGTTCAGACTGTGAAATCACTGCAGGGACGAGGACGCAGCTCGGTCACGTGTGTTATTGAGCAGATTCACTTCACTGAGCCAAAGTGTAAACAAAGCTTCGTACTAAGTATAGGGTTCCTCATGGCTGTATATATATATATATATATATATATGTATTGGCATATTCTTGCTGTTTAGCAGCATGTGAATGTAACTTGAGGCCCGTCTCCTTCACACTGCACAAACCAGAGTCATCAGAATAATGACAACAACCACAGCTTCACTCTACAGGCCCGTCACACACACCTGCATCTGCAGTCAAAGGGTTGAACACACACACAACTGAGAACAAGTGGAAGCACTATAACTGAGATGTGGATGGGTGGGGTGGGGGGTGGCATTGGTATTATCATTGTGTTGATTGTTGTTGCATGCTAACATTCACCTGTCTGTGAGGGTGAAGGGTCTCTCCTCCCTTCATATTCCCTCTTTATGTAACTGTTATTGTCCGCTGACTCGCTCCTCTAATGGTTCTCCTCGCTCGGCTTCTCTGTGAGGAGGAACTCTACAACACCGCCTCTACAGATGGGCTGAAGGAACACCCACGTCAGGCCCTGCAGGTCCCGACTTCACCTCTCAGCACCATCATCTCCTCACCTGTAAAATGTTAAAATAACCGACCACCGCTTTAATAACAGGTGGTTATTGGAGAGTTGAGAAATCCTTAAAGAGGTAATTAGCTGCTGATTTGCTTTGTGGTATCTGGTTAGCTTAGCTTAGCACAAAATCATGGTCAGGAAAGTGGAGGTGCTTCATATGCAGATACAGATGTTTGCGCTGCAGTGTGCTGGCTGCTCCGTCACTGACAAACCTGAGATCTGCTTTAACATGAATCATCAAACAGCAGCTAAACCTGGAGGAAGTGACTCGTCTGAACATGTTTTGTTATTCACAGAGATACGTACATTAGCCGCGCCGCTAACAGATGTAGATAATACAGTGTTGAAGTTGTTGAAGTTATATTTCTGTGACTGAGACTGAAATTATTTCCTCAAGTGCTTTAATTTCCACTTCGCTGCATAAATTCCCTCTTTAATTCTCTCTAATTCCCAGTTATCATTTTACATCACTAAATAATTCATTTGTTTTTTTTCCTAATCAATATAATCTTCAGGAAGGCTGCGGCTCTGCTGCGGAGGACGTGGTCCATAGAGCCGGGGGTCAGGTCAGGACACTTGTGTGGTGAAGTGGCCTCTTTCAGTCTCTCAACAGCGTCTTTGTGTGTTTGCAAATGGGGGATGTGAAGACAAACGACCACTCTGCTCAAACTGCTGAGCTGGAGACGAGCGGCAGCAGAGGCTGGAAATAATGTGGAGATTAAATGAGCAATAATCAGCAGTATTGATGATTCACATTCAGACTTTATTTATCCCCCGAGGGGCAATTCTTCACCCAGTCCATACGAACAACTGGAAGCCTCCCAGGCAGAGCAGGTCTGTGTCAGAGCTGATCAGCCCCCGGATCAATACAAGGAACAACGAGCCGCAATAAGTAAAATAAATCAGAAGAGAACAATTACAACGCGATTTATATTTATTTTTGTCTTTTACAGAGAGCACGGTAAACCAGCAGGTGAACTGTACTCACACATGTACTGAGAGGTGCATCATGGTCCTTCATCAAACGGCCAGGAAAGACTTCACGCTGCGTCTTTCATGTTGCAGCAGACACAGTGTTTTAACACAGACCCTCACATTAACCTTCCTGCAGAGACACTGGAGGAGGAAACCATTTACACAAGCGTTGCTATTGGACATAATCTGCTGTTTCTGCATAACGACCCGTTAACACCATTATTACTGGTCACAGTGTCATACCTACATGTGCATATGTTTACATTGTGCAGAGCGACAACACAGGGAGTTTTCTATTATCCCTCATCTCTGACAGGAGGTGATGTGTGGAGCGATAACTTATCAGATCGGTTTTGTTTGTGTGCATTACTGCAGCAAAAACAGGATCTGCTTTAGTTAAAGATGCACAAAGAAGAACCAGATCACAACACATCAGCCTCCACTTCCTGTTACTAACCCTAACCCAAAAAAACATTTTCTAACTTTTAAAAAACTAAAAAGAAAGAAACTAAAGTAAATAAATAAAAACAGAATCAGCAGCTCGGGGCTCGGGCAGAATGCCAGTATACTTTTAACTCATTATCAGTATTTGCTGTTGGCTTGCCGGGAAACCTACAACACCACATCATAAAGGTTCAAAGCTACAGCTCTGCTTCACCCGTTCACCATGTGTTTCAGCCATCTCAACGTGCGAGCGCGTCAATCATTAACTGCTGCCTCAGAAAAGGCTGATAACATCCAATAAAGCCATTTAGTGTCTCTCCACCACTCACCTGTTGGTTGGTTTACAGTGACACACAGCCTCAAATCTATTGGCATCTATTGTAATTGATGGATGGTTGAACAAATACAGAGTGAGTGAGGTGGGGGTGAACTTTCACTGAGGGGAAGGTGGTTATTCTGAAATCCTGCCATATGCTCAGGAGCTGTTTGTTTCCCATTATTTAACAGGCAGGGCTCCAACACAGTATATACACACTGTCTGCGACCACAGCAGAGCCAGCACTATAAACACCACTGACTGACTGACTGACTGACTGACTGACTGAGATATATAGCGACATTTTGGAGAAACCTTAGCTACTTCCAGTCTTCAGTACTGACCTGCGAGCATGAGTTCAGGCTTTCCCTCCACAGACACACCTCCCGTGAATGAGCTTCTCTCATTTTACAGTGAATACAGATGAATTCACAACAACACAGTCTTTGTCTTAAAACTGAGGCCGAAATCTAGAAAAGAAGAAAAGCAAGACCAGGTCTAAACCTGACGTCTGTCTGGACCGCCTCTGGTCAAATCCTGTTTTCATAACCACAACGTCATCCGACAAAAATCACCAAACACATAAATGAAAGTCAAAGACTGAGCTGTGACTTCAGCTGGATTTACTGAAACATGATCAGAGAGAAAGTTAGAAGCACAGCCTCCGTCTGGATCCACAACAGTTTAGTCTTTATTCACTTCAGCTGCAGAACGTCACAGACTTTTACTGGAGGCAGGTCTTTATGTCTGACTCCCTCTGTTTCATATGTAGAGCTGCTCATAGCGGCATTTTTGTAAGAAACCTCGTATTCTTTCGTGCAGTATGTGTGTCATCATTCCAGCAGGTTTCTGATTGGTGGAATGCGACTTGTTGCGACCGTCCCCCAGTCTCTCCTGATTACTAATTACTACCTGGTCACCTGGGAGGAGATGAGGCAGGAAGCTGGGTTTGAACTGCTCTGTGTCTTTGAGGGGTAACTGGCACCACCTCCGGTTCCCGCCCCGTCCCGACCCTGACGTGGGTCTGAAGCTCCACACACCGACGCTTGACCCTCGTCTCGGAGTAACAGAGGTTAAGAGACAGAAAGGAGGTTCCTCGAGGACAGAAGGAGGTTAAATGTTTAAGTTGTGCGTCTGTGTTTCTGAGCCCCTTTGTCTCCGGTCACTCGGTCTTTTGATGAGTCACTTGAACCCGGAGGCCCCTCTCCGTCCTGACAGGGTCCTGACCAGGTTCTGACCCCCCGAGCCGCTCAGTTCAGAGTGCCACTGAGGATTTGCATCCAGCTTCTCTAAGTTAGTCACACCAGTGGAGAAGAAAGCCTGCGGCAGGTGGCTCTTTTCTGGGGTGAACACGTTGGAGCTGGTAATATGAAGTTAATCCTCCTCAGGACCATCGATGACCAGACCGTCAGAGGCAGTGACGAGGGTTCACCCAGTCTGTTAACACGCTTTAAATGGAGGGAAAATGACCCTATAAACCAACACACTCACTGCTCAGTGAGTCACACAGGACTATGAATCACCTGACAGCACATGCAACACTTCACTATATACAATATACAACAACCAGGCTATAAGAGACTGTCAGATAGATAGATAGATAGATAGATAGATAGATCAATCGATCAGTTGTCGTCTTAAAATGCAGAATTCAACTGAACAACAGCTGCTGGCAAAGACAACAAAGTCGGAAACCCTGGTAGTCGAGGATGATGAGACCCAATCAGGGAGCGACCACGTGTGTCTACGTCATCGTTTCCCAAGGTCTCACTTTCTGTCCGTCCAGATACAACACGACCCCAGAGTTTTTTCAAAATAAAACACGACCACAGAGTTTTTTTCAAAATAAAACACGACCAGAGTTCAGCAGAGTTTCCAAAACTCTCGTCTTGTGGACGTCACCTGACTCTGCTGAGTGTGTTCTGTTGTCGTTTGCTGATGTCTGACAACAGACCCTTTAACTCTTTGAATGAGGGTTTCCCTCAGATTTATATGGTCACTTTAGGGGCTTCATCAGTCTTCATCAGGCTGAAACAGGTGAAGTTTGACTTGGAACAATCGTACGAACAAACAGGAATATACGATGTTCAGCTGCGGCCTGTCAGACCGGAGCTGTTTGGATGATAGTAATAAAGAAATACACCTGATATGAAAACTGACAGCAGCTTTGCTTCAAACACAAACAGGTGTTTAAAAAGAAGTGTCCCGTGCAGCTCCAGCCTCATCGCGGCCTTCTCTCTTCATTCACATGATATTTGTCCTGAGCGTGTGGACAAACATCAGAGGGTTAATGGCTGTCCCTGGTGTGAACAGCTCATCAATCACTGACAGATATGGTGTATATGAGTCTTGTTAGCCTTTCTACTGGAGCCCTTCAGGTAGCCGGGCCAAGTTACATAAGCGCACTGAATGGCAGTCAAACATTTGAGCTAGATAAAGAAGCCCTTGAAAGCTGTGAATCCACCTGTATGCTGTTTGTCTTCTCTCAGAGAGCTCCCACACGTCGCCCCGCACTGCTCACATATACAAGTGTTGTCAAACACGGCGGGCCGTTTGTCTGCTCGTATTCATGCACGAACACACATGTAGACGAGCAGTCGGTGGCTCCCCGACGGGCCGATGTGACGGCAGCTTCGGATCGTTACAACTAGACTAACAGTAGCTGCCGACTGG
>NW_019174638.1:258206-303206 GCF_002260705.1 Seriola dumerili | reverse complement strand
ATATCCATGTTTCTGCTCCCTGTTTAAATAAAGGTTTGAATAAAGAGTAAAACACTTCCTGCTTTGACCGACAGAGCTTCTCAGGTCTCCTCCTCCCTGCTGAGCTTCACAGTTAAATTCCAAACATCTCCTCTGAACTGGGAGTAAACTGGAGGATTTGAGGCTCTGTTGTGTGTCGTAACAAAATGTGGAAGTATACGTAGGAAGAATGGGCCGATCCCCCGTACGTCCTCTCTCTGCGCCTCGGGCCTTTCAGCTGGTTCACCGCACAGCTCTCTGAACTCTATTGAGATGAATAGGGACCACAGTGTCTGGAACTGGCCGCCACTAGCCTGCCAATCAATTTGTTTAACTCCCCAGGCGAGGGCAGTGATTGGTGGACCCTGCACACACACTCCCTTCCTGCCAACAAAGCAGCCCATATGCCCTCCCAGCAGGGGCCGGCCCTGATATGGGGGCCCATGCATTTAGAGACCCAGTTATAGGAATTTGGAGCTAATAGGATGAAAGGAGTACCATCAGTGAACTGAAGCACTGAGCAAATCAAGTGGAATGCACATTGAGGGTGTCACTCATCATCCAGCCCGGACCTCCACCCCACAGGGACCTCAACACCGGGAGACCCCCGGAGACAGAGGTGCAGTTCATGTCAGAACATCTGGAATAAACATGCTCACGCTCCAGCTCGCTTTCACAGCATTTACAAAATATAAGTGTTTACGACGTGATTAGTTTTATTTTAACTATCAACATATGAGAGGAAGTCTGTACAAACACCACAATAAAGCTGAAATACGAGTTTCTACTGAGAAGTAGAAACTCATATATTATAGATCAGTTCACATGAACAAATATCTGTTTGCGTTCTGATAAAAAGAATCTGTTCCTAGACGTCGGCTGCTTCCTGACAACACAGGGAGGAACAGAGATATTACTTTTCCTCTTCGCCTACAGGTGAATAAATCTACTCAGTCATGGTCCAAATGGTTCCAATGAGTGGAATTAATTGAACCCTGGTTGTTTGTTATAGGAGGTTCAGCGCCTCTTTGTTTTTAGATAATTTACTGGATCGTCTCCCGACACATTAATAAACACATGGGTTCCAATAAATGGTAAAGTCGTTATGAGAAACTGTAATGAAAGGCTGCTGGTTCTGGGTCAAGCTGTCAGACTTTGTTTCAGTAGCTGGTGAAATGTTCTAAACTATCCACGAAATAAAGAAATGCAAAAAAAAATAAAAGTGTTAAAGAGAGAGAGGAAGTACTCAGGTGCATTATGGGATGTGTAGTCTGATCAGTCGCAGGACTAAATAAGTATTTTTCATCCAAAATTGTTGCACGTTAACAAATAATTACGACCTTGCGTTGGGTCGGTCACGTTCACACAGCGACTCTGAAACTTCTGTAATCTGGAACTTCTCCACATTAAAACGTCTAAAAACAACTGGACCTGTGTTCCACATGTTGTTGAGTCGCAGTACAGACTCTGTACTGTCACCGGGTCGGATCTGGGCCACAAGCGGCACAAAACACCTCGAGTTAAGATTTAAGTCTGAATGAAGGTGTCCTTAAAATAAAATCAGTTCCACATAAAACTTAAGGGTTTTGTTACTGCATGTAGTTTTTAATTAAATGTAAATAGAGATCATACGTTAATAAACCATTTGGTTGACGGTTTTAAAAAGTCCTCTTTGTCTTGGAGGGATTGTCGTGTCCTAAACCTGCGTCCCTGCCACTTGTAGTAAATGAATTGTTGTTTCAGACATAAAGAATACTGAATGCTGCCCTGTGTATTCCTGAGCAGACTACAGGTCCGGTCCAGGTCCGGTCCAGGTCCGGTCCAGGTCCGGTCCAGGACAGACTGTGTCACAGTACAGCAACATAATTAGAAATCCAGCCAGTTTATCATTAACTCCACACAATATTTAATGTGTGTAGTGGTGTTTAATCTGTGCATTTTATCCATTTAACTTGGATTAGTGGCCATGACACTGTGAGGATTACTGGACATGTTTCCATGCTTTAATTGGGTTTGGGAAACTTTCTGCTAATATCTTCTGGATTAGTAAAATCAAGCCAATTACAATCGAACCTCCCAAACATATTGAAACCAATGGATTTGAGAGGATTTACGCAGCAGCTTTATCTCCTTTAACCATCGCTTTTACATCTGTGGGCCATTTGATGCCTTCAGTTCTCCCCTTAATCACAAAGCTGATTGTTTTCACCCAACAAAACTATTTGAACATAGTTGTTAATCTCCTTCCCCCGGTGGAGTCTGTTGTGGTCAGACATAATCTGCCAGAGTCTGATTGAGCTGCATTAATCCCTGGATGAGGAAATGTCCGGCCCCCGCCTCCCGGCCCCTCCAGCCTCTATTGGATATCTCTCTGTTGGTGGCTGGAGATGTGACCCCACCCCCGTCTCCTCCGGCGTAGCTTCTCTACTGTATGAGTCTGCCCTGGGGGCTAAACAATATGCTCCTATTTTTCTTTAATTAATCGAAACCTAAATCTGAGTCTGAGTCTGTCTGCTGCGACTGATGATGTTCAGCTGAGATCGTCTTCGTCCTCTTCATCCTGCCTCACACTCTTCCTCTTCCCATCCCTCTCTCCCTCGTCTTTGTTTCCTTCTTGTCTTTCCCTTGCTCCCTTGCCTAAGCTCCTTACTTCCTTCTTACTTTTCCTCCTTCCCTCCTTCTCTCCTACCACCTCACCCCAGTTTATTTTCTCTTCCTTCCCAACCCCCCCCCCTTCCTTCCTCCTCTCCTCTCTGTCCTTTCTTCCTCCTGCAGCCCTGAACTGATCCAGGGTCAGCGTTTTAGTGCTGTGACCGCTCGAGTCACTGAGCGCGGCCGGCTCGTCTAACTGATCCCAGATCAGCGTCTGGAGCCTCAGTGTGACCCGGTGCAGCCGTTGGAGATGCAGTGACGTGGAAGTGACTGACAGCTGGGCCGGTCCAGGAATGAATGGAGGATCAATGGCACATATCAACAGACAGCTCCAAGCTGTGGGGGGAGGGAGGGGGAGGGAGGTGTGTGTGTGTGTGTGTGTGTGTGTGTGTGTGTGTGTGTGTGTGTGTGTGTGTGTGTTTCCGGCCTACACCACTTACACAAAAGTCACTTATGTAATTAAAACTGAAATTAAATTGTGTGTTTGTTAACAGGTTATAATTAAAATAAAGTCATTATTCACTGTATTAACTAAAACTACACAAATAAACCAGTAACTAGTAACTTAGTAACTAATTTATACTTATTCTTTATTTAAATATATAATAATTAGTTGTCCAGTTTAAATAATTATGATTTTATTAATCCAGAAAATTAGAATGATAGAAAACAGCAGCAGATATTCATATTTGTCAAAGTTGTTGGTTAATAATCGTCCTTTAAATAAAGTGTTTGCGCTCCAGTCTCACCACAGCTTCCAGCTTCATATCCAAGCTGCAGCAGCGAGATGTTCCAGACTCTGACTTCAGGTTCCTGCACTGTGAGCGCCCTCTTCTGGTGCCACAGGAGCCGACTGCAGGGATCAATACTGTCATATCCATTATTACCTTTGGTGCCACTTCACAATGAGACCAGCCTTATTAAGGGTTTATAATTAATTAATTGGGTTGTTAACACTTTATAAATCATAAACAATTCATTAATCATTAAACTCATTAATCTCAAAAACTGGTAAAAGGCGCTTTATAATAACTGATTAATAAATGTCGATGGGTTCAACACTTTACAATAAAGCTCCTGTTACCAGTTATAAATGATAGTAACTCATAAGTCAGATTAATGGGTAATAAGCATTAACTTGATGTTGCCAAATAGTGAGCCTTCATCAATGTATGAAAACTGTGTTATAACTTGTTTATAATTGTTCATGATTTATAAAGTGTTAACAACCCAATTAATTAATTATAAACCATTTATAAATCTTTTAAAAAGATGCTCTTATTGTGAAGTGGCACCTTACTTTTTATTTACCTTTATTTATTCCCATATCTTTGCTCCCGTCTTGTATTTTCAGTGGCAGCAGATAAATAACATTTAACAAGTTGAACTTTTCTGTGCAACATGAACATTTCATCTCCGACCAAACGAAACTCCGTCTTCACTCTGAACTCTGAAATCACACTGAGATTATTTAGCTAGATATTGTGATTTCAGTTGGAATGATCATTTCTGAATTTTATTTTCAGATGAATGTGACTTTTGTTGTGTTCGTCTGGAGGATATGATTTTGTAGGTCGGGGCGTCTCTGTAGCACCGCGACACTTACGATGCTAACAACACGCAACAGTGACGCAACACAGTTTCCCTTCATTACAAAAATGACTCAATTATATTTTGATTAATTGTGCAGCTCCAGTTTCATGGCATCACTTCCTGTCTTCCTGTCCCTAAGACACAGAGATGTGTAGTTAAACGTCTGTCTGTGTGTGTGTGTGTGTGTGTGTGTGTGGGTGTTTTAATATGGTTGTGTTTTCAGTTGTTGTTGTTGTTGTTGAAGGTTCCAAGTTGTCAGAGTACGAACACATTCAGACCACACTGACTGAGAACAATAGACCATCTGTGATCAAGAACAATGGTAATGTCACCATAGTTTAGACAGACACACACACAGAGAGAGAGAGAGAGAGAGAGAGAGAGAGAGAGAGAGAGAGAGAGAGACAGAGAGAGAGAGAGAGAAAGAGAGAGCGAGAGAGAGAGCAGCAGATCATTTACTTGCTCTTAGATCAAGTTTATTTTATTTGAGATTAAACGTAAAGACTTCGGGAGCAAAGAGGGAAAGTTTCACGTCAGTCTGAGAAACCAGGAAACTAAACTGTGAAGAAGCTAGCTACCTCGCAAGCTAACGGCTAACAGCTCCAACTGTCAACTGTCAGCTACACTGCCATGAACCTGGACCAGGACCAGGACCAGGACCAGGACCAGGACCAGACCAGGACCAGGACCAGGACCAGGACCAGAGTAAAGCACAGAAAGCAACAACAAAGATAAGAACAGGACAGAAACAAGAGAAGAGAGATCAACAGGAACTATTTTATTTAAAGACTAGAACCACCTCCTCGTGGTCGTATCCCTCCGCCACTCAGATCAGGTCACATCCCTGTTTATCCAGAGTCAGATAAAACATGAAGCCTCTGTGTGAAATGTCATAATTTCTGAGTGAAGTCTTGAGTTAATGTCACCGTGACCTTTGACCTTTGACCTTTGACCACCAAAGTCCAGTCAGTCCATATTAAACAGCCAAAGGAAAACACCAACCACGTCATGCAGGGCAGAACTAGAAGTACAACAACAATGAAATGAAGTAGTTCTCCTTCTGAAGTTCATTCTGCGTCCGAACTAACATCAACTCACAGAACGACCATCAGTTCAACATCAACACTGGACGTCACAGCACCAGACTCCTCCCTCTATCTACGCTCATGACATCACAGCACCAGACTCCTCCCTCCATCTACGCTCATGACGTCACAGCACCAGACTCCTCCTTCCATCTACGCTCATGACATCACAGCACCAGACTCCTCCCTCCATCTACGCTCATGACGTCACAGCACCAGACTCCTCCCTCCATCTACGCTCATGACATCACAGCACCAGACTCCTCCTTCCATCTACGCTCATGACATCACAGCACCAGACTCCTCCCTCCATCTACGCTCATGACGTCAGTGAGTGGAAGCAGCCACAAAATACAACAGATCACCTGTTGTCACCGTTTCATCTGCAAGATGCTAAAAAAAACAGACAAAATCCTTTCAAACATGGAGGCACACACACACACACACACACACACACACACACACACACACACACACACACACACACACACCAGAAGAGCTCCACTCTGCAGAGGCTTTTCTGTGGATTAGTGTCTCCCTCTAGTGGCCATAGGAGAGTACACCAACACACCGAGACCATATATTTCCACATATACGACGTCATCTGCCAACGCTCACAGAGAAGAACCTTTTCTCCAGAGCAGCGCAGGCGTGTGCTTCACTGATCTGAAGTCTCACTATCCCTGTTGAACTTCATGTTCAGTCTTACAGCCTGTACCACACAACGACTCCTGTATTCAAGACTCAGCGACAAAGTATTCAAGAGCTAACACACAAACACCAGCAGACCGTGTCAGCAGGTGAGTCTGATCACATGATTCATCAGACAGAAAGAAGAAAAAACAAAGTTCACAAATCTGTCTTGAGTTTTTACACTCGTTCTCTAATCTCTGATTTCTAGTGAGATATTCGATCATTTCAACATCTGTGGAAATGAAACCATGTGAGAAGAATCACTGCTTCTTGTAAGATGTAAGAAGCCAAAAGAGTTGAAATGTACTTAATTACTTTCCACCACTAATAATACAATTACTGAGCCTTCATCACACGTGTCTTTTAATATTGTTCAGTTACAGAACCAGATAAAACTCCTGAGTGAAAACAAAGAGGGTGTTTCCTAAATACTGAAAAAGGGTAAAAGACTAATTAAACCACCACAGAAACAAAAGACTATGAACATGAATAATAAACTCTATATTGATGTCAAAACTTATCTCTACAACAACTAATCCTAACTAATCAACCCCCCCCCACCCCATAATTTGGACCCTGTTTAAGGCTTTATGCAAATGTCTGAGAGTAATTAAATTCATCAGTGAAAGGGGATTTACATGTTGAAGACTTTGAGGCGGACATATGGTCTGTTCATTATCAGACTGCATGAACAGCATCATGCTGTTTGTGCCCTTATTTTGAAGGTGCTGTGACTCAGCTACACTTATTAAAAAACAATATTTTTTCTTCCGCTCATCAGAGACAAACCATCAGTCCATCAGACCTGATCTGGACTGGTCAGGTGGGTTAGTTAGTGATGGACGGGTTAGATGGGTTAGTTAGTGATGGACTGGTAAGGTGGGTTAGTTAGTAATGGACAGGTTAGATGGGTTAGTCAGTGATGGACAGGTTAGATGGGTTAGTTAGTGATGATTAGTGTTGCTGCAGGATAAGTGATTATGTAAGGACTTTTTGCAGGGTGACAGTAGTTACTTACCACAGAGATGCTGCAGAGGAGCCCCAGACCGGAGATACCACACCGGAAACGCTTAGACGGTTCCTTCAAAGTAAAGGTAACCTGTGGTAAAATAGAGACATGTAGAAAGTGAACCGACCTCCGAGCCTCCATGTTAAACAGATATAATATATCACACACCTGGAACAACATGTTTTATTTCCGCCTCTTATTGTCCTACAAAACTATTCGTCAGACGGTTTTATATTCTGTGCTCTTACACTGAAAGGGTGGGCAGGAAGTGCCGTTTATGTTCGTATAGGTGACCGGCGTTTACCTCTCCCCTCCCCTGGTTACAGTGTCTGGTTAACAGAGAGGAGGCTGAGAGTTGGAGGCTGGGAACCGGAGCCCGGTCCCGTGTATCCGTCCGTAGACTGACTGACTGCTGCTGCTGCTGCTGCTGCACGAGACCTGTCGGTAACGGAGGCGACAGCCGGAGGATGAGAGCGCGAGCCCTGCAGTAATGATGCGATTCATCCTGGACTGTCTGAGGACACCGAGAGCGAGAGCCCCGCAGGATGAAGGGTAACAGCCCGAGCTCAGAGATTAGACTTCAGTCTGTTCATCACGGTGACGCGTTTAAAACTTGGACCGTGGAAGCTGCGCTTTAAATCATACACGGTTCTTTAACTACGAGCTGTTACTCAGGGTCACACTGAACCTGAGGAGTGAAACTACTCAAGGCCTGGGCGGGGGGGGGGGTCAGCAGACGTGCTATATGATTTTCCTGCAGCGGTGATGGAGTGGTTCTTGTATTAGTAAATGTAGTATGTCCCTATATCAAGAGAGATGTTGCCATATATGTCACTTTTATTATTATCACATATACACATCCTCTGGATATATGAACATATAATAAAACATGTATATGTACATATATTTATGTACATATATATATAAAATAATACTATAACATGTAGCGATCATAAATTAATGATAAATATTTAATTTATAATTTTATTAAAACAACAAAAACTCTACATTCTTATATATGTTCATCTCATTCATTTTAAATATGTCTGTGTCCCATTCTGGGCGCATATGCTGACAGGCTGGGGGAGGATATATGTTAATGTAACATGTGTCTACAATATAAACATACGGGCGAGTGTATAATGTTTTTTATTTTTTAATGTACATACTTTTCATATCGTCATATGGACCAACGGCCCGTGTAAGGACCAGTAGAAGGTTCTGGACATGTTCTGATGGAGTAAACAGACGAGCTGCACCTGGTTAGATCAGTTAGCGTCTCTACAATTCAAATATTCAGTTCAATTTGCGCTAAACGTAAACACATAAATATGATTTATTAATATCTACCAGCGTGGTGACTGCCTACCGTTTAGACGTGTAGAACTCCGGTTCCCTCTCCGTTCCTCCGGCATCTGTATTCCTTTAGTCCGTAACGGTCCACAGGTCTCAGAAACCACAAGGCTTCCTTATAAAAGTATTCCAGGTTGTGAATATGGTCGTGAGAAGTCCAAAGCAGACGACGAGCGATGACTCTCCCTCCTTCCCTCCATCCGCAGGTGTGTTGTTGTTTGTTAGCTCTCTGGCTACAAAATGGCGGCCTCCCTCTGAAGAGCCAAACAGATTTCACATCCGGGGACTCGGGGGAAGAAGGCGAGCGTAACCGAGCGTAAGACGTAATGACGTGTTCTCTCGTCGGAATTTTTTATTTTTTATTTTTTCAAAGCGTTTTTGAATGACAAGCTTGTAGATAGAAGTCTCCTCTGACCAATCAGAGCGAACTAGAGGGGCGGGCACTTCAGAGTGAAGACCAATAGGCTTTGAGAGGAAACAGCTGAGAGCAGGGATCAGCTGTGTTTTAATGGCTCCTAAAGGAAAATGCTTCATGTTTTCTATTATTTGATATTAAAAAGTTAAAGCACATTTCTCCCAGTTTTCCTTTTAGAGAAGTTTATGGGCGCCAGTAAAAAACGAACTATAAAGCTCTACTAAACTAAAGTATTAGTCCTAGAGGCCTTGAAGCTTCACAGAGCAGTTTCTGACAAGATGTAGAAGTACTGTGGAGCTTTTTCCCTGTTCTTGTATAAAGTCGATCCTGTTGGTTGAATGTAATGTGACTTTTTTACAGGCGAGGACTGAAAAATACTAAAAAAAAACAAACATGTATGAGCTGATGTAGTTTAGGTTGGAGTCACATGCAAAACAAGCACATTTTCAGAAACTAGAATATGTTTCCTTTCAAATCAGGCTCATAAATGCATTTTGTCCTTACAGCTCTTCTGTTATAAGCTCATTACATTTACATATGCAAATATATGCAAATTGGGTTTAAAACAGGAGGTCTCTGCACTTTTCAAACAGAGCAGGTCTAGACCTTCTCTTTATAACATTATTAACAGAGAGAGAGAGCAAGAGTAAGGGGTTTATAGTGCTGCAGATCACTGCAGTAATCTTTCAGATGATGAACATGTCATATTCACAACTCTTAAAGTTCCTCTGATCTTTATTTGTGCAATTTCTAACATGTAATGTGAAAAATTCTGCAAACCATTTATTATGAAGGACGTACCAAAAAAGAGTCGACAGTCCAGATGTTAATTGTCTTAACATTAGCATGCTAGGCTAACTCGCTAGTGCTACACTAGTTAGCGAGTTTTCTGTGAGTAATGTTTTTGCTGAAATATATTAATAGATTTAAAGAGTCTTGATTATTACTGATTTATTCCTGAAGAGATTCAGAAGCAGGTTTTGGTGTTTCACTCGATGTGGACGTAACGACCGGAGCACCAGTGTATGTAACTGGGTTAGCTTCACACACTGGTCTGCTGGGGGGGGGGGGGTTACAGTCATGGGCAGCCAGCTCTAATCATAGTGACACCACAGCGTCACAGTCGAAAGGTCACAACGTGAAACAAAAGACCCGGTCACGTGACGACTGTGTCTTTAAAACCAAGATCAGCTGAGATATTGTTCATTTAGAGCTGAAAACCTTTTGTTGTTTAATTAGTTATTATAGAAAATTAACATCTGACTGACGTGTTCAATGGTGTTTCTCAGCACAGAGAATATGTCACATGTTTAATAATCATTTATTATAAAATAGCTTAATACTACTAATTATAACATCAATAATGTCTACTCTCTGTTGTAAACATGTTATATTAGAAAAAACACTGATTATTATTATTATGATTATTATTATATTTAACAGTAATACAGTAGATACCTGATTTAATTATATTACAGCGATGATTGTAACTGCAGTAAATGAATGACTGCTGTCAATAATCTGCTCACATATTTAAAATGTATCTATGATTGATTATTGATTGATCTCTTGGTAATGTTTAATGTTTAATGTTTAATGTTTAATGTTAAATGTTTGCTTGCTGCTGCTGCTGCTGCTGCTGCTGTGCTCTCTGTGTGTGTTATGAATGGCTCAATCATTGCTTGCAGTGTGTGTGTGTGTGTGTGTGTGTGTGTGTGTGTGTGTGTGTGTCATGCATACTGCAGTGGCCTGTGATGGAGATTGGAGGGGGAGGAGGAGCTAGAGGAGGAGGTGAGAGCTGTGTGAGGAGCAGAGAAGCAGGATGATGGTAGGAGGAGAAATGGAGGGAGGAAACTAGAGAGGAGGACGGACGATCTCCTCCTCCGCTGCTCTCACTCTGTCTGACTCATCCCCCGCTCTGCTTCCATTCTCACACTGGTGCATTCCGCCTGTATGTATCGATAACACACACACACACACACACACGCACACGCACACACTCGCACACACACACACACACACGCACACACTCGCACACACGCGCGCGCTCACAGAGGCAGCTCCGCCTCCTCTGCAGTGTAGCGACAGCTAGCGAGGGCAGCAATGGAGGAACCAGCAGTGCAGCAGGAAAAAATAGAGGGATGCTGGGAAGGAGGACAGGATGGAGGGAAGGCAGACTGGAAGAACGAGTGCTCCCTCTCCTCCCTCCTTAAACACTCCTGTCTCCTCTGCTGGTCGTCTCCCAGGGACACCGACGTCGTGGAAACGGATGAGAGGGTCCTCGCCAAGGCAGCCGAGATCAGAGTAAGAAGACCGCAGCACCTCGCGCTGGTGTGTGTGTGTGCGTGTGTCTGTCTGAGTGTGTCACAGTTTTTCTGTTAATATGAATATAAATGTGTGACGTGCTATAAATCATATATATATATGTGTGTGTGTGTGTGTGTGTGTGTGTGTGTGTGTTTGGTACTCCTCCATCACTGGGTTTCCCATGATGCTCTCATGTGATGTCATGATACTGTGAGAGGAGTGTCAGGCTGCAGACACACACACACACACACACACACACACATGTTCAGTGTGTCGCGCTGCTCTTTGATTCATCTCAGTTTGATGAGACGAGGACGGCCGGTTCAGCTGTGACCTGACACCATCAGCTTCTGCATCTTCTCCTCCACATGGTGCATGCCCCCCCCCCCCCCCCCCGCTCCCTTAATCAATCACCCCCCCTGTATTTACACTCTTCATGTTCCAGCTCTACTGCGCGTATGTTGTTGTTCTGAGTGCTGCTGCTCCTGTTGTAGGACAGTGTGTTTGAAAAAGCAAATAAATAAATAGATTTATGTTGATGAGGATACTGCCATATATATTTACAACAAAACACAACTTTCTTAGCCTAGACATATACATACATATATATATATATATATATGTATATGTATATATATATATATATATATATATGTGTGTGTGTATATATGTATATATATACATATATATATATATGTATGTATATGTATGTATATGTACAGGGAGGATAAAGCTCAGCAGGATGGATCTGCTGGAGCCATGTGGCCAGATTGTTACGTTCAGGTTATCAGGACCCAAAAGCAGAAACACACATTGTAGACAGGTGTGGAAGTGAGCCAGGTGCCAGATGAGGTAGGCCACACCCACAACACACGCACACACACACACTCAGAGACAGGGGAGGAGGAGTCACAGCTGGAGACGCAGATGAAATCAGAGTGAATGTTCTCATCAGATTCAGGTCGAACAACAAACATCAGTTTTATTTTATGAAATAAAAATCTTGACTTGAAGCTGCTGACAAACACATGTCGAGCCAGATGTGGAACATGTGGATGTGATGGAGCGTTCCAAGGCTGCAGTCCGTTCACTGTCGTAACATATCTCACCTGTGTGTGCTGGTACCTCCACATGCATGTTTCATCAGTCCACACCGCAGTTTCAATCATTCTGAAAGCCTAAACAGTGTGTGTGTGTGTGTGTGTGTGTGTGTGTGTGTGTGTGTGTGTGTGGTTGCAGGAGCTGGAGAATGCCGTGACGGTGGAGAACTTGGAGCTTCAGGAGCAGCAGTCGGACCGTAAGGAGCTGGAGGAGACTCTGGATAAATTAGAGAAGCACAAAGAGAAGCTGGTCCAGCAGATAAAGACGACCAGACAGCTGTGCTATGAAGAGAGTCAGCAGGTAGTGACTGTTGTGACTGGTGAATATATTCCACCTTAGAAACATAAAGTTCAGCCATTTATAGACAAAAAGATGCTGAAAGGCTGATTCATGCTTTCATCTCAAGCCGGTCAGTCCAGTTTCACTTCCTGTTACATTTAGAACTGATCTCAAGCTCCTCCTCCTCCTCATGTACAAAGACCTGATGGACGAGGACCGAGCTCCATCGTTAACTCCCTGATTAACTGCTGACCTCTGAGAACACTGAGCTCATCTACTGCTTTTAAATATCTTCTTATTTAATGATTTATTATTTTATTCATTATTTCATCAATGTTTTAACATTTTTCATTTTAGCTTTTAACATGTTTTGGTTATTACAAAGGTTATTATTATTATTATTATTATTATTATTATTAATATACAGTGGGTACGGAAAGTATTCACACCCCTTTAAATTTTTCACTCTTTGTTTCATTGCAGCCGTTTGCTAAAATCAAAAAGTTCTTTTTATTTCTCATTAATGTCACTCAGCATCCTGACAGAAAAATACAGAAATGTAGATGTTTTTGCAAATTTATTAAAAAAGAAAAACTGAAATATCACATGGTCATAAGTATTCAGACCCTTTGCTCAGTATTGAGTAGAAGCACCTTTGGAGCTGGTACAGCCATGAGTCTTCTTGGGAATGATGCAACAAGTTTTTCACACCTGGATTTGGGGATCCTCTGCCATTCTTCCCTGCAGATCCTCTCCAGTTCTGTCAGGTTGGATGGTGAATGTTGGTGGACAGCCATTTTCAGGTCTCTCCAGAGATGCCCAATTGGGTTTAGGTCAGGGCTCTGGCTGGGCCAGTCAAGAATGGTCACAGAGTTGTTCCGAAGCCACTCCTTTGTTATTTTAGCTGTGTGCTCAGGGTCATTGTCTTGTTCAGCAGGTCTCCAGCAGCATCACTCGTATCGTCGGGAGCCAACAGGCCGCGGCGTCTGTTTCCTTTACTGTCGGCTTTAAACTAACGAACCCACTGGACTGGACTCTTCCAGATCCTGTCTCTGCAGGCGGAGGAGGTGCACAAGGAGAGCCAGGTGGAGGAGTATGAGAGGGAACTTGCCAGAGCCAGGTGGAGGCTGAGGAGGCTCAGAGAGGAGGTGAAACAGGCCAAGAGGAAGGTGGAGGAGGCCGGAGAGAGGGACACGCCTCTGCAAGACTCCATCAGACAGTCCTACGAGGAGATCCTGCAGGTGTGTGTGTGTGTGTGTGTGTGTGTGTGTGTGTGTGTGTGTGTGTGTGTGTACAGACAGTATACAGTGTGTGTGTGTACAGACAGTATACAGTGTGTGTGTACTATACCAAAACCATCTGCCCTCCCTGCAGGAGGAGCACACTCTGTGCTCTCTGTCAGGAGGTGCAGTCACTCCAGAGAGCCAGCTGGAGGAGTCGACGTCTCCGGCTGACACCACTGAGGATGATCCACTCCCCATGAGGCCGTGGGGGAGGAGCCAATCACTGCCCGCCTACGCCGACCTGATCATGGTAAATCACAGTGATGATGCTCAGCGCTCTGCGGACTCAGTTTCACACAGCTGCATCATCATTACTGATTGTTGTCAAGTCACAGCGCTGGAGTAATAATGCAATTATTGATCACATTAAAAAATCAAATGAATCAGAGACAGTTTGACAGAAGCCGGTGTTTAGCCAACAAGCTTAACCAACACCAGCTTTCAAACACAGGGTCCAGAGGCCGTTCAGTTCAGGACGTTAGGTCACATGATGGAGGGATGATTTCCTCCACGAGATCGAACACATGAAGACAAAATAAATACAGTTTTATCAATTGAAAATGTCAGTGTGAACAATGATAAACTAAAGTACATTTAGCTAAACGTTACACTTACTTTATTTCATTTATTTTTACTTTATTCAAAACCAGGCAACAATAAAGGGTTAATTAAATAACTGCTAGAATTTTAACCGATATAAACGATCAATATATAACGATCGTGTCACACACACGTCTGCAGCTTCACAACATGCTTCAACACCACAAACAAGGAAGTGAGTTTAGTGACATCATCAAGGTGTTGATCAGGGACTGCTGTGATTGGTTCAACTCGAGGGAAACTGATGATTGATCAAATTTGCGGAACAATCGCTCAGAATTCATTAGTTGAATTTGCGTAAATTATTGCGACTTCCTGGAGCGACTGACAGTCCTGACTGATCTCTCTCTCTCTGTGTGTGTGCGTGTGTGTGTGTGTGTGTGTGTGTGTGTGTGTGTGTGTGACTGCATCAGAGNGGAGGGATGATTTCCTCCACGAGATCGAACACATGAAGACAAAATAAATACAGTTTTATCAATTGAAAATGTCAGTGTGAACAATGATAAACTAAAGTACATTTAGCTAAACGTTACACTTACTTTATTTCATTTATTTTTACTTTATTCAAAACCAGGCAACAATAAAGGGTTAATTAAATAACTGCTAGAATTTTAACCGATATAAACGATCAATATATAACGATCGTGTCACACACACGTCTGCAGCTTCACAACATGCTTCAACACCACAAACAAGGAAGTGAGTTTAGTGACATCATCAAGGTGTTGATCAGGGACTGCTGTGATTGGTTCAACTCGAGGGAAACTGATGATTGATCAAATTTGCGGAACAATCGCTCAGAATTCATTAGTTGAATTTGCGTAAATTATTGCGACTTCCTGGAGCGACTGACAGTCCTGACTGATCTCTCTCTCTCTGTGTGTGTGCGTGTGTGTGTGTGTGTGTGTGTGTGTGTGTGTGTGTGTGACTGCATCAGAGGGCCAGCGGCTCGTCTTTTTGTAATAATCTAGCAGACACCAGAGAAGAAGTCGACGACAGTGGCACCAGTTCTCCAAAGGTATCATCTTCATCACCTCTCCTCCTCCTCCTCCTCCTCCTCCTCCTCATCTTCATCATGTTTTAACAACATGTAAACACTGTTGTATGACTGCACTGTGTCCTGTTGGACAGATGGACAGGTCTGACATAGAGGATGACCCGGAGGAGGGGGAGATCAGCAATGAGGGGGGGGCAGAGAGAGAGAAGGGAGAGTGCAGTAAGAACCCAAGCCCCCTCAGCCAGCTGGACTTCTACCAGGCCGACCCGTTCGCCCACTGTCAGAGCGACCGTACGTATCACACACACCTGCACACACCTGCACACACCTGCACACACCTGCATTACACAACCATGGACCCGGTGTCTGAAACATAGAGGTCCAACTCAGAATAGTTTCACTATTTGATTATCGTGTAAATAATTCATGATATTATTGTAATAATATATAGAAGATTAAAAAAGAGAAAGTAATGATACCGAACCGTTAAATTCTCTGTTTTTCTCTTGGGTTTTTACCACCAGGCTGTGAACGCACATGTTAGGTGACAGTGTTCAGACACTAACTCATGCAACGTATAGGCGACATGTTTTTACAACGTAATGACTTTAGATCTGCAACAATGACAGCAAACGTGACGCGGCGCGACATCTCAAGGCTTTATTGGAGAGGACAGTGAAGGCAGACAGGAAAGTCCAACCCACTGGGAATCGAACCGGCGACTCTGATCAGAAAACGTACAATTGTGACGCTTTAAGAACTCAACCATCCGGTCACGTGATTATCAGGAAACAGCAACAAGTGTGTGTTATGTAACATCAGAATATTCACACACACATGAACACTGGCCGGATGTCATCAAACGCACCACGAGTCTCAGTCATGGCGAAGACATTACAACTAAAACTCAACACTTAAACAGTTACAGTGAATTCCATTTACACTGTAAAACAGCTGATTCATACAGTGTATATGATGTATATATGTGTGTATATATATATGATCTGGTATATCTTCCTCTCGCCGAGTGTACCTGGTTGTATGTTTGTTATATGTTCAACAGAGCTCTGAATAATGTGTTTGTCATGTGCAGCCTCTCATTGGTTATATGTCATGAACATCCAGCGTCTCTCATTTGATTTGTAGACGACCTTTTCAATGAAGATCTGTTCCCTAAAACCGACACATCCGGTGAGTAGAACATGATTTTTACTTGAAACGTAAAGAGGAGTTAAGTGTCTCTGCACACTGTTATTGGTGGAGATCAATTTATGACTAGTCAAGGTTTGAGTTCGTCACATACTGGAACTGAAACTCTGTTTGAATCTCTGGTATTGAATTTAAAGTTTCACCGATTATTTATGTACCAACACAAATCTAGTGTCAACTAACTGTGAGGATGCTGAACAATGACTCGACTTGACTAAAGGTTTAGACTCTAGACTTGAAGGATAAAGACTTGAAGGTTAAGACTCAAAGCTTGAAGGTTAAGAAGTTGAACTTGAAGGTTGAGAATTGAGATTTGGAGGATAACACTTGGGACTTGAAGGTTGTGACTTACTCCCGCTGCAATGTAACTGCTGTATTACTTGGATTGGATTTTGAATGCGGGACTTTTACTTCTAACATAGTACGTGTATATTATGGTAATGTCCATCTGCTGCTGACTCACCTCAAATCATTTGTTTTTAGAGAGTTTAAAGTTGCCTGACGCAGCTTTTTTCTGTTTTTGATATGATGAAACTATTAAATCAAATTGTGATGTCCCTAAGTTTTTGTGAATGATCTGTTTGACAGATGGATTCGCTTCAGACCCTTTCAAAGGCAGTGACCCCTTTGCAGCGGATATCTTGTTCCCGGAGGTCAACGTCAGCACTAATGAGGCGGCAGGAAATGTTGGCGATGAGGCGGACACCAGTCTGTCCTGCGCCGAAAACAAAGCTTCAACGGGAACTCAGTGCTTTGAGTCTGAATTCCCTGACGAAGACAGCGACATAGAGATCAGCTACAGCCGAGAGGACCTGGACGCCATCGATGTGGTCGATGATTCTCGTGGATTTAAACCCATTCAGAGCTCCTCAGAGGAACTGGGGCCAGAACCCATCCATGGCTGGAGGTCACAGGGTCAGTATTCTGTAGAGTCAGACCCTAATGGGTATGAGCTGGACCTCGGTGCTTTCTCCCCTCCCTCTGACATCGAAGAAAAAAGTCTGGGATCTTTAGCTGGAGAGGTTTCCACTGAGACACCAGCAGGACTGGAACAAGGTAATTCATACTCAGACCCTTCATAGTGTGTGGACTAATGCTGCAACTCATTCATGCTTCCCTTCTTAATGTGGTCTAATTGACGAGTGTCTTGTGTAGCTAAGGGCCAACAAGTACCTTATGTGAAAATAAGCTCCACCCAACTGTGAGTTAGCTACAGCGTCTATCATGATGTCACACCCCAGTTTCACAGCATCAAATGGCTAATTAAAGCCAAACTTGATCAATGAAATTAACACTTGAACACTAGCGTGATGAGAACTACCTAAAATGATAGAAACTATCTTTGGGAAAAATTTATTTGAAACCCTTACTTAAATTAGTTTACTTACTTTTCCTGTGATTTGTTTCAGTGTTTAAATTCAGAACCTTAGACCACTGACCAGTTTATGTTTGTATAAGTTTGAGTTATTCTGATCCTGTTGAAACTGTTTAAACTTTTGAATATAGTGTCTAGAACGTATTTTTGTTGTTTATCTGGCTCTGTAAAAGTCTTGTCCCATTGTTGTCTTCTTATAGGTCTGAGTTCTGGTTCAGCTCCAATGGTCCCTGAGCCAGTCCTGTTGGAACCAGACTGGACCAGCGACATAGATAAAACCGAGTCCCATGATGTTACCTCCTGTCAGGGCGCAGAGTGGGTTAGCGAGATCGAAGAGGAACCCCGAAACCCTGCAACTCCCCAAAACTCACTAGACTCCCAGAACCTCTTCAACCAGCCCGACTCAGATCAGAACAAAGAACTGAGCTTTGAATTGAGCTATGAACCAAGCTGTCAGTCTTCCTTTGACCCATACGGGTTTAAACTCAGTCCAGAGCATTCTAGTCAAACCCTTCTAGACCCTGATGAAGCTGAACTGAGCCCAGAACCCAATGATAATGATCTGACCTTTGACCCTGAGCCCTCCTCTTCTCAACCAGACCAACTGAACTTTGATCCCTATGAGTTGGACATCACTTCCTCCCAGCTGGTACGGGACTGTGATCCCTATGGCTTTAAGCTCAGCCCAGAGGAAGAGAACCAGGAGGTACTGGACCTCTGTGGCCACAATAACCAGGAGGCAATGGACCTTTGCGCCTATGACAACAACGAGCAAGTAAAACCCTCTAACTATAGCAACCAGGACGTCCTGGAACCTCACACCACCGAAAACCAAGAAGTGCTTGAACATTGTAGCCGCAATAACCAGGAGCTGCTGGATTTGTGCAACAATGGAAACCAAGAAGTGCTGGAACCTCCTGAACTTGACAACAGGGGGTTGGTCAGCAACGAAAACCTGGACCTCCTGGATCTTTGTAGTCATGACAACCAGGAGGTGGTGGAACCCTATCGCAATACAAGCAACGAAGAACTACTTGAACCTAGTAACTATGTGAACCAGGAAGTCCTGGAACCTTGTAGCCTTGGCAATCAAGATCAGCCTGATTTGTACCATCCTGAAAATCAGGAAGTGCTGGATTTAGATAGCCATGGCAACCAAGAACTACTGGATTTTGGTAGCAAAGAAAATCAGGAAGTGCTAGTTTCTGGTAGCCACAACAACCAGGAACTCCTGCAGCTCGGTAGCAATGAAAATCAGGAATTTGTAGACTTAGGTAGCCATGACAACCAGGAGGTGCTGGACTTGCTGAGCAAGGAAGTTTTCCCTGAAGCAAATAACAACCAATGTGTTGTGGAACCAGAGGTCAGTGTCAGTCCCACCAATAACAGCTCAGACAGTGATGTGGCTTCAGAAGACCAGCTGGTACTGGAACTCAGTAACACCAGCATCTGCGATACCAGTGCTGCTGAAACCCTCAACATGGCCATCGGCAACATATCTGCCAACCAGGACCTGCCTGCATCCAATGCTCCCAACAGACACAACTTGTTAGAGGGTGATCTGGGTTCAGTGTTTGGGGCTGGAGGATACATCGGTTGTCCAGATGTAGCTGATGACCTGGAGCCTCTGGACAGAAGGCCGGCAAATAATCCTGTAGCAGAGCCAGTGCGACCAGTCAGACCGGTGAGACCTCCTCGGCCCTCGCTCAGGGTAAGTTGGAAACCACTCATGTGCAAGTCATATATGCACATCTTCTGAGTACAGTTCTGTATGGGTCCACTGAAGACCCGACCCTGGACTGAGTCGGGCCGTATCTAAAACATTTTAATCCATTAGGATCCGGTTGTATTTGGATATGTTCAGATCAACTGCATTTTGGATGCTTTAGTCTGTTCGGATTGGATCTGATTGTACTTGGGCCCCTTTCAGATTATTCCAGATTATTATTTATTTATTATTGACATGGGTTTTGGATGGTCCAGATCCAAAATGTTTGATCCTTGACCCCTCCAAGCTGAAACCAAGTGGTACAGCTGGACTAGAGAGTGAGAGTAAGTTAGCATTGGTTTGGATCACTCTTGGATCAAAAGAAACAACTAGATGGAGACGATTCACTTTTTAAGCAGCAGTTTTTACTTCTCTCCACAACTTTGTCCGCTTCACAACAACAACACTTCCTGTCTCGAAGTCACATGTCGCCAAACTAACCAATCAGAGGGAAGAAGAGGTAAATAAGAGGAAAACCGCAGAGATGTGTTCAGGAGGTTACTGTTTTAAAAGATGCACATGTAAATATTTAAAGTTGTAAATATGTCAATAATTAACAGTTAAAACACTGTAAATATATTTTTAGTAAATTAACTCAAATGTACAGTATGAATTAACACCTAAACCGTACACTTGCTCACTGATCTTTGTGCATATCCTGAACTCACTCTCATCATTCCTAATAGATTTACCCAGATTCATCATCCTCGTCTGTCTGTCTGTCATGTGTGTTTTAGGCCAAGGAGAAGGCTCAGTCCCAGACTCAGGGCATCGACCTGAAGTAACCTCTCACCAGTCAACGCTCGTGTGGGGGGTTACCGTGTCAGCAGGGTTCCCATGACAACAGTGGCAACACAAGAGACGACGAGGACGAGGAGAGAAGTAAGAGGACGGGCAAAGGAGCGGAGACGAAGGGAGAAGGCAGGAAGGAGGGATGATTAAACAGAGGGATCATTCTGCTGTTCTTTATGGCAATAATTCTTAGTTTCAGATGTTTTATGGTACCATGGGACCGGCTGACTTCATTGATTACTATTGAGGAAACCTGATTGGCCCACGGCTTCAGTGATTACGGAGGTCAGGGCTGGAAACATGTTACATACGTAAGAGAAATCCCTCGTGTTTTTACCCAGATAATGCTCGTCAGGTTGATTTTATCTGTTATTTATTCACAGTATGAGCTGCCAACACACTCCTGCACCCTCTGAGTCTCTTTAGCCCCCCCCCCCCACCAGCCTGTCCCACAGGTTCTGACAGGGCTGGTTGGTCCACAGTGAAAATAATCCTGATGTGATCTTAGTGTTGGAGCATGTGGACTCTGTCACATAGATAAAAATGTATATAGTGATATACTCAGCTGTTGTGGTTTTGAGATTATCTAGTCAAGTAGTTTTAGGTTTCAGTTGAATGCAAGCTGTAGAGAGTCTGGATGGGTTGTACAGTGAGTGCATATCCACACCGTCACCATGGTAACGTGCTCGCTATCGTCAGTCATCGGTGTTCAGTACAGAGGAGCTGAACAGCAGGCAGCGGTTCTGACTACAGCAGCCACGCCCCCCCCCCCTCCCCCGCAGTGATGTCACAACATCCTTGAGTACATTGCTATACATCGCTACGGTAACGTAGTGCAGCAGAGAACTGCAGTAATCTTTCTAATGTGGATAAAAGCACCAACATTAGTATCTGTATCTCTCTGGGGGCATTCATTTAAAAAAATCACATTAGCCACTTGCAATTTCTAAATGGCCGCCGTTTCTTACACAAGAAACACGTTATACCACTGAATCTTCCCCATGATTTGATACCACAACTATTATGTTTATGGGGGCCTTTAATTTGAAAAATCCCATTAGCCACTTGCAATTTCTAAATGGCCGCCGTTTCTTACACAAGAAACACGTTATACCACTGAATCTTCCCCATGATTTGATACCACAACTATTATGTTTATGGGGGCCTTTAATTTGAAAAATCCCATTAGCCACTTGAAATTTCAAATTGGCCGCAATTTCTTACATAGGAAACAAGTATTTAACCACAGAATTTTACCCTCAGGACAGATTTAAATGATTTTGCCATGTAATCCTGTGTTTTAGACGAAGAGGAAGTCAAATTCACAACCGTTAAAATTTCCTCAGAGTTTTATTTGTGCACATGTAATGTGAAAAATTCTGCATAAAAAACAATATTTTTTCAAACCATTTATTATGAAGACTATGAAAGAGTCGACCGCCTACTTGTTTACTCGTCTTCACATTAGCTCGCTAGGCTAACGGGCTAGCACTAGGCTAGTTGGTGAGCTTCACTGAAATATACTTTGATTTAATTTTTTACAGTGTATTAAATTTCACCTTCTATATTGTTAAAATGTTTGATTTGACACCTGCATTATTCATATGAGAAAATTCTAGATTAATTTATTGCAAAAAAAAAAAATACTGTCAGAAATGGCGGCCATCTTGAATTTTCGAGTTGCTAATGTGTCTTATCCAAAGAGTGACACCCAGGGAGGATTCGTGCAAAGTTTAGCATTTGTATCCACATTTGAAAGATTTGCCTGAAAGACGCAGTTACCTGCTGCACCAGCAGGAGGAGTCTCATGTGAACACGATGATCAGAAAACAAACGGAGCATCAGCTTCAAACAGCTTTTTATCACACCTGTGTCCCACTTCCACGCGTCATACTGATACTGCTTAGGTACGACATGTGCACTAATGCTCGCTGGCCGCTCACAAGACACTGATCTTCTTAGCTGTTTGGTTCCGACACAGGAGGACAGGTGTGAAAGGACAGGTGGACGCCAGACTGCAGCTTTTAAAGACTACTGCCAGTTTCAAAACGAGGAAACAAAACACTGGCTGCAGTTACATGTTTTTCATTCCAGTTGAAGACTTCAGGTCAGCTGTTTACATGGGATTTAAAAACAGTTTGGGTTTTAGATGCACCGACGCATATAATCAGCTGCGTGGCATGTGCATCGCGTCAGGCGTTCGTGTTTGATCACGTCTCTGATGATCTATTCAGCACAGTAGTCGAGTATTTAGTATATTTTAGTATAAAAACTGTTGAGAGTTTGTATTAAACGCAGACTCTCCGCAGACGACCAGTTCAGCTCGGAAACTGCCAAGTGGAGAAACGTCCGTCATTCTTTAGTTGATCTGTTTTCTGAGCTGCCGCTGGAGTCTTCACATCCTCTACCTGTGTCCAAACTTCACCTTGTAAACTGTGACCCACACTCAAAACATCAGGAGAGCTAACACGTCAGCTGCTGCGACTCATTATCCCGACATTCATATCAGAGTGTACAGCAGCGACGTCAGGACCAGCAGGGAGAGTTATAAGCAGACGTCACATCTGATCTCAGAGCAGCACGAAGGATCTGATGACCTGTGTATGCGTCCAGCTTGTAATTTACTGACCTCTTGTGGCGGCAGCAGGGTGTTGTCACCGGGAGCTAGCTGGTCGTTTTCGTGGGTGTGGTCATGTGAAGCGGAGGGAGGAGCAGCATCATCGTGTTGCTCATTTAGGATAATCCTGGATCTTTGACTGAAGCCGAAGTGTGCTCGTCAAACTGTCCTTGACTCGCTTCACTGCTCTGAGATCAGTGTGTGTGGAAACTAAACTTAGAAAATGACTTCAGCACTCTTTTCTTCCTGAGAGTTTTCAAGGCAGCAGCAGGTAAACAAGCAAATGACACTGTGATTCATTTTTTTTCAGTTGTAAACAGCTGATTAATTGGCACTGTGCATTGCATTGTGGGAATTTACAGCAACAGCACATTCAGGAAGCGAGCAGATTTACAGTAGTAAGCATACGAACACCTGTGAGCATATTTAACTGTTATTTATTTTACACAGCTCGTGCTCCAGACCTTCACAGAGTTAGTATGACGTGTGGATCAGGACACGAGCAGCAGCTTGTTTCTGGCTGACTTTCTTACAACTGGTGCTTAAAGGGACAGTTCAGGTTTGTTGACGTGGCGTTGTGTGAGGTCATCACATACAGTCGGTACATTACCTGCAGTAGATCATGATGAGCGTGGTGTCAGTTAGGAAAGCCGATCGAGGCACCGACAGAGTGTCAGAGCGATGTGTTGCTGTGGGCGGGGCCACAAGAAAACACCCACTCAAACAATCCAATATGTGTTTAAATGAAGCTTCATGTGGAATGTTTTCAGTGGTTTATCTTCCTGTGAAAACAGCACTGTATTACGCCGCTTTCTGAGTCACTCAGCCGACCTGCGGTGTAAAACAGCGCGCGCCATAGGTGCTTGAATCAGGAATCAAGGATCAACCTGCGAGGCTGAAACATGAAGCATCAACATGAAGAACCAGAAGCTGCAGTTCCTCTAATGACCACTAGAGTCTGGCTCCAACAGTGAGTCAGTCCCCATAGACTCCCATGTTAAAATGTCCAACTTTACAGCAGAAATAAACATGTTTACAGCCTGGTACAAAAACAGTTTCAGTCTCTAGAGATAATTTCCTCCGTCATGACACCTGTTTATATAACTCACCTGTTTACAGTTTATTAAGGACTAAAGTTATGGAGAACTGAGGGGTGTGGCCTCTTTGAGTGACAGGTGAGTGAGGGTATACTTGCCACAAAGCATCAGGCACCGAAGTCTCAGCTCCACACACGCCCCTCCTCTTCCACCATCTTTGCATTAGCCGGGCGTTGGACAGAGTCAGGTACTGCCAAGATGGCAACAGTGGAGCAGCTCACTCTGAGCTTCAGAAACCTGTGGATGACATCACGGAGGCTGCGTCCATCTTTATTTACAGTCTATGGTAGTTTATTGAAAAACAAAGGAAAGTAATGTTTTCACAGGAGGATAAACTGCTGAAAATATTCCACATGAAGCTTCATTTAAACACACGCTGGATTGTTCCTGTGGCCGTTTTTAAAAGTGTCTAAAACACGTTTTTTCTCGTGGCCCCGCCCACGTCGGATCTCCCAACTGACACCGCGCTCATCATGATCTACTGCCGGTAATGTACCGACTGTATGTGACGACCTCACACAACGCCACGTCAACAAACCTGAACTGTCCCTTTAAATAGAAAATCACTCCCAACATGTTCACCCTCACCTCACTGACTCCTCCATCCTTGATAACACCCAGTGCGACCGCGTCAGCTCCTCCTCTGCTCATCACAGCGAAACACCGCGAAACAAACCTCCTCATATGAAGCGTGCGAGAGGACACGGCGTGATGGACGCTCAGCGGAGTCTTAACGAGCATGTCGGTTAACATCGAGCTTCAAGTTCACACCTACCTCATTACCACTTCGCCATGGTTACGTGACGACACTGTGACCAGCAAACACACGAGTGCAGTCGAGACAAAATCAACTCACCGTTCACGCGGCGTGTCGGCGACCTGAGAGGGACAGATGTGACGCACAGCTGGATCTATGGACGGTAGCTCTCATGCCAAGTTTCGTTTGAATATCAGCTGCTAATAATTTATTTTTATCAGGAGACAGAACTAATCTACATGTTCCATCAGGATATGTGAGTCATGTCACAGTACGACACATGTACAGGCCTGATATAGATTTATAGGCGATATCACAGTGTGTGTTTGTAATGACCAGATGTGTATAGGTATATTTACATTTCCCTGTGAAGCCATTGAGAAATTACCAGTAGATAATATTTCTGTTTTGTGTAAATTAGTAAACAGATTAAAACGCCTCTCTACAACGGCGGGAACGTCCAGTTTAATGAAGCAGTGAGAAGCTTCAGCGGCAGGAGAGAGGCCACAGTGTTAACGTCACTTCACCTGTACCTGTCAGAGGGACACGGAGCACGTCCTGCAGACAGACGGACGCTGACCGACTGGATCTGCGTCGATTTGGAGCGTGTTGGTTTGAGTTCAGTAGAGATGTGATAGTCTGTGTGATGCAGTCCTGGAGGCGTGCTGTGAAACCCATGAAGAAGAAAGTACGGCGGCCCAGAGAGCTCAACGCACTGCAACTTAAGAAAACAGACAAACACAGAAAAACATCTTCACCAGTCTGACGACACACGAGCTGCAAAGACTCACAACGCAACAGGAAGTGTTTCCAGGGGACACTAAAGAGTGACGAACCCGGCTGGGACGCACTTGTTGTTCAGTACTTGTGACTTGTGAAGTTAAAAGCGTTTAACAACAAGTGTGAATGGATGTCTTAAAAGTGCGTCCTAGTCGGGTTCGTCACTCTTTAGTGTCCCCTGGAAACACTTCCTGTTGTGAGTCTCTGCAGCTCGTGTGTCAAACTGATGTTTTTCTGTGTTTGTCTTGTTTGCATGTGTTTTCTTAAAGGGACAGTTTGAGTTGTTTGACGTGGCGCGGTGTCAGTTATGAAAGCCGCCCGGGGCACCAACAGCGTGTCAGAGTGATGTGTTGCTGTGGGCGGGGCCACGAGAAGAAACGTGTTTTAGACACTTTTAAAAAACCCTCCACACAGACACTGTAGTAGACCGCAGCCGCAGGTCAGCTGGCGAAACCTCACACAACCCCACGTCAAAAAACCCGAACGATCCCTTTAGGTTGCAGTGTGTTGAACCCTCAGGGCCACCGTAGGAATGTGTCAGCCTCTGACACCAGCCGCAGTAACACAGTCCTGTACAACGCCACTGATGAATATACAACCAATCATCAGAGCCGTGAGGTGTCCACAGAGAAATGTCTCGTCCTCTGAAAACCACGTCGAACCGGCTGAGACCATCGACACCGTTCACTCCTGCTTTCAGATCCATTCGTTCAGAGTTAAACTGGTCACAGGTCACATGACGTTCACTGCCGTCAGATGAAGTGTCTGTAGGCGGGGCCTCCGCAGCCCTCGTTAACCACCAATCAAAGCAGAGACATCCAGAGCCTCTTCCTGTGTGACCCAGTGTCTGTCTTTCTACTGAGCCAACGGTCCAATCCCAGTGTCCCGTCTGAACCCTGAAGCGTCACAGACGTCACTGACGCCGCCTGGCGAGTGACTGAGCGCCAGAGGCTCAGATGGTATATAAAGGGACAGAGACTTATGTCACGTTACCTTGACAACGCCGAAACGTTTGCATTCAATTGTGGGTTTGGGACTTTCGATCGTTACGTTTTTATTCCCTCCCTTCGCTTCCTGTTTGCGAACAAACAAAATAATCAGATCTGATCCAGTTTGAATATCTGGAATTCATCATCACGTCATCATATAAAAAATAACGTATAAAATGTTTATACTTTCATATACTGTCTGTTTTCTTCTAATGCTAACGTTAGCGTTAGCTCCTTTCATGCTTGTTTGTTCATCGCTCTTATTCTCTCTCATTATTTTTACGGCCGTTTGTTTGCCGTTTTTTACGCTTCCAGGCGTCCCCCTGATAACCATGGCAACCCTGTATTTATTCTCATATTGCTATGAACTTTGGGTAATTCCCTCGGGCACAGTCTGCAGAAAGGCGGTGGGGGGGGGTGGGGGGGGGGGGGGTGGGGGGGTGGGGGCACTGGGATTGGACCAATATCTTCTGAACAATAAAACACTGTTCCATGAGAGAACCACAGACCGGTTCTAAAGAGAACGTCTAGTTTGGAGCTCCGGTGGAAAATGTCACTGTACATAGACACACGTAGCACAGCAATCATCTCATCCACTGTCACAATGACGAGGGTAGAAAGCAATCTGCTCATTTACACTGATTCTAGCAGTTAAATGATTTGTTTATTTATCGATTTATTTTTGTATTTCTTTACTTACTGCTCGTTATGTCCGAGACTTGGCGGAGACGTGAGGAGGAGGTCAGTGGACGCTCACAGACAGACGGGAGGTGAAGTTGCTTCAGGAACTTTTCGTTTCCCGCAGTGTGTGTGTGTGTGTGTGTGTGTGTGTGTGTGTTTTCTATGATGCAGACGTATGCACTTTAAGAGGCCACGGTCGAGTGAACTGATATTTAAAACAAAGAAAATCAACATAATGACGATGATGATGATGAAACATTTATGTGTGACGTTGTTTGTGTTGCTGTCTAAACGTGACGTTGTGTGTTGGAAAGAAATAAAACTCCACAGTGAATCCATCCTGCGCTCCGTCTCTCTTCTCTACCTCTGCTTATTTATTTATCTTGAGTATTCTTCTTCTTCTACACTTAAAGACAAAGATTCTACTTTTCACTCCACTCAAGTGCTCTTACTTTGAAGCAGAGCTTTTAGTCAACGGAATGAATTTCCTTTTATTTTGAAAATGCGATAGACCACACACTGTGTTCATCACAGGAGCCAATCACAGCTTCTTTAGACTTGACACAAACATTCACTTGGACTCAAGGATGAACTGATTCGATTTCGGGGGTCAAAGGTCAAGGCCGTGGTGATGTCACAAAACATGGTTTGGCCTTGTTAATGTAATATCTCCATAACACCTTGAAGGAATTTTGATTTTGATTTGGTAAAAGCGTTCATCTAGACTGAACGACAAACTGATTGGAATTCTGTGGATAAAGGTCAAAGTTCAAAGGTCAATGTCACAGTGACCTCACAAAATGCAGTTTTGGGCTTGTGAACACGACATCTCCGTAACGCCTTGAAGGAACTTCCTCACATTTTGCACAAATGTCCATTTGGCCTTGAGGACGAACTGATTAGACTTTGGTTTTCAAAGGTGAAAGGTCAAGGTCACGGTGTCCTCAGAAAACATTTTAAGCACACAGAAATTATGACAAAATTTCACTCAAATGGATCATATTTTATATGACCCTGAAAAACGGATGTAATCTGGAACTAGTCTGAGCGGCGGAGGGATACGACCACGAGGAGGTGATTCTGCAGGTCTGCATAGCATCATCCTTCCTGTGTGTGTCGGCCCTTTTCCAAATCCACACAGCAAGGGGGGGGGGGGGGGGGGGGGTTTCACTTGTGATGTGATTATAACTGAAGTAAGAAAACAACAGAACCGAATCACTTGTCATGTTTTATTGCTTCTCCGTCCTTTTGATCAACAAAAGTCGGTTCAGTGGCATGAAATGAAATGAGAGGAACGACAGTGTAAGTAGAGTGTGGACGTGTAGAGGAGGGAGATGAGAGGATGTAGTGGTGGTTCGACAACAGCTTCTGTTACTGGACTTAGTGGTTATTTGTCACAAATAAAAACTACAACAAAGTCTAAACAGAAAATAGACACGGAAAATAATGGAGTCAGAAAACTGAAGGGAAGCCAGCTCCCTGTGACACATACACACATACACACACACACACACACACTAAATAGGTGTAGATGACTGAGTGGTGTGGAGGGTTTTTCTTCGCTGGCAGCATCTGCAGCAGAGGACTGTCACTATGATGATGATGATGAGGACTGTGAGCAGGATGAAGACTATACCGACCCACGCTCCGAGACTCAGCTCTGCAGAGGCAAAGAGACAAAGAGACAAAGAGACAAAGAGACAAAGAGACACCACAGTGAGACACAGGGATCTGAACAGAGCACCTGACCT
Source organism: Seriola dumerili (assembly GCF_002260705.1). NCBI lineage: Eukaryota > Metazoa > Chordata > Actinopteri > Carangiformes > Carangidae > Seriola > Seriola dumerili. The sequence goes on along the minus strand of NW_019174638.1, from coordinate 274,005 downwards.
GTCACGACCTGTTTGTATTTTCTGTTCCACCTGTTGTGTCACGGGTCAGAACTGACATCATATATGTTCCTGTTATAAAAGTGCACCTGTTTATATTTGTGGTGTCATGGAGCTGTTCCTGCGTCACAAGCTGCACAGACGGACAGAGACACGTCACTCTCCAGTTATATTCAAGTCAAAACGCTTTCCTTACATGGAACCTCAGTCTGGATTCAGTACAAAATATTATGATATACCAGTATTTATATGATTTTGTTTCTAATATTTTTGTTTCATTATTCATGTCGGTTTGAAAACAATGTATTTCTCAGCATTTAAAAAAAAATGATCCAAGTTTTCATTGTTGAGGATGTGATGAAAATGAAAAATGAAAAGTGTTTCACATCTAAACTTGAAAACAAAATTGACTGTACACAACATTTGATATGTTTTTACTCAACATACATATATTAACATGTTAAAGGATCATTTACCTTTTTTTTGTTTAATAACTGAGTGAATTGTTTTTAATTGTGACATGAGTTTTCCAGGTGCAGCACAGAGGACAGTGAGGAGGTGTGTTAGGTGTCGGTGTTGTCCAGCAGAGGGCGGCACACACCCGACAAATCTACACACACAGCACTGACATGAGTTTTCATGAGGAGACGCACCACCCACACACCACAGAGCTGATGGCGGCCATGACAGTCAGCTTTTCACATTAAAAGTTTCCTCTCACTGACTGTCTGCAGTCTGCTGCCCCTCACTTTGTTTTCTGTGCCGTGATTTGATTTGAATGTGTCACGTTAAGTTAAATGTCATAAATACAAATCAAAATAAATTAGTTATAAATAAGTTATAAAAGACAAAAAGCAGAATAAATAACTGCCCCTTTAACATGTGTTTCCCTTTGAATCTGACACCCTCCTGTAGAGACACTGGCCATGAAGAAGAAAAATGGATGGCTGTTGTTTTTCTTTTCTTTTCTTTGTTTTCCATGAATGAGTTTATTTAGTTGAAGCCTCTGACATGAAACAAACACTTTGTCTCCCATAATCCTTTGTTGTTTTTTCTCTTTTCTGATCTCTAACTTCTCCGTCTCAGTCAAATATACAAGCTTTTATTTAACTTTAATGCAACCTGCACATAAAGCACGTGGGTGAAACTGCTTCTGGTTTCCCACAGTTTTTCTAAATATAAAAGTATCAGCTCAGCAGATGTTTAATGAGGCGGGAAATACTTGTTTCTCAGTCTTTGAGGATCCACACAGTGTGCCCGGGTGAACGTGAAAGAAACTGTGTTTACAAAAACCTCCTGCAGGCTCGGAGACTTCTGCAGCTGACGGACTCTGTGCTGCTTTTTCTAAGAACAGACTAAAGAACCTCTAATCCGTGAAAACCACAAGCAGGACTCATGACCTCATTATTTCTGGATTCCTGACGGTCTGAGCCTCACGAGGGCTGAGGCTTCCTCACTGTGTAGACGTGCTGTAGGACGTACCTGCGCCGTTACTGTTCAGTCCCTCCAGAAATAATTAACGCAAACTTGAACAATCCCCGTGAATTCTGTGCGTAATTACATTTTGATTTGACTAATTTGACCAATCATCAGAGTTTCTCTCGAGTTGAACCAATCACAGCAGTCCCTGATCTACACCTTGATGATGTCACCAAACTCACGTCCTTGTTTGTGGTGCTGAAGCATGTTGTGAAGCTGCAGACGTGTGTGACATCACTGTTAAAGACCGAGCGAAGACGCTCAAACATGTTTAAGAATCTCTTCTTCTTTTTCCCTATAAGATTTAGTTGCCTTCATTTTTTAATGAATTATTATTATTAATGAAGATAGAGACAATTTTTGCAATTTTTTTCTACCGCAGTTTCATTGCAAAAAAAAAGAAGAAAACATCTAAAAACATCTCAATTTTTAATAAAAGTTGCAGCAAAAATTAGATAAAGCTGCAACAATCCCCCAAAAAAGTCACCAAATTCTGGAGGGGTTACTCTCTCTGTAGTGTAGCATAGCTTAGCGTAGCGTAGTCTAGCATAGCATAGTCTAGTGTAGCATAGTGTAGAATAGTCTAGTGTAGCATAACGTAGTGTAGCGTAACGTAGCGTAGCGTAGCCTAGTCTACTGTAGCGTAGCGTAGTGTTTTTACCTTTCAGGATGGGGAGGTCCACCTCTGTACACAGCTGTTTGCTCCAGGCTCCCTGCTGCGTGGCTTTGGGTCTGGAGGGGATGTAAGCTGCCACCATGAAGCAGTAACTCTCTCCTGCGTCCAGCTGCTTCAGCTCAGCCACACTGGAGTCAGAGATGAATTCTCTCTGTCAGGGAAGAACACGACATGTTACCTATACCTGTTAGTACTTGCCTGTACTTGTTTCCACCTGTGTGTACCTGTGTGTACTTGCCTTGCGTGTATTTCCAGACTTGTAGTAGGTGATCTTGTACTTGAGGTCGCTCTTGAGAACGTCTCTGATGCTGAGCTGCTTCCTTTTCTCATGGTAACTGGTCAGAGGGTCCGTGATGTTCACCATCACTCTGCCGCCGTCTGCAGCCTCCACGGTGTAGGTGGGGGCGCTGATGTTACCTGAGGAGAGAGCAGGTCAGAACACCTGTCAGTCACATGTTACACTATCACAGCTGATCACATCAGTAACCTGCTGTGTGTGTGTGTGTGTGTGTGTGTGTGTGTGTGTGTGTGTGTGTGTGTGTGATACCTACTCTCTCTGTAGGGGTTGAAGTGAGGGGAGTAAGTGTGAGGTGAGTTCTCTATGTCGTCACCTTGATCTGTCAGGACATTAGCGGAGTAGGTCCTGTCCAACAGGAAGACATGAACATAGTTCACACACACACACACACACACACACACACACACACACACACACACACACACACACACGATCTAGAATCACCAGGAGATTCTTAAATGTGATTAAATATGACTGAAAGTCAGTTTAAGGACACAAAGACGAGATAAGATGAAGGAAGGACAAAAAAGAAGAGGAACTCTGATTCTGAAGTCTGATAAAGAAGGTATTTCCTGTCTGAAGCAGAGCCTCAGGTGTGGCGCTCCTACCTGTCGTAGGGTACGAGGTAGTTGCTCAGGTCACACTCTGTCTCTGACACTTGGCTGCAGATGTCACAGTCCTCCCAGTTACCGTCATCCACCCTGAAAGTCACATGACAAAACACACGGAACAGGTGAATAAAGCCTCAAATAAAAACTACAATCACCTACCTGTGGTCGTATCCCTCCGCCACTCAGACTAGTTCGTCTAATATCAAAATCAAAATATGGGTCACAGTGAACTTGACCTTTGACCTTTGACCCCCAAAATCTACTCTAAGTGAAGTTCCTCTGGCGAAACTTTAATGATCCATGTTGTCTCTCCTGTAATTCTGTACTGTACTGTACCACTGTGTGTGTGTGTGTGTGTGTGTGTGTGTGTGTGTGTGTGTGTATGTGTGTGTGTGTGTGTGTGCACTCACCCGGAGTACTGGACAGTGTATATCAACTGGGAGGCTCTGGTGGTCCAGGTGAGGACGGTTTTAAAGTCCAGAGACACCCAGCGGACGTTCTCTGCTCTGTGGCCGAGCTCGTCGCCTGTGAATGAATGAAACACAACGTTAGACTCAACTCGTTCTTCTTCTTCTTCTTCTTCTTCTTCTTCTTTTTGGGTTTTTCTATCTTTGGACGGTTGGAGAGAAAAATGAAAAATAGAAAAGAGAGCACTTTTATTACTTTTATTTCTATTTATGTCGTGGGTTGTGTGATATCTGATTGGCCAGTGGAGCAGTCACACCGGCCCCCAGTCCAGATTATAAACATCAGCCTCTAACACCAACTGTCCTTCATCACAGTGATTAAGACATGAACAACTGGCGTCATATGTTTCAACTTCTCCAGTAGCTGATGCAGGATCTTTGTGCTTTGTACGTACAACCTGTAACACGTGACAGTCTGTACGTACAACCTGTAACACATGACAGTCTGTACGTACAACCTGTAACACATGACAATCTGTACGTACAACCTGTAACACGTTACAATCTGTACATACAACCTGTAACACGTGACAGTCTGTACGTACAACCTGTAACACGTGACAGTCTGTACATACAACCTGTAACACGTGACAATCTGTACATACAACCTGTAACACGTGACAGTCTGTACGTACAACACAACACAACCCAGCAGCTTCCCTCTCTCACACTTCACAGTCAGACACACGTGTTGAGCCAAAATACTTTTAAAGCTGGAGCCTAGTGGTGCCCAGTGGTCACCATGGTAACATCTGAACAATGGAGGTGAAAGGGTAATCCACAGAATACAATGTGAGAAAGGTTTCTGCTCACAGGCAGATACTTCAAGACCTGGATCAATGACAGCAACTTATCTCAGACCAGGACCAGAACTGATCCAGTTAGAGTCCAGACCGGATCCTCTGACCCGAGTACAGCAGCCTGATGTCCAGAAAACTGCCTGAACCATGTCATGTATGTGTAGTTGTATTATTGTTACTGAACAAACACCTAAACTAAAGTAATCTAAACTAAACTAAAGTAATCTAAACTAAAGTAATCTAAACTAAACTAAACTAAGCTAAACTAAAGACATCTAAACTAAACTAAACTAAACTAAACTAAACGAAACTAAACTAAACTAAACTAAGCTAAACTAAAGTACTGAACAAACACCTAAACTAAAGTAATCTAAACTAAACTAAAGTAATCTAAACTAAAGTAATCTAAACTAATCTAAACTAAACTAAACTAAGCTAAACTAAAGACATCTAAACTAAACTAAACTAAACTAAACTAAACTAAACTAAACTAAACTAAACTAAACTAAACTAAACTAAACTAAGCTAAACTAAAGTAATCTAAATTAAACTAAATTAAACTAAACTAAAGTAATCTAAACTAAACTAAACTAAACGAAACTAAACTAAACTAAACTAAACTAAACTAAAGTAAACTAAACTAAAGTAATCTAAACTAAACTAAACTAAACTAAAGTAAGCTAAACTAAGATAAACTAAGCTAAGCTAAGCTAAGCTAAGATAAGCTAAACTAAACTACACTAAAGTAAAGTAAAGTAAAGTAAAGTAAAGTAAACTAAATTAAACTAAAGTAAAGTAAACTAAATTAAACTAACTAAAAACTAAACTAAGCTTAACTAAAATAAGAAAAGCTAAACTAAGCTAAACTAAGCTAAGCTAAACTAAACTAAACTAAACTAAGCAAAGTTTAACTAAACTAAGCTAAACTGAAATAATGCTGCGTGTTCCCTCTGTAACAGTAGTAGCTTTTTCTGTGACTCTTCAGGTTTTAATCGGCTTAAACTTGTTTCTATTTTCCTCTTGTTTCATTTCCACAACATCTGTTATGCACATGTTTGTCTTTATGTTTGAATGTGTGGAAATATACTGTGTGTCTGTTTCTTAAAGTGCTACATACATGAAATGAACCTGGATCATAAATTCTAGTTATGCTGAAACAGGGTAATAGGAACCAGAGGTAGATGTTAGACAAACTTTAAATCTCACTCACACATGAGGATTATTGAAGTTAATATGTGTCTTACCTGCAGCAGTGATGACCCCAGCTGACAGACAGACTCCCAGGTAAAGGAAAAGAGTCTTCACAGATTCCATGTTGGTAAAAACAAGGATTCCTCAGTCGCTCCTCCGTGTTGTTCGGACTCTGTGGCTCCAGGAGAAGTATTTTATAGCTGAAGTGTCTCTGGACTGAAGCAGCTCAGACTGAGAGTCGTTTCTGTTCAGCAGGACGGGGTGTGGGGGCTGCAGTGGAGGGGGTGGTGGTTGGGGCACTGTTCAGGGTTCTGGTCCCGCCTGCTGATCCCTCCCACATGCTGCCTGCTGCCGGGGGATTCTGCAGGGTCGGTTCAGTGTGAGCTCCTCCTGATGAAGAGTGTGAACGTCCACAGACTGACACACCACACCCCTGTAAAACCTGGACCGTGTCTCTCTGTGACTGTTTGACGTGCGAGCCACAGAAACATGAGTAATGTGTTCACAGTGGTCACACCCTCCCTGAACACTACTGCATGGTTGATTCTTCCTCAGAGGGACGGAGACTCTCTGCACCACGCTGCTCAAGTATTTCAATGTGTCTCAGTGGGACACAAACAACTTGATGTCCTGCTGCCTTCACAGCTAACAGGCTAATTTTGTCCCAGTTGCTCCAGTACAAGTTCTGTACTGGAAGTTATCTCTCTAGTCAATACGCTTTCTTGGCATGAAATATAATTTTAAAACAACACAATATTATTATTATACTGTTATTATAGGACTTTCTGGTTGAAGCAGACCCCCGCTTCACCCAGAGTCTTCTTCTGTTGGAGGTTTATTCTCTCCACTGTCACCAGCTGCTGATGATGATGGACCTGTTGGTTTCTCTCTATATCATCACTATATATACCATGTTGGGTCCTTCCTTCCTGGTCCAACCTATCCCAAGATTTATTAGGATTCAACCAGCTGGATCCTTCGTTGCCCAGGAAAAGAGGGACACATTTGAAGGAGCTTTTTGAAATGGGACAGTCTGGTCTCCAAATGCAGTCTCCACAGGATGTGGCCCCTGAACAAGCTAACAAACAACATAAACAAATAAAAGATGCTAACTGCGCTAACCATTCTGAACAGATGCTAACTATCTAAGCATTCTGAAAAGATGCTAACTAGCTAACGGTTCTGACCCGTCTGCTAGTCTCTGGTTCTGGTCTCAGGCTCCTCCTCTGAGTCTGGGTCTGACTGAGGCTCAAACATGTGGCTGAGTCTCTCTGATGTTTCCTCCTCTCACCATCTTCATACTCTCTGCTCTTTCACCTGTCCACCTGGAGCCTGATCCACATTTCTCAATCAGGAAGTCAGAGGAGATGAGCTTCAGACCCAGTTTTACCTTTTTTTCAACCCAAGTTCAAACCAAGTTAAACAAACACTAATAATAGCAGAGGATTTTTACAGAGTTCATAATATGTCTTGAGAGGAAAGATTGTATGACTCCACCTGACCCTTTGCTCTCCCTCCGTCATCCCCACGGGGCAGGAGAGTGGGAACGAAGCCAAGGAATGCAGGACTGACGAAAAGTGGAAGACCACAGCTAAACCAGTGTGTACTCTGGATTCTGGTGGGAATAAGTTATGTTCTTATTTCATCTGTTTAAGGTAATGGCATGTGGATCGATCACTGAGCTGCTGCGAACTTGTGGGGCCTGTTAGACATTGAACAACTGTGGGAACACTGCTGCTGTGTCACTCCGGGGGAAACCTCCTGGTAGCAATTAGAAACCATCTGACTGTTGTGGGTGGACCCTGCCTCCACACACACACACACACACACACACACACACACACACACACACACACACACACACACACACACAGAATGAAACACTGTGTTTGTATTAGTCCACCCTGTCCTCTAAACATTACACTGATTTATAGTTTGTTCTTACAGCAGGTCCAGAGGATTGGACATTAACTTACAAGTACATTCTGTAGGAAACATGATACTGAAACATGATACTGTATATACAGTATTTTTTTTAATGTTTTATTTTGCAATGAAACTGTGGAAGCAACCTACGTATACACTGTTGCTCATAAAGTTGGAATAAAATATTTTTTACCTCTTTCCATGAAATGATTGTGACAGTGTGATTTATTCTTGACAGATAAAGTGTGTAAAAACTAGTCTCAAAACTCAACTCAAAACTTTTGTAGTCAGTCTCTTCCAAACATATCACAATGAAAATGAAACCACAATGAAACCACAATTAAACTGAAAACAAAATTATTCCAACTTTATGGGCAACAGTTTATACAGTATGTATATATAGTTGTGGTTTTAAGGAGCAAAAACCATCTCAGTGTAGTTTTACATCTCCTCTCTCAGGCTTCTCTCTGCAGCTCTAGTAACAACAGGTCGGTGAGCCAATCAGAAGAGAGGAGGCTCTGAGCCTCTCTTCTGATTGGCTGACTGTTTTCTGAGTGATCCAATAAAAATATAGCAGATTTCAGGTAAAAACACTCGGTGACTGCTTTGTTGTGACATCACAAAGTTGGACATTGAATTTTGGATTTTTATTTAGTTCCTGTTTTACTTTGAAATTATTTGCCTTGTGTGTCTTGTGTTTGTCTTACTTCCTGTCTTTGTTCCATTTCCCTCCTCAGGGATTGTCTGCCCCGCCCTAACGTGTTTCACCTGTGTTCTATCACCTTTACCTCCCTTGTGTTTTTAAGTCCCTGTCTTCCTCTCTGTCGTTGTCTTGTGAATTTTTGAATTTTTCCTTGTGTGTTATTTTGGTTTCCTCGTGTTCCCTGGTGCGTTGTGTTCCTCCTTGTTGAGTTTACACTTCTGTTCATGGACTTTGTTTTGCTTTGCCTCCTTGGATTTCTTTTACCTGTTCAGTTAGTGTTTTGTGTTGAGATTAAATAAATCAGTTTACTGTTAATCTGCTCTAGTTGTCTGCGTTTGGGTCCAGTGACCCTCATAACTGTGACACTGTTGTAAAACAGTTCTTGCCCCCTTTAAAATATATGAAAAGAATGAAAACACATGTTGGGGTGGGCAGGAAAACTGAGACTGTCAATTCAGCATCATCATCATCATTGCCAGGAAGAAGTTGTCACCTGTGATGTCATTCCAGTTTTATGACACAGTTTCAAGATTAGCCTGAGCTGAACTCTGGCACACTGAGACAGTGATTTTAGTCCATGTGTCTCCACCTTCAGCAGGACAGAGGTTCTCCAGCTGCAGTGGTGACAGATGTGGGTGTATGACTGGTATTTCTGCACACTCAAACACTCAGTCTTTCCATACTCCACTGGCCACCCTGCTGACAGCTGGTTGTTTACCACAGGAAGTTGCCCAACAGCAGTGGTTAACTGCAACAGCTTCCACCAGACGAGAGCTCGCGAGCTGTGATGTTTCATTTTGTTTCATGAACACAACTGAGGCTAAAAGCAGGGAACTTATATAAACTATAGTTTTCTGTGTACTGGTTTACGACATGAGAACAAACAGTTTACATCTGACGTCCACTGTCATTGGTTCACTTATAAGACCACCTTAACATCAACACCGGGCAAACAGGTCAGAGTCATGTGACACTGGAGCAGCGTGAAAAGAAGCCAGTCATCTTGACACCATATGGTTCTGTCAGTGGAGCTGTGGAGGGAGCAGAGAGATTTAATATAATAACACTTAACTCTGAGTGTCTGAGTTACATTGTGTCAAACATCTACAGATGAGCGCTAACGTTAGCTAGTTTCCAACTTTAGCCTTAAGTTACAGTTTAGCTAACGTTAGCTAGTTTCCAACTTTAGCCTTAAGTTACAGTTTAGCTAACGTTAGCTAGTTTCTAACTTTAGCCTTAAGTTACAGTTTAGCTAACGTTAGCTAGTTTCTAACTTTAGCCTTAAGTTACAGTTTAGCTAACGTTAGCTAGTTTCTAACTTTAGCCTTAAGTTACAGTTTAGCTAATGTTAGCTAGTTTCTAAATTTACTAATGTGAGCTAGCTGATAGCACACCCTTTTATTTCCAGTGTTAGTTTAGTTAGTTTTAGTTAGTTTTCCAGTTTTCTTTCACCCTGGAGAAAATGTTGACCCTCATTGTATTATTCACACTCTGGGCATGAATATGTTTGTTTGTTGCATTACCATGGACAGAGAAAAGATCCTAAATAACAGTTGTGGCTCTGCAGATGAAACCCAGACACAGCTGCTTCAGATTAGAGAGGAATCTGTTTCTCTGCCAACAGTAAATCTTCTCCTGCAGGCAAACAGTTTATTTTTTTGATGAGGAACGCTGAGGTCCAGGAAGTGTACAGCATCAACAACAAGACCAAATCACATCAGAGGCTCTATTCTGAACTGGTCATATTCTCTCCCTCCATCCCGTCCACTCAGGACTGTTCCATCATGCTGCACGGACAGTTTGCGTTTTCAGTTTCAGAGGAAACTGTCTTGGACCTGCAGCTTCACTTCTGAACAAAGCTCAGATACACTGGTGAGAGCAAGTGATGCCTCTTTAAGCTGAGTTTATCTTTGTGGACAAGGTGAAGATTATATGGTCCAGGTTTTACTTTGGTCAGATTTGTTGAAAAGCAAATGTGTGCAGCCGTTGCCACAGTTACCTGGTGCTTTGGATGGAGGAGAAAGTAAAGGTTGGTCCTGGGGGGGGGGGGGGCTCTTTGCAAAGAGAGAAGTTTAAATTGAGACTGTGTGAAACACATTTGTTGATTTGCAGTAGAAACTTTAGAACAGAGGTCAGTAAAAGGTGGACCACTGTCGCAATCCCCTCCGGACCTGGTCACATAACCAACAATGTTTCTATTTTAAAGCAGTTTTTTAAAAAAACTATATTTATATTTATATTTATATTTATATTTCAGACAGCTGTAGAGAGACTCACCACTGCCTACTGACTGTCCTGATGACAGAGCAGGAGAGAATCACTCATTTGTCATTATTCTGTAAGACTGAGATTAAAGCTGATGATTTGAAGAAAACTTCATGATCACATGTCAGCTTGTTGAAGAAGGAGAAAAACATGAACCAGAAATTAAGTGGAAATGAACGAAAATAAGACAGAACATATAGGTCCTGAGCACACAGGTGATAAACTGGTGCCAGATCTGCAAACTATAGTAAATAACAGTCAGTACCCAACGCAAGCTAACCACAAATGTCAGTGAAATTAATTATTAACTCACAACGTTGTGTTATCTACTGTAGATACCTGTTTTAAACCTTATTTGCATCCATTTTTATATGTAAATGTAATAAGCTTAACTGCATTATGAGACCTGTTTTGCATGTGACTACAACCCAACCTAAACCACATCAGCTCATACATTTAGTAATGGCATGTAGTATTTTTCAGTCCTCGCCTGTAAAAAAGTCATTACATAATTACACATTACAAATTACATAACAACCATCAGGATCTACTTTATACAAGAACAGTGAAAAAGCTCCACAGTACTTCTACATCTTGTCAGAAACTGCTCTGTGAAGCTTCAAGGCCTCTAGGACTAATACTTTAGTTTAGTAGAGTTTTATAGTTCATTTTTTCACTGGCGCCCATAAACTTCTCTAAAAGGAAAACTGGGAGAAATGTGCTTTAACTCTTTGATATCAAATAATAGAAAACATACTGAAGCATTTTGATGCCAAAGAAACAGTTTGGAACCATTAAAACAGAGCTGCTCCCTGCTCTCAGCTGTTTCCTCTCAAAGCCTATTGGTCTTCACTCTGAAGTGCCCGCCCCCCTAGTTTGCTCTGATTGGTCAGAGGAGACTTCTATCTACAAGCTAGAGTCATTCACAAACGCTGTGTGTGTGTGTGTGTGACTAGGCTGATTGAATACTCTAAATTGACCATAGGTATGAATGTGAGTGAATGGTTGTTTGTCTCTGTGTGCCCTGCGATGGACTGGCGACCTGTCCAGGGTGTACCCCGCCTCTCGCCCGAAAGGATGCTGGGATAGGCTCCAGCCCCCCCGCGACCCTACTAGAGGATAAAAAGCAGTAGAAAGATAAATAATTTGGGGGGGGGGTTGGTGGGGGGGGGGGGGGGGGGGGGGGCTAAATACGTCATTACGTTTTACGCTCATCACTCGCTGTCTCCCCCCCGTAGTGGGTCTGCTCTGGTCTTCACAATAGACTGTATATAAAAATGGACGTGGACTCCGGGTCTGGAAAATGAAGCCAATGCGGAAGTGCCTTAAACTCGCATTCTCTGACCATCATGCGGAGACTCCACTGGTTGCAAAAAGAAGTCCGATTGTATTGAAGTCTGTGGGAAAATGACCCTACTTGTCACTTGATTTATTACCTCAGTAAACGTTTGATGATGTTCATTTTTAAAATTATGGTCCTAATTAAAAGAAAATAGACGTTAAAGAAGAGTGGGTTTAGGGCGTGGCTACCGCGTCATTAACACACAGGGGGACCTGTCTGTTAATCCGGATATGACGTCAGAGCGATGAGTCGGTTTTCAGTTCATCAAAGTTAGCTCCAACATGTTGTTTGTCTGAGAATGTCTTGTTCGGTGTTCAGTTGTTCTGAAAGACACTCAGAGGAGTCGGCGGTTCATTTTTTTCCGGTAAGTACATTTTGTTTTGAGCCTATTTCTTTGCTAGACAAAATTAGCATCCCTGTTAATATCACAGTTCAGGTGAAGATGCACCTTGCTAACCAAGCTAGCCAGCTAGTGCTAGCGTTAGCTGATAACTTAGCGATTGCTATGCTAACGGTACCTGGCCCGGCTGGGCTGATAACCTGTGTCAACCTGGGTTAGCCCGTGGAGGTGTTCAGTCAAAGCCCAATAAAAAGGTGAATTTAATCAACGTTAATCTAATGACGTTTGGTTTGTGTTTCTCCACATGTGACCCAGTTTAAGTGATCTGCGTTAGTGTAATGCGCAGCTTTAATGTAAGTTAATACAATTGTCCCATTCAGACGTCGTGATAAGTTCAAAGTTAAGATAAGTGACGTATAAAAATGTGTAAGATAAAAATTTGTCTTATAAGAAGATTGTTGAATTTAATACTCAAACCAGTCTCTCAAACTGAAAGCAGACATTCATGCACCTATCCTGACAGCTGATCGATATTTGTGATTAACTGTGATCCACCGCATCTTAACTCAAGTGTTTGTGTTTTATTTATTGTCATTTGAAAGGTTTCCACACTGTGAAAACTCCGCTTGTGTGTCACACCCTTAGAAAAAGACTGTTGGACACATTAGGAACAGGGGCGCTGATTCTAGTGTTTTGGGTTGGTTAGAATCGATGTTGAGCTCTGTGTTTGGCTCTCTCTTCCCTACTTCAGTTATCCTCTTGCCTTGTTTGTATTTTTGTTTACTTATTTACCCTCCTGGTTACGCAATAAATTAAATCAGTAAATTTGATTTGATTTTAAACACCTGGTTTTATGTTGCTTCCTTTTCCCCTAGCTGGGTCGTAAAAAAAAGACAAGACTGCCAAACATACAATGACTGATAAGACAGCCCTATGAATTTATACACAGACAGAACAACATGGCAGCAGTGAACTGAAACCTGGCTCTGTGAGCAGTCCAGTCAGTAAGTGAAAATACTCGATGAGTAAAATTTCCTGGGCTGTTGTATCTTCTTTGCTTGCAGAAATCATCTGCCTGGTACTGGATAGTGAGTCCCACAGCGTCTGAGGTTTTACTTTCTCAGCAAATGGTTCACAAAGGGTTTATCTCTTGATGCTTCATGTGAACAGTGCAACATCTACTGGCCTGAATGAAAAATGGGCAAATACAAACATTTGTATATCACAGATTGAATGTAAGTATAAGGGAAAGTATGATTGTATTTTATTAATCCAAGCATAGATTTTAAATGCTGTCAAAGCAAATCAAAATGTGTTGTATGCATCAAATGTGTCAATATCAGTCAAGTTGGCTCAATGTCTTTGTTTAACTAAGTGTCAAACTGTAAGTTGGTTTGCAATGTGGGCAAAGAACATGTAGCTTTACTATTAAATGTGAGCTTTGGTGGTTGTGCTGTAAAGGTGCAATATAAGATGTGGCAGAACTTTAGTTTAAAATGTAAAAAAAAAAAAAAAAACGGATAAACACTATCAACAGTGTGGTGAAGCAGCCACAGTGATGATGTCTGATCAAGACCTCCATCTGTTCTTTTTCAGTTATCTACTGAAATGCGCATGCTCACCAGCCAGCCCCGACCTGTCCTGTGTTGTGATACCACTTTGTGACACTAGACGCTGAGTGAGTCAGCGGAGCGTCAAGTCTGCCCTCAGTCCCACGAAGAAGAACAACTTCCGGTTAGCATCACTGAAACACAGGATGGCTGAACCTCCTAAAAGGTAATATTCATCTGCATCCCGCAGGACCGCTTCCCGACAAGAAACCACGTTCAACGGCAAAGAAAAGAAGCAACACGAGTAAATCTCGATGTGGCTTTCCACCGCCGGAGACGGCTCCTGAGAGAAAAGAGATGCGGTTTGATGCCAAGCTCGCAACTTTCCTGTTAGCCGGTGAGTAGACATCAACATTAGTCTGAAGCTAAAAGTTATAATCAGTGCACGACTGATAAACATTTCAGGTGGTGATATTGACGTTGTCCACAGACGTTTTAGCGGTTATTAGGATTGTTGTCTGTTGCTCTTGGCTGTTGTACAGCTAGTGACGTCAGTAACTTTAGGCTCATTTTGTACATGATGACTGTAATTTGAGATTGTATGGACCAGTAGATCCGTGTGAATACACGTCGATCGAGTTCCATTGTTGTAACCACTTTACATTACTGTTAGAGAGATCAGGCAATGACTGAAAGTGCACTATGTCTTTACATTTCTCAGGAGATTCAGCATCCCTCTGTCTTTATCAGGACTGAGCCAGTACAGATGCAGTACCGGCCTCCACTGTGCTCACGGAGTCCAGACAGTGAGGAGGGGTCTGGGTGAGTAACATGCTATCATTCACTTTGAAAAGTTAGACTTGTCTATACCACTGATTAAATCAGATCCCAGTATAACACATGTTCATACTGCTGATTCTTAATAATGAATATAGAACTGTCTATGTTTATGTATTTTACAGTATATCCATATTTGTACTACTCAATGTGTTGGTTATATAGTGAGTGTGTACGTTGTAATTCTTATCACACCTCTAGTTGTTTCCCCTTCATTTCTTTGCATTTACATTTCATAATATTCATACTATATTATTATTTTTTGCATATTCATATCTATCCTCACAATTTATTATACTCACACAACAGACCTAACATGTTTGAATGTAAATAACTTGTATGATCTAAAGGAATTGTCTTCTCACATGTTTGTCTGTATCAGGACCAGAAGTCCAGTTAATCACCAATGATGGGCCAGCACCTTCCTTTTCTTCTGCATCTGGCCTCATCAATCATCAACACCTTTAGGATTATCCCTGCACATGACAGATATTGTTACTGATCTTTTGCACATCCCCTAATCAATACCTTTTGCACATCTTGCCCAGCAGGAGTTTTGATTTTGAGCACCAAGTTTACAGTTTTGTGCTCTGCATGTGACACAGATGTTGACAGAAGCTCTAAGTCTTGCAGTGTCTGTGTTGCCTCACCACTAATGTGTTTGTTTTTTATATTTATTATATTATATATAATATATATTATATAAATATATGTTATAAAGAAATATAATATAAATCTCCTACAAATTCTTCACATGTATCATTTGTTCAGATTTATTCAGTCTTGTTTTTATTACAGTATATGGTAAATGAGGTTTAAATGGGTGATTGCATCTTTTATGTTCTGAAGTCCTTAGACTGCCTCAAACATTTCATAGTCAAAAGAGGAGCTGCTCGACATGTCCTTGTTTTTCCTTTTGTTTTCATAGGGACGGCAGAATCCACCTGGGGCAAGAATTGGTAAGTCTGTTTAAAGCATTTTGTGTAATTGCATTTCCACACACATCATAGTTAAACGTTCAAGATGAGTTAAAATGATTCTGTTTATTACATTTAAATTGTTGTCATATCGAATGCATCAGAAAACAATGTGGATGTGATTAATATATTTGGCTTGAATACAATTTAAAATTCTTGTTTGGAAACTTGCTGTGTTTGATTTGTTGTTGAGGAACTTATTGTGGTGTTATTGTGAACTGTTGTTGGGCTATATGCACCTCGGCTTAAATTAGGGTCAAAATGATTTTGAGCTTGTAAAGTGATGTTCACAAATAACTCCAAATGTTTGTTTTTTTATTTATTATATTATATATATATA
>NW_019174638.1:249280-258181 GCF_002260705.1 Seriola dumerili | reverse complement strand
AATGGGTGATTGCATCTTTTATGTTCTGAAGTCCTTGCTAGCATTAGCAGCTACAGTTAGCATTAGCTTTTCTTTTTCTTTTTTTTTCTCCTATTGGTGGAAAAAAAAAACAGGGACAAACAACAGAGGGGCGGGGCTTTCTTGCTAGCATTAGCATTAACCAATAGATTGCAAATATTAAATGGTGGGGTAGCTAGCATTGTATTAGCACTGATCATCGGGATTAGCTTTTTTTCTACAATAGTAGACATACATGGCGGCAGTGTACGTGCACAGTATATAGACATACACCCCCATTTTCATTAGCTCTGGCATTAGCAGCTGGCTTACTGGCATTTTTCATTGATGAATGAATTTAACAATTTCATTATAAGATTTACAAGTTACTCCTCACATATATATTTGCCAAATGGATGTTGGATGTGTGCAATTAGCCTGTAAGACTAATGTAACAGTTGAGACAGCTAACCGTGTTAGCAGCATCTTCACACGGCTCAGCCAGGAGCCTGTTGATGCAGGTGAGTTTACCTGGTGTCCTCGAGGACACAGGTCAGATCCACCCCTCCCTCCTCCCCAGCTCCACCCTCTCATCCTAATATGGTTTCTTCTGGAGCCAAAAAAACCAAGATGGCGACGTACAGTAACCCAAACTCGAGGCTTCAAAATGGCAGTTAGCAAACCAATGGGTGACGTCACGGCAGTTTGCCACTTGATCTTTACAGGGATGCAGCCATTTTGTAGCCAGAGAGCTACACACAAAATGATCTGAATATTTGAATTTAACTGATCTAACGAGGTGCAGCTTGTCAGTATTGACAAATGTTTTTCGCTCAGTCAGAACAGTTCAGAACCTTCTACTGGGCCGTACATGGGCCGGCTGTCCGTTTAAATGGAAACAGTGCAACTCTAAGGTCAGGGCACAACGACTGTCTTCCTGTTGACTGTCCACACATGAATGTGATAAAACTGGACCAAAGAGATCAAACTGATAATCATTTCAGAAGTTTGTGACTCCGTTTCACAGCTGCTTGTTTTCTCTGTGGGAAACATGCTTTTACAGCCAGTGGTAGTGGAGGGAGTAGTGTTGGCCTGCAGCCTCTCTGGAAGCTTGGTCGACCACCAGCTGTTGCATCCATCATTTCTGTCATTTTTGTGGGTGTGGTCGTGTCCGGTTGGCGAAGGCTGGAGCTCCTCGAGTCGAGAGGGGATCAGTGTTTTTCTGGAGGAAACACTCTCCTCTGAGTCACGCTGCTGGAGACGTTACAAACAGAGACAGAGCTGCAGGTATTTAATCTAATGCCGTCTGATCATTCAGTGATGGCTTCATGTTCGTGCCGTTATTTCCCCTCGTGTCAGACATACAGTTCATACCACCTCATGTCAGTGTGGAGGTTAAAGAGGTCAAAGGGCATTTTCTCGATTTTCTACATTATTTTATTAATTTCTCCTCTTTAAAGGGAACATGCATATAAGAGAAAACCCAAGTGTTTTATCACGACTTTCAGATCGATCTCAGCTCCTCCTATAGTGATAAACAATAAGATGATAAAATGCTGAAAAATTGAAATCTAGTTTTTGAAATTCTTAACAAAATATTTTGTGAAAACAAACCTTTACTGATGTGGATGAACTGTTTGAAATGGGTTAATTTTAGTCTATATGATCATAAATATGAGTAAGCAGGTAAATGGATAATAAATGCCTAAAATGAAAGTTTGTAATATCACTTATTCGTAGTTTTGTCTTTAATAAAGCTTTAGAGACTGAGTCACGTATCATCTCGCAAAAACCATGAAACGGAAAGAGTGGACAGATTCTAACATTTAAACCGTATAATAGAAACATCCATCAACCTCAGAGGGTTAATAGATGCTCTTTCAGTAAATATACTGTCACCCAGAGCTGCACTGGTTACTGAGGATTACTCTGAGTTTGGTTGTAAATAAACTGAAAACACAGCTGTTTTTGATCAGACACAAAGAACACACACACGCACACTTGAACAAAGCATAATCATTCCAAGGCCCATTGATGTAGAACATTAAGAACAAACAATGGAACCAGCTCTTGCAGCCCTCTGACTCCTCCCTAGTGACTTGGACCTCAGGCATTTGCTTTCTTATATAACAGATTATAACATGTTTTGTAAGAAAGAAGCTTGTAGATCTTAAAAGCCTAAAACCGTTGAATGGTGCACCCGACCTGACCCCGCATGAACTCTATAAACTGTCCGGAAATCAGTTCTGGTCTTGGCTCAGTGGACTCCTGTGGGAGTTGAGCGGCGCCTTGGTCTGGGACAGAAGTCTGTAAAACTCAGAGATTTTGTGAACAGATGATGACGATGTTTCAGCAGGAGAGTCCCTGTATCTTGAGGTGTGGAGATATTCATGTAAGGAATGCCAGTTTCTTGGAAGTGGAGGCTCAGCATGTAGTTTCACAAGCCCGGTCCCTCCTCCTGTCTGAGGTATTTCACTCATGCTCCTGACTCACACGCTGAATAACGTATTTCTCGGTTCTCATTAACTACAGGACGTCGTAGTCACGGTTCTGTGGGACCTGGATGTCGTAACCTTGTGGTCGTAAATGTCTGTGAGCTGTGGCTGGATCATCCTCATGCCAGCTGACTCGGTCCTGTCTGTATGTATGGAGCAGTGCTGTGCCGTTGGGACAAGCTGTGCTTAACCAGTTAAAGCTAAAAATAGAAAGACACTGAAGGGGAAGCGATATCTCTCCTTAGAACAGAGTTCGGTCTGATCCAGGATCTGAGGCCGAGTGAAGCAGCTGGTCTACGCCTGGGTGTAACATTACATCACAATTCGAACTGAGAGTCGCCACCAACTTAAAGTTATGACTAGTGCACCAATTAAACCCGCAGGGTGTAACGCAGGGCTGGAATTATGGGGGAATTGAGGGGACTGACCCCCCCCTGATAAATCATCATGTCTGAACATGAAGAAGACTTTAGATGATCTGCTGTCCTCTGTTCTACTCTGTTCACACACACACACACACACACACACACACACACACACACACACACACACACACACACACACACACACACCATTGTTTTTACTATATGCATCACTGACATAATGCATTCCCCAGCCCCCTACCTGAGCTCAACCTGAACCTTAAAGCCAGGAGCTGGTTCCACTGTGTTGTAGATAAAACCAACAGTCAGACTTCAGAGACTGAGTCTGAATTCATCCGTTGCACAGATCACTTTAATTACACCGGACTGTGGTACAATGAATTCTGGGTAAATTAAGGCTTTTTTCAAAATATAAAAATGGTCGATCGAGGAACAGCATCCAGCGGCTCAGCTCCGTTACCACAGCAACAAGTGTTTGTCAAGGAAGAATCACGTCTTTCATGTCTTTGTTTTCTCCAGAACAATGTTAACAAACCACAAATTATGAGCCATGTTTTCCTGCTTATTTGTTGTTGGTTGCTGCTGCTGCTTAAATGAGTCAGTCTGTATTTTTGTGAAACAGTCTGACTGACATTAGACTGGAGCAACACCACAGACCGGTCTGAGACGTGTCTGTGGATCTGGCTCCAGGTCTGAACCCCCAAACAGACTTTTAAAAGTTTGGCATTTTGATTCCCCACAGAGCTCACACACACACACACACACACACACACACACACACACACACACACACACACACACACACACACACACTAATAAGAAACCATCTCATGACTGCACCTGATAAACATGACCTCAGTCAGGCCTGAACAGCTCAGACTACATTCTCCTCGTCCCAGAGAAATAAAATCTGAGGATCCAGTTTGATCCAGGGAAACACGACTTGGTTGTAGAAACTTGTAGAAACATCCTGACTGAAACACAGACCTGTCGGTTCAGGTATCTGTGTCATCAGGCTGAAACAAGGTTGTGTTTGTTTTCACAGTCTCTGAGAGTCTGGCATGTTTGAAACCTGAACCTGACAACAGCCTCCAGACAGTATAACCACCACCTGTGGATCTGTTATGATTGATTGATTAGTTAGTTAGTTGATTAGTTAGTTGATTAAGCTTTGTCCATTTCAAACCATAGACTGTAAAAAAAGACGTAGCCTCTGTGACGTCACCCACAGGTTTTCTGAAGAGCGGTTTTGAAGCTCAGAGTGAGCTGCTCCACCGTCGCCATCTTGGCAGTGTCTGACTCCGCCCCCTAACTCCCAGCTAATCCAGAAACAGTCAAAGAGGCGGGGAGTGTGTGGAGCTGATACTTCAGTACATGACGGTTTGTGGTGAGTATACACTCACCCACCTGTCACTCAAAGAGGCCACGCCCTCAAATGTACATAAATTAAATAAATGAAAAATAAATGGATATTTTAACATGGGAGTCTGTGGGGACTGACTCACTGTTGCAGCCAGACTCTAGTGGTCATTAGAGGAACTGCAGGTTTTGGTTTTTCAGCGTTGATGCTTCACTTTGTTGGACACTTCACCAAAACATAAAATTATAAATATTTAACGTCACATTGATTTAAATGATAATTTTTGTGTCTTAAAATATAAATGTGGGTTTGTCCTGTGGGTAGGTGTATAACTACATTATAATACATAGACATCAGGTTATTAGTAGTACAGTTACTCGTGTATTTCAACACATCGACACGTTGTGCTCTCAGATGATTCATGTACAGTTGTTTTATCAGTTGAATTCTTCTGTTTCCATCATGACGTTGACCTCCCAGTGTTTTCCATATCTGTCTGACTTTCCAGTGTTTTTAACAGTTTCACCTTTCACACTGACACATGTCGACATCTGACTCCTCTAGGACAAGACACTGGGACTCTGGTCCAGTCCAGAGGAGGACAACCAAGAGGGTCCTGACCCAGTAAAGACCCAATCCCAGGGCGGTCAGGATGTTATGAAAGCTGGGCTCATCTGAACTGTGCTCCGCTCCAACTTCAACAGCAGACATCTGCCGCACGGCGCAGAGAAAAACATTGTGTTATTGTTCTGACACTGAGGAATGTGAGCGAGCTGTGGAGCTGCCTTCATATTATCTTACACTCCATCCATTCACTTACATAATAGTCCTCATCGCCGAGCCTTCCTCCCTGTGTGACTCCACTGACCGAGACGCGATGAGCTGGTACACTCATCGCCAGCATCGAACACAGTTCACTGTTGGACCGCTCCTGCTTCCTGTAGAGGAGGCTCACACAGATCCACAGACTGAGGTCAGAGCTGGATCAGAGGAGCCTTCATGAGGAACGAACCCAGTGACTGAATCACACTGATGTTATCAGCTCATCTGTGATCCCTGAGCATGATGACACCAGTCTGTCAGTGAGACCACGTGTTTCTCTGTGTTTGCTGCTCTCTGGTGGCTGCACATAGTGTCACCTCCAACTTTAGTTCACAAACTACGGAAGAAGATTACTGCCACGTGGAAAAAAATCTTTTTTTTTTTTTATTTTGGAAATCTGAATTTAATCTCAGATTAAAATTCTGCAATTCTGATTTTTCTTCTCAGAATTCTCAGATTAAAGTCACGTGTGGCCCTAATCCTCAAGAAGTCAGAATATCGACTTTAATCCGAGACTGTGTCCGAAATCCCTCCCTACTCCCCACATAGTCCACTATATAGTGAGTTTGCCATTGTGTAGTGCTGTCCGAATGTAAAGTGAGAAATGTTATACCCTATATAGTGGTAGGGTGGTAGGGTATAGTATAGGGCTGTCACTTTTTCCAAAAAATCACTCACGCCCACTCCCCCAAAATACCACAACACGTCATTATTTTATAACTTTATACATTTTTAACAGCTATATGAACTCATCGTTTTCTTTATGCCTGACACTTCTACGCTGCTATCAGTAAAAAAACGTTTAAAGAAATGCGCCCCACTTTTCATTCAGTGAAACTCAAAGTGTCCAAGTGCTTCAGCAACACAGAACACACAGTAGGACAGACAACAGGAGGGAGCTCCCACACCTTTGAACTAAACATGCAGCGAGGTAAGACATGGAGCCGGTAGTGAAGCCAAACGGTCCGACCTCATTTATCATATTATTTGCCAGAAACGCAAATCAATCAAAATGATCTGGATCCAGTTCGGCTCTTTTTTTATTAACGATGTTACCTGCCGATGGTCTGATGGTCTGATAGAGTCTGCAGCTTCATTTCAAACAGGTCGTTACAGCTCCAACATGAACTTTTCCCCGCACGTTCACACATCGAATAAAAAGTGACAGCCCTAATATTGCACTTATAGTATCCCACAATGCATCATGAAAAGTAGTGTACAACCGATGGTCACTACGCTGAAAGACAGAAAAACGGTGCGGAGAGAATAGTGTCCGAACGTGTTTTGTCATTGTACTGATGAGCTCGCTACAGTCAACACTGACCACGATTATCCAGTAACCGCCATCATTATTGTAACCGTGACGACAAAGGTCCTCTCACACACACACACACACACACACACACACACACACACACACACACACACACACACACACACACACACACACACACACAGTGTAACCCCGTGAGTCTTCTTCATCACAAGTGTGCCAGTGCCCCCTGGTTTCCATGGCTACCATTAAAACCCTGTCACCACATTAATCTGGATCTCAGTCATCCAGAATCAGGTCTACACTGTGAAACGGCCTCGAGCTCGTCGGTCCTGTCCGCTCGTATCAGGTTACATTCAAAGACTCTGGTGTTTCACTGAGTGACGTGATGTTCACTGAAACATCTCTGATCCCTGTCCCACTGGTACCGAGCTACAGACCTTTATTTTGAAGTGGATTCATAATGACCATGAATAAGATATTTCATGGCAACCTGCTCAGTATTTTTCAAATATTCAGTCTGGACCTGAAACTTTCATCAGGTAAAAATACAGACAAACAATACTGGTACCACAGATATGTTAATGTCAACGTGTCTATCTTCTGACCTATGTACTAAATAGACCCTGTATATCAAGAGACGCAGGGCCATTATAGCAGTTGGCTAGCTGCTAGCTGTCTGTTTGGTGTCACCTCAGCTAATTTGAGTGACTGAACGTAGCAGGTATGAGTGTCTGTGATCACCATACTTGGCTTGTTAGCTTAGCTCATTAGCTAATTAGCCAGCAAATTAATTAGCTTTGGGTTAAAACTTGAGCAAGATGCCCAGCTGTGCTAATGATGGTAACGGGAGCTTATGCTTGCCAGTTAATAAACCTGTATGCACCAAAGTCTCAGCTCCACACACGCTCCCCCTCTTTGACCATTTTTGGATTACCTGGGAGTTAGGGGGCGGAGTCAGACACTGCCAAGATGGCGACAGTAGAGTAGCTCACTCTGAGAATTAAAACTGCTCCTCAGAAACCTGTGGGTGACGTCAGGCAGCTATGTCCATCTTTATTTACAGTGCATGGTCACAAGCTACATTAAACCAACAACCCACAGTGTTTCTGACCACAACACAAGATCTGGTCTCAGATTTTTAGTTCATTCATTCATTCATTCATTCATTCATTCATTCATTCATTTATTCATTCTCATGTGCTGGTCCTCTCTCTGTCTTTAGCTGTCCTGCGTCCTGCGTCCTACCTGTTCACAGCTGCTGATGTCTCCAGGGGTGTGGCCATTGAGACAGCTTTGTTTTACACCCTGACCCTGCTGATGAAAACCATGAGGTGTTGTTGAAAGCTCTGGAAAAAGTTGAGTGAACCGTGTCAATGATTAACTCTGTGCCTACCATCAGAATTATTATTTTTATTAACAATAATAATGATAATAAATGTGATTAGGCAACATCAGAGAAACATCAGCATGTCAGTATGATGGGGAAAGGTGTGTGTGTGTGTGTGTGTGTGTGTGTGTGTGTGTGTGTGTGTGTGTGTGTGTGTGTGTGTGTGTGTGTGTGTGTGTGTAAGTCACTGTGGCCTCGTTTGGCTCCTCACTTTGTTGCCACAACAACCGTCCACACGGCCTCATTTTGAGTGAGAGACTGATGACAGGGATGCTGTCTCTGTAGCCTGGTCCTCCACCGTTGCTAGGCAACAGTGTGGGGGTTTGCCTACATAACAACACAGAGCCTTAGAAGCTTTGTGTGTGTGTGTCAGGGCAGAGAAACAGCCCTGTCTTTCAGTGAAGTAGACACACTTACTGACACTCGACACGTTCCTCCTCTCTCTTTCTCTCCTCCTCCCTTCTCTCCTTCCGCATTCCTCTTTAACCTTTCATACCCTACATGCTGCTTGTGGACTTCCTGCTGGAGTCTCTCTCTGTCGTCTCTCTCGTGTGTCCTTCTCTCCCTCTCTGCCTCTGATTCTCTCTCTCTCTCTCTCTCTGTCTGCTCTCTCTTCACTCTGTCTCTCTCTCTCTGTCTCTCTCTGGTCATCTGCTGCTCTCTCGCTGTCTTCTCTTTTGTTATCCGTTTGCCTCTCTACACCTCAACCTCTGTCTCTCATCTATCTCTCTTGTCTCTCTCCGCTCACTCTGTCTCTCTCCCTCATTCTCTGTCTTCTCTCTGGTCTCTCTCCCTTCAGCTCTGTCTCTTCTCTGTCCTCGATCTCTCTCCTCTATCATCTGTCTCTCTTCCTTCTCTTCTCGTGGTTCTCTGCCTCACTCTGGTTCTCTGCTCTCTCTCTCTCGTCTCCTCTCTCACTCTCTTTCCTGTCTCTTCTTCTCGCCTCTCTTCCCTCTCCTCTCTTCTCTCTCTGTCTCTCTCTCACTGTCTGTTCTCTCTCTCTTCTCTGTCTCTCGTAGCTCCCTCGTCTCTGTCCTCCTCTTACTCCCTTCTCATCTCTGTCTCTCATCTCCCTCACTCTTGTCTCTCTCTCTCTGTCTTCTCTCTGTCTCTCGTCTCTCTGTCTCTCTCTGTCTCTCTCATGTCTGCCTCTCTGTCTCTCATCTCTCCTGTCTCGTCTC
>NW_019174638.1:233454-249255 GCF_002260705.1 Seriola dumerili | reverse complement strand
AACACGTTCCTCCTCTCCTCAGTCCTCTCCTCCCTTCTCTCCTTCCTCCTCTCCTCCTCTCTCTTTCTCTCCTCCTCCCTTCTCTCCTTCCTCCTTTAACCTTTCAACCCTACATGCTGCTGTGGACTTCCTCTGAGTCTCTCTCTGTCTCTCTCTGTCTCTCTCTCTCTCTCTCTGTCTCTCTCTCTCTCCCTCACTCTGTCTCTCTCTGTCTCTCTCTCTCTCTGTCTCTCTCTCCCTCACTCTGTCTCTGTCTCTCTGTCTCTCTCTCTCTCTCTCTCTCTCTGTCTCTCTCTCTCTCTCTCTCTCTCTCTCTCTCTCTCTCTCTCTCTCTCTCTCTCTCTCTCTCTCTCTCTCTCTCTGTCTCTCTCTCCCTCTCTCTGTCTCTCTCTCCCTCTCTCTCTGTCTCTCTCCCTCACTCTGTCTCTCTCTCTCTGTCTCTCTCTCTCTCTCTCTCTCTGTCTCTCTCTCCCTCACTCTGTCTCTGTCTCTCTGTCTCTCTCTCTCTCTGTCTCTCTCTCTCTGTCTCTCTCTCTGTCTCTCTGTCTCTCTCTATCTCTCTCTGTCTCTCTCTCTCTCCCTCACTCTGTCTCTCTCTCTCTGTCTCTCTGTCTCTCTCCCTCACTCTCTCACTCTGTCTCTCTCTCTCTCTCTCTGTCTCTCTCTCCCTCACTCTGTCTCTCTCTCTCTGTCTCTCTCTCACTAATTGATTTTCAGAGCTCAGTGTGAAGCTCTGCAGCAGCTGACCTCTTTGATTAGAGTTCAGAAACACCACTCCACAGGGTTGGCCCTCATTAACACACACACACACACACACACACACACACACACACACACACACGGCTGTTAACAGGGACTAATGAATTCACTTGTATGAGGATTTTAATTAGAAGAACATTATAGAGAAATAACGGCCTCTGCTCCACTGGTGCCTGTTTCTCTGTTTGATTTCAAAGATCAGAATATTGATCCACATTATCAGCCTCACCTGTCGGTCACACCTGTTCTCAGTGGCGAGGAACAGATGAGACTCTCAGGTTAGACGTGAACACATAAGCCAGGTGACGTCCTTTAAATCCAGACATACTTAACTATTGTGCAATTCAAATGAAATCAAAGCGATCTGACGTCAAACTTTGATTATAGATTGTGTTTGTTCGTCTAGATTTAAATGAGTAAATCTCATCAATGTCAGTGAGCCAATCAGAATGCAGCACGCTCGGACCGGGATCTAATAATACAGGTGGCTGGCTGTTTATTTACCCGGACATGTTTGAGTAAGAGACCGAGCTGAACAATATATGATATATGATATCCTGTATATTAACCACCTTAACCAGGTTCTGTCACTTCATATCTTACAACCGTCAGTGTAGTGCACGTTACTTGTGGCGGAGCATTTGGAGAAATAAAACAGCTCATAGAAGACAGACTCTTACTTTGTTTTTTTCCTGGGAAACTATCATGTTTTCCCCAAATAATGTGTCAGAGCCCCATTCATTGTTCTAGAGCAAACTGGGATGACGTTGCACATTTTAAGGTTCTCCCTTTGGTTCCTTACTTTAGAGGAGAGTGCAGCACGTTCACAAATACTCAGCAGTTTGTTCTGGGGCTCAGGAATAACACGTGAATTCTTAAAAAAAGGGTTGGATTCTCCTATAAATGCACAATCCATGTTATCATATAGTTTTCCATCCTCAAAGCATCTGGAAAAATAACAGGCTACAATTATAAATATTAATGTCATTAGAGTATTTAATAGTTTTCCCCAAATGATGTACAAATGGTTTGGTACAGTAAACAGTGCATGTCCCCTGAATATTATGGAAAAGGATTGGACATGTTTTTTTAGAATTCTGACTTTAACCTTTACACTAAAAAAATTCGATGTGGCCCTAATGTGAAAAAAATGTTTTAGAAAGTCAGAAATAAAATAAATAAATAAATAAATAAATAAAAAAAAAAAAACACATTTTGCCCTAATTTGAATTTTTTTCTTTTTTTTTTTTTTTGGAGAAAGTCGGAATCCTGACATTAAAGTCAGCCCCCCCCCCCCAAAAAAAAAAAAAAAAATAGAAAATCAGACGTGGCCCCTAATGTAAAAATATTTTTTTTTATTTTATTTTATAAAATCAGAATTCTGAAATTCTCGCCTCTGATCCAGATCATGACCTGACCAATCAGAGCACAGAGGTCTGCTGCTGGATGAGGTGTTCAGGTGTCAGGTAGTAACCCACAGGTGTTCAGTCTCCTCTGCCGGGACACATGTGGAACTGTCCATGTGGTCAGGAAGCTGTCAAACACAAAACACGCACTGGCCCTTTAACGACTGGACCGCTCCATTCATATTCACAGGGGAGCCCTGAGAGACCCGCCGTCAGACGGACTCAGGTTCCACAGAGACTGACGGTGTGATGGAGTCACGGGGGAGCAGCTCCCTGACAGAGGGTGGAGGCGGGGAGGGTGGAGGTGTCTCGGTCGCTGTCGGAGGTGGAGGAGCGGCGGTCAACCCCGCTCCCCTCTCCCGCTCAGTACGCACAAATCTGTGTCAGTGCGGGGACTGAGCTGCTGGCAGGCAAGGCAGACAGCGTACCCGGAAACTGTGACTTCAACCTTCAAAATAAAAGCCAGAGCGGGCGTCAGTTCATACCTGCGAAGCAACTGCTACCTGTAAAAAAAAAAATATCAGACTTATATTTGTATTCGTTAAATGGTCTAAATTCTTTATTTTCAGTCTAAGAGCTCGAGCTAGTATCATTGTATTCAAACATTACAGCAGATTATGGCAGATTTTTAAAAATCACAGCATTGAAACAACAAAGACCCTGTTCCAGGTAGTTTACTTTACATATTTATTACTTGTATTACATTATTTACAGAAGAATGAACAGTGTCAGGCTTTCTTTATGTAATATTAATCAAGTCTTTATTTACAGCAGCTCAGTCAAAGGATGTCGACTAATTTAATTACCATTGTTTATTTATCATCAACTGTTATTATTATTATTATCACCAATGAGCTAATGGACAAATTAATTTTCCATACTTATTCTATAAATAAAATATCTATCTATAAACGTCAGTAAAGTTGTAATAAACCAGACTGAAGTGAAACGCGGGATCATCCAGGTCTTATTGTGGAAGCAGCGGCCGGAAGGAGCGGCCGTGCTGCGGTGCGGTGAGAGCGGAGCTGCGGGCTGGGAACAGGATGCTGTCAGGCCGAGCAGACGCACCGACCTAACGGAGAGAAACCACAGCAGCATCCTTTGTTTTCTGGAGCTGGAAGTCCAGGTAAGGACGGTTAACTACCTCCGCTGTGATGCTGCACCGGCTTCCCGCCATACCCACAATGACCTAAACATTACTGGCGCCGGTGACGTTACGCAGGACGTGTCTTTTTCTGCATTTCCAGTCATGTCGAAAATATGGCCATTGTTCGGTTGACTGTCAGACAGGCAGCGGCCGAGACCGAGTCATGACCGCCGCATCAGTCCGGAGCAGAGGGCCGGAGGTGTGGGTGGTGCTGTGGGTCTGTGGGCCTGTGGGTCTGTGTTACATAAACAGCTCAGTGTCGGTGAGGCCGTCCACAGCTCGCTCCAGCTCAGCGACACCACAGTCGGTGCTGGAGCACATCCATGGCTGCGCTGCTGTGGCGGTGGGGGTTTGGCATTGCATTGCACCACCAGCGCGCGCATGCACGCACTCATGCACGCACGCAGGTGTAGTTAGTGACGGTGTCAGCTGCCAGTGTGCAGCTCCTGACACATGTGTCTGCTGCAGACCGGATCAGCTGCTGTGGAGGACTTTATGATCCTGTTCTAGCTTTTATTCTGGAGGAGACAGCTCCTCGTGCCTCTGGCTGGACACATGTTCATATGTCTCAGTGTTTATATGACATCTACATGTCAATACCAAAATGATATCCTGTATTGATACTTTGCCAGGCCCGGTTTTTGTCAGGGTTCCTGGGGTTCGGAGGTTTTTGGCTTCATGCTCATGAACCTTGAGAAACACTGATGTCATTATGTCAGTGAAGCTCTGTAGGTCACTCAGCACTCACACCTTTATTTTGTCAAACAGGTTGATAGATATAATCATCCAATCAGCTGTGTAATTTAAGATCTTACATTCAGCTCCACAGTCATGACTGAGTCAGGCCTCATGATAATAACAGGATATAAACCTGGAGCTCCTGGAGCAACAGGAGGTGTGGCCCCCGGGGGCAGGTGGTGGGCCCCTCCGCCCAGCTGGTAATCCCTCCATGGTGCCTGGTCCTCATGTGGCCTTTCCCACAATATACAATATGAACATTTCCTCCATTAGAAAAGGAGAAACCATGAAACCCATGTTACTCTGCCGGGGTGCTGACACCCAATCACATCACAGAAACAAAGCTTCTAACCAATCACACGGCAGTCTGTGACTACTGCCAAGGGATTTTCAGTGTTCAGCTCCACAGAAACAGTGATGTGATATTATTACTGTTATTAAACTGTCTGAACTGAGAGGAGGGAACGAGGCTGTTACCACGTGTTGAAGACGAGCAGGTCATGAGAGTAAACACAGCTGTCTCATTTAATCTAACAATTAATCTAATTGTATTTTCGATGATGATTTTGGCTTCCATCGAGATAAAACGATTATTGTGCCGCATTCTGTTTCGCAACTCTCCACAAAAACCATCCCCCCATCCACTTCCTGGTTACGTTTCGGGGTACGTTAGCAACGCGCGTCATCTTGACCTGGGCCTTTAATCTTCTTGGACTGAGTTAGAGTGGAATATGCTGAATACATGTTTAGGAGTTTTCAGTATGTTGGAGTTCACTGCAACATATTTGGTCTAATTTATTTTTATTTATTATTTTTATATGATGTATATATATATATATAGTTTAGTAGTTTTCAGTAGTTTGTGGAATACACTCGTGACATATATGTGATATATATTTCATTATTTTATTTATCTAATTTTTTAATGAATTTTTCTATGTTTTTCTGTTGAATTGTATTTAAAGTTGAAGAAAGTCCGCTGTTAAAAAGTTTAAGTTCAGTAAATGTTTCCAAAGTCAATGAGTAATCGTGATAAATATTAAGTAAATGATTGAACCTTTCCGTCTTGTTTTACTGTTTCCTGCTCCACAGTCTCACTGTGTCTCTCAGGGTTAGGGTTAGTGTATTGATTATTATTTGTGAATAATCAGATTGATGCAGACATATAAAAGGTGACTCTGAGGATTAAGTCGTGTCCCTCTGGTCTGCCCTGGCAGCCTGAGCTTTGTTAATGTTGGAATGCGTCCCTAACGTCACATGTGTGCGCATAACCTTCAGATTAGAGACAGGAAATATTTTGTTTACTGACCAGCATCTAAGGCAAGTTTCTACTTTTGAAGTTTCAGTCTAACCCAGAACCTGATCTCTGGGAACCTCTGTCCTCACTGCGGTGGTCTTCAGGTTGCCTGAGAGTCAGAGCGGTGGTCCTGGGTCACAGTCAGCTGACTCCTGGTCCAGCAGACTGAGGTTTAGATGATGAGTGTTTCTGCTCTTCCTCCTCTGTGATGTTGACTGGAGTCAGTCTGTCACCTGTCCTAAAAACAGGTTTAATGTGCAGCTGCAGTTGAAATCGCTGATCAGTCCTTCATCACCTGTTACAGGCTGCTGTACTCTGATGGCTGTATTATTTATTCTCTTTTATTTCACCTTTATTTAATCAGACAGCCTCATTGAGATTAAAATCTCTTTTCCAAGAGAGACCTGAGAACAAGAAACTGTCACAAGAGACAATCAACTACACAAGACCACATTTACTATTTACAATCACTAATCAAACATTATGCTGCTACTATAATATTATATTATATTCATGTTACACCTCATTGTGTTTATAGGATATTAATGATGAATATATTAAAATATTGTTGTACTACTACATCTCACTTCTTACTGCATTACACTTATATTCCATATTACTCTGTACAATATGTTTACCATTTCTTTTTCTACCACAGGAGCGACTTGTTAGTTTTGCTATTGCTATGCTATGCTTTGCTACTTAAAAAAAATAGTTCCTTTAACTCTAGTTATAGTTCTGTTATAAATTAGAACTAAATCCAAAATACCATGTAACAAAGTACCATCATATTTTAACATATGGTTCACAAAAGCTGCAGATGTTCTTGGTAAATGTTACTGAGTTAAAGGAGCTATTTGTAAATGTTGCTATTGCTACATAGGTAACGTTAGCATTAGCAGCTGTTTACTTACCAGTCTTGGCAAGAGGTTCATCCGTCGTTGTGTTTAAAATACAAGAGTTTATAAAATGTCCTCTGAGCAGCTACTTCTTCACGGCCGACTGGAGGCTACAGTGAGCCGGGGCTAGCTGGTTAGCATGCTAACAAAACAAGAAGGTTGCTTTCCACCTCTGGAGACAGCTGTTGGTGAGTAAAGGAATGAAGTTTGATGCTGAACTTACAATGTTTCTTCTTCTAGACTGGTGAGTAAACAGCTGCTAATGCTAATGTCAGCTATGTAGCAATAGCAAAACTTACAAATAGTTCCTTTAACTCTAGTTCTAGTTCTGTTATAAAATATAACCAAATCCAAAACACCATGTAACCTACAAACCCACAAAAGCTGGTTGAGATAATGCTAATGTAACTGTTGCGTTACGTTAGCATCACCAGTCTAAAAGAAGTGTTGTGAGATCAGCACCAAACTTCATTCCTCTACTCACCAGAGGTGGAAACAAACACCCTTGTTCACTCTTCTTTTCTTCTACTGAAGTTAGCATGCTAACCAGCTAGCCCCGACCCGTCACTGTAGCCCCCGACCCGTCCTGAAGCTGTAGCTGCTCAGAGGTCATTTTATAACCTGTTGTTGATGACCGCAGCTCTTGACAAGACTGGTAAGTAAACAGCTGCTAATGCTAGCGTTAGCGGTGTAGCAATAGCAAAACTTACATATAGCTCCTTTAACTCAGTGCTAGTTCTGTTATAAATTAAAACCAAAATACCATGTAGGTTAAAAGTTGAGATGCTCTCGGTTGATGTTCCTCAGTCTGTCTAAAGGTGTGAACGAGGTGAGGTGAGGTCTTGGTTGATCTCTCTCCACGCCTCGGTGGTCAGTGTCCTCCATGTTGGCCGGCGAAGCTCCGGGACATCGCTGTAGAGTCGGGGAGGAGTGAGACCAGCGAGTGAGAGCGTGCTGACGGTGCTCGGCCTCGGTCTGCAGTCTTGATGAGTAATGCTGGATGATTTAGTCCAACACAAACAGTCAGGGCTTTTTTTTTTCTCCTGGCTCTGAGAGCGGCTTCTGCTTCAGGGTCCACAACACAGGACGGGAGTGAATGTGTGCGGCACTGCGGGGCGAGATGTTTTGTCACTAGGTGATAAAACTCACCGTGTCACTGCACAGACTTTCTCTGGGTGGGGCACAGAAACACGTCTTTGTGTCTTTCTGCAGGTCGGTGTGGGAGCAGCAGGAACACTGCCACATGCTTTATGTTTATGTCAGACACTGAAATTCGTTTCTCAAAATGGAGGGTGTCCCTCCTTCACTGCTTCACATGGGGGCGGGAGGGGTCATACACTGGGGATGTGTCCTACCCCCCCCCCCCCTTTCTTTGTTGCTCTTCTTGGACTTGAAGGATTCTGACTGTGAACTGCCTCAGTCTGTCTCCTGCTCCTCTCTCCTCTCCTGTCTCTTCTCCTGTCTCCTCTCTTGTCTCTCTTCCTGTCTCCTCCCTCTATCCTCTCTCTTCCTCTTCTTTGTTCCTCTCTCTACTTGTCTCTCCGCTCTCCTCCTCTCCTCTCCTGTCTCCTCTCCCTGTCAACCTCTCCTGTTCTCCTTCTCCTGTCTCCTCTCCTCTTCCTCTCTCCTCTCTTGTCTCCCTCTCCTGTCTCCTCTCCTGTCTCCTCTCCTCTCTCCTCTCCTGTCTCTCTCTTGTCTCCTTTCCTCTCTCCTCTCCTGTCTCCTCTCCTGTCTCCTTCCTGTCTCCTCTCCTGTCTCCTTCTCCTCTCTCCTCTCTTCTCCTGTCTCCTTTCCTGTCTCCTCTCCTGTCTTCCTCTCTTGTCTCCTCTCCTCTCTCCTCTCCTGTCTCCTCTCCTGTCTCCTCTTCCTGTCTCCTCTCCTGTCTCCTTCTCCTCTCTCCTCTCCTGTCTCCTCTCCTTTCTCCTCTCCTCTCTCCTCTCCTGTCTCCTCTACTGTCTCCTCTCCTCTCCTTCCTCTCCTCTCCTCTCTCCTCTCCTCTCTCTCTCCTCTCTCCTCTCCTGTCTCCTCTCTTGCTCCTCTCCTCTCTCCTCTCCTGTCTCCTCTCTTGTCTCCTCTCTGTTCTCCTCCTCCTCTCTCCTCTCCTGGTCTCCTTCTCTCTCCTCTCCTGTCTCCTCTCTTGTCTCCTCTCTTGTCTTCTCTCCTCTCTCCTCTCCTGTCTCCTCTCCTCTCTCCTCTCCTGTCTTCCTCTCCTCTCCTCTTTCTTTTCTCCTCTTCTCCTCTCCCTGTCTCCTCTCCTGTCTCTCTCTCTCTCCTCTCCTGTTCTCCTCTCTCTGTCTCCTCTCCTCTCTCCTCTCCTGTCTCCTCTCTGCTCTCCTCATCCTCTCTCCTCTCTGTCTCCCTCTCCTGTCTCCTCTCCTGTTTCCTCTCCTGTCTCCTCTCCTCTCTCCTCTCCTGTCTCTCTCCTCTCCTCTTCTCCTGTCTCTCTCCTTCTCTTCTCTCCTGTCTCCTCTCCTGTCTCCTCTCCTCTCTCCTCTCCTGTCTCCTCTCCTCTTCTCCTCTCCTGTCTCCTCTCCTGTCTCCTCTCTTGTCTCCTCCTCCTCTTCCTCTCCTCTCTCCTCTCCTGTCTCCTCTCCTGTCTCCTCTCCTCTCTCCTCTCCTGTCTCCTCTTGTCTCCTCTCCTCTCTCCTCTCCTGTCTCCTCTCCTGTCTCCTCTCTCTGTCCTCCTCTCCTGTCTCCTCTTCCTCTCTACCTCTCCTGGTCTCCTCTCCTCTCCTCCTCTCCTGTCTCCTCTCCTCTCCTCTCCTGTCTCCTCTCCTGTCTCCTCTCCTCTTCTCCTCCTCCTCTCTCCTCTCCTGTCTCCTCTCTCTGTCCACTGTGTGATTGGTGAGGTTTGTGTTACTCAGTGAATTTATGACTTTAGTTTTAATCCTGTTTTGTGCTGAGTCCACGTTCACATGACGCCGGTCTTTGCTGAATGTGCCTCACTCTGTCTTTTCAGAGCTGCTGTGTGAGAGACGGCGTCAGACTGATGACATCACCGGACATTTAACAACCCAGCAGCTCATTTCACCGTGTTAAAGTCAGAGCCACAGATTTATTCTGAAACTCCAGCTCAGCGTCGTTAATGATTATTGTCCACTAGGTGGCGTTTTCACATGAGGTCAGTGAAGTATGCTCACCTCTCTACCTGTCTGTTCTGATGAGGACTCCTGATTGGTCAGGTCTTGAATCCAGTCTTAGTTATGTACGGTTCACTTCCTGTCTTCCTGTGGCGAGGCTGGTGACAGTGGGGGCGTGTCCGCGGATCGCCGTGATGCCGTCGTGATGCGGGCGGTTTGTGTGGCGGTTACCGTCCTGGCTGTCAATCAGGCTTTGATGTGTCACGCTGTAATAACACCCACCATCCTGCAGCTGTGAGAACAGACTGTTTCTCTTTGACAGGTCTGATCAGTTTTTATTCCTCCGCGCCGGCGACAGTCAGAGCCGGAGCCATGTTGTTTTCAGGTTGTACGTCTGATATCTGTGTAACGCCTTGAAGGAACTTCTTCACATTTGGCACAAACGTTCACCAGGACTCGAGGATGAACTGATTGGATTTTGGAGGCCAAAGGTCAAAAGTCAAGGTCACAGTGACTTCAGATAACGCGTTTTAGCACAAAGAAATTATGACACAATCTCACACAAATGTTTAATATTGTTTATGACTCTGGATAAACGGGGATGTGACCTGAAACTAGTCTGAGTGGCGGAGGGATACGACCACGAGGAGGTGGCTCTAGTTTAATCCTATTTGAAGAGGATTGTGTAGAATCAGCCCGTGCTGTGGAAGGAGTGTGTTCTGATGGAGCTGATCACAAATCAGGAAGGTGTTTATTACAGTGATAATGTGTGGTTGTCAAAGAAACCTACGCCACTTCTGAACCCACGGCACGCCATGATGGGTCATAGTAGGGCGAACGGGCGATGACAAATGCATGGTTGGTGTGTGTGTGTGTGTGTGTGTGTGTGTTTGGGGGCGGGGGTGGATATTCCAGATGGCTGTCCCAATCAGATTAGACATTTTAAACCTGAAAACAAAGGCGAGTGTCTCCTCTGAAGTGGAGCACCACATGTTCTCAGTCCGTCTCCTTCATTCAGATTCATTAACGACTCAGTGTTGAAAACAGTCGGTCGTCACGGCGTCTTTTCAAAGAAGAAAATAACATCACTCGTTCTGCTGGGATCGTTAGCTTCTGGTGGCTAAAGTTAGCAGCTCATGTGTGGCTGCTGCTCAGTTACTAGGACAGGCATGTTCTCACGTCGCACTACATCTGAACATTCACCTGGACGTGTTGCTTCTTCCTGTTTGTCCGTCAGGTCGCCCCCTGGTGGAGACGCTCTGACTGTTGGGATTATTACAGATATGATGATATGATGTCACTGACAGTGGTAAACTAAGGCTAAGCTAAGCTTTTCCACTTCCTGCAGTGCTTCACAATAAAGGCATCTCCATCTTTTTTCCATTGTTCTTGAAATTATCAAGTCAAAGAAAGAATAATCACGTCTGTTTTTTTTTCGGGAACACAACGTCAAACACAGCGTGACCTCTGATCAGCCCCTCCAGGATTTTGGCGGCTTTTTGTCGTGATTGTTGCAGCTAAAAAACCTGATTTCGCAGCAGCAGCTTTTCTAAAATAAGTTGCAGTGAAAGTTGTGATGTTGTTGGATTGGAACTGGGCGTGTCCGTGTGTCAGGTGTGTACCTGTACCTGTCTACCTGTAGTTCACTGATCTGTAGCTACAGCCTCATGTTAGGTTCCACATGCACCTGCTGATGGACGATGATCTCAGTGAGATCAGACCATATTTGACTTTTTTTCCCCCTTAATGTGTTAATTTGTTATTATTATTATTATTATTATTATTATTATTTGTGGTATTAAATTAACATTAAATAAAATTTTCCCCGCCATAGTTTCATGCCTGCATCCCCCACATTTAACCGATGCTTGAAACACCAACACACACACACACACACACACACGCACACACACTCTGACCAGCTGACTGTCATTAACACTGTGTTGTGTGTAGGAGCTGCGCTGTGGTTGAACAGACTGGAGCAGATACATGTGACTGCGTTCAGTGTTTTAGCTGCTGCTGCTGCTGCGGCTCTGAGCAGAAGTCTCTAACAGGGACGTGAGGGCATCAGAGGAAAATCAATCACATCAGATATTGATAATGTGACAGGACGATCTGATGATAGATAAGATGATAGGCTATAGTGACCACGCTGATGTGTTCAGGTGCTTGTTGTCTGCCGGACACTTCAGCCTCTCTGAAACCCATTCGTTCAGTGTTGTTTACATTTCCTGAGCTAATCTTTGCTGTGTTTAATGTACGAGAAGATCGAGACGACTCTGTCTAACTGGACGTCCTCTCCTCTGGACACGTGTCCCGGTGAAGGGCCTCTGGGTGTTTTCTGTTTTCATGGACGTGAGCGGAGCTGGGTGCTGCTGGAACGGGGATCACGGAGTTGTATGTGTTCATCAGAGCGTGTCGGTGCGATTCATGTGGTGAGTTAATAACCTTACGTAAGACTGATTTCCCTGTAACATCTGCAGTACAGTGAGGGACAGTGAGGCTGCAGAGAACATCTGGATCTGCCACAGAGAACTGAAGCAGCTGCTGTGGGTCACAGATGTTTCTTCAGCAGTTATCTCACACGTCGGTCATGAGTGATAACATGGAAACGTGTGTGTGATATGACTGCGTACAGTCAGTGTGAACATTTCCCCCACAGTTGTGACCAACAATAGAAGTGTGTGAAGTGTATTTAGGTCCATGTGTGTCACAGACGTCAACAGCAGCAACAGATTTATTTATTTATTTATTTAAATGTGTTACGGACAGTTGATAACAATCAGCATCTGGCTGAGATTTAAATGTGATGCACTTACCTACAGTGATGTCACCACCTCCACCCCGAGCCTGTGTGTGTGTGTGTGTGTGTGTGTGTGTGTGTGTGTGTGTGTGTGTGTGTGTGTGTGTGTGTGTGTGTGTGTGTGTGTGTGTGTGGTGACTGGATTGAGGCCACCACAGAGTTCAGCAGGCTAACAGTCTATCTGTGACCTGGATTAACCTTTGTGTCGTCTCTGGTCATCAGTTCTTGTGTTAACACTGATCTCAGATCAGAGCTCAGGACTAAACAACATGTATGACACACTAGGTGTCCACAACATGAGGAAACCTGTTATTGTAAATATGTGTGTATTATATAACACAGCAGCTGTGTTATTGATGTGGTGGTGTAACCGCGATCCTCTCTGACAGGAGACACTATCACACTCTTTGTTCCACCTCTTAATGACCCTCTCATGTTGCCAGGAGACCAGACTGCACCTGAGAACTACCTGTAACACTCTGTAGCACAAGGCCTGATCCAGATGTCTCCATCAGGAAGTAAGAGTAGAGGAGAGTTCTTTCACTTTTAATGTGTGAAAACCCGGTTAAAGAAGATATGAATCATAGTTTAGAACATGAGGAGCAGCTTCAAGGCTTCTCCGGAGGTTTTACCTGGAGGC
Organism: Seriola dumerili; assembly: GCF_002260705.1. Classification (NCBI taxonomy): domain Eukaryota; kingdom Metazoa; phylum Chordata; class Actinopteri; order Carangiformes; family Carangidae; genus Seriola; species Seriola dumerili. The sequence goes on along the minus strand of NW_019174638.1, from coordinate 236,486 downwards.
TAGGTAAACCTAACCCTCACCTTTACCTAAGACGGCTTCAGAAATCTGTTTCTGATGATTCACGGTGAGAAAAACACGGTGAATCCACTGAATGGGTTCAGATTAATGTTTAGTGATGAAGCCTGAAGAGTTTATCCTCACCTCACCATCAGTGTGAACTGTCACAGCGTGACACTGACCTCAGTAAGTGGATCAGGTATCATCGACTCCGGTCAGTGAGTTTAGGTCTGTACACAACGTGAACCCGATGTGACGTCATCAGCGTGAGGACCAGAGATCAATCTGACAGCAATAGAAGACTTAAGTATTTTAGCGGATTGATTTTCAGTCAGTTGATCAATGATTAACTGATCGATCGGTCATCATGTGACAAAATGTCACGCTGACGACATGATGGTCAGACAAACACGTTCAGCTTCCTGGTAGATGATTGAACAGACTGTTCAACTGTTTCGCTAGCTTCTTATAGGCTAGGCTAGGTTAGGCTAGGCTAACACCCAGTACAGGATGTCAGAGGTCATGACACATGACTACAAAGTGCACCACCTGTCAACCTGAACCAGGTGTTTTTTCATGGACATGAGAACAGTGACCTCTGTTTGACCCTGAGAAGTAAATCATCTTGTTTGAAACCCTTAGAAAGTATTTTGGTTGTGTTGTCTCTTGCTCGTCTCCTTGTCTGCGTATCGTAGGGATTAGTCTGAACTGATCTTGGCGCTGCTCCCTCTGTCAGTCCAGTGTCACGCAGCCCTGGAGCACCAAAGACCTAAATACCAGCTGCTCCTTCAGGACTCCTCCTCCTCCTCCTCCTCCTCTTCTTCATCCTTTTATGTGGAGATGTAGCCTCCGTCTCACAACAGGAAGCCACGCCAACATTGCATCGGAAACATGAAGAGGCGGTCTCGTCGTCTGACGTGGTCTCAAACATGTTCACCGAGTTCTCTGTCCTCCACTCGTGATTATCTGACCTGTGGATGTGACCTGTGTGCTAAACTCATTAGCTGTGGCAGACATCAGCTTAGCTCTGGTGCTTCTTACCTGAATCAGGACTTCCTCGAAGCTGCTCTGTTGCCACCGGTTCTCAGGGTTTAGACACGTCCCGCACGGATTACTTACTTCTTCCATGGATCCAGTTTTTCTTTGATCAGTTTCTTGACGTCCGACCTGCATATGCATTTTATGGCACCCAACATGTTGCTAATGGTGGGCTAACTTTTAGCTTACTGCGGGCTGAGGTGGATCTACTGTTGCCATGGGCAACAATGTGTACGGTGATTGTGTGCTTCCTCATTCGCCAAGTTATCAAATGCCTGATAACAGTGTGGAGTTCCAGGAACTGCTCTTGTGGTAAGTGGACGTCTGACTGTAGTCTGACTGTAGTCTGACTGTAGCCTGACTGGAGTCTGACTGGAGTCTGACTGTAGCCTGACTGGAGTCTGACTGGAGTCTGACTGGAGTCTGACTGTAGCCTGACTGGAGTCTGACTGGAGTCTGACTGTAGTCTGACTGTAGCCTGACTGGAGTCTGACTGTAGTATGACTGTAGCCCGACTGGAGTCTGACTGTAGCCCGACTGGAGTCTGACTGTAGCCTGACTGTAGCCTGACTGGAGTCTGACTGTAGTCTGACTGTAGCCTGACTGGAGTCTGACTGTAGTATGACTGTAGCCCGACTGGAGTCTGACTGGAGTCTGACTGGAGTCTGACTGTAGCCTGACTGGAGTCTGACTGTAGTATGACTGTAGCCCGACTGGAGTCTGACTGTAGCCTGACAGGAGTCTGACTGTAGCCTGACTGTAGCCTGACTGTAGCCTGACAGGAGTCTGACTGTAGCCTGACTGGAATCTGACTGTAGCCTGACTGTAGTCTGACTGTAGCCTGACTGGAGTCTGACTGTAGCCTGACTGTAGCCTGACTGTAGTCTGACTGTAGTCTGACTGTAGTCTGACTGTAGCCTGACTGTAGCCTGACTGGAGTCTTGCTGTAGTCTGACTGTAGTCTGACTGTAGCCTGACTGTAGCCTGACTGTAGTCTGACTGTAGTCTGACTGTAGCCTGACTGGAGTCTGACTGTAGCCTGACTGTAGCCTGACTGGAGTCTGACTGTAGTCTGACTGTAGTCTGACTGTAGCCTGACTGTAGCCTGACTGTAGTCTGACTGTAGCCTGACTGTAGCCTGACAGGAGTCTGACTGTAGCCTGACTGTAGCCTGACTGTAGTCTGACTGTAGCCTGACTGTAGCCTGACAGGAGTCTGACTGTAGCCTGACTGGAATCTGACTGTAGCCTGACTGTAGTCTGACTGTAGTCTGACTGTAGCCTGACTGGAATCTGACTGTAGCCTGATGAAAATAATGACGTGCACAGTTAAAAGGACAATTTTAGTATCATCAGATATAAATGTGCAGCTGACTGTGAACATGATCTGTTGATGCCCGTTTGTCCTCGGTAAGTTTATAATCAGCAGCTCTGACCTTCACTCTGCCGCAGCAGGTGGTCGTCACACACTGTGTCAGTCCCAGGAGTGTTGTGTACATGTTTAATGAGCGGCAGGCTTTGAACACAGCCTGGGTTGTACAGGTGTACTGGTGCTTTAGCGACACGGTCAGGTACAGCAAGTGTGGACCAGGTCAAAGTTGGTGCTGTGACCCTCTGCACATATACATTAGAGTTGGCCACCAGCCTTCTCTTATAATGGAGGTCTATGGAGAAAATGTCCAGCTCTATTAATTCATCCGTGGCTGAAGCGTGGTGGTGGGCCCTCGCTGTGGGCTTCTGTTCTGTGGCAGCCTGTCCACCTCAGAGCCTGCGGAGAACGTGTGGGAGGAGGAGGGGGGAGGGAGGGGGAGGCGGGGGGAGGAGGGACAGACTGAGGTGAGCTGATGGGAGGGTAAGAAGAAGGGATGGAGAGAGGGATTACGAAGGGGAGGAAGAAGAGGAGAGGCAACGATGACTTTGTTGTCTCTGTAAAGGTCAGCATAAAGAATTCATCAGCTCTTAGACGTGTGTGTGTGTGTGTGTGTGTGTGTGTGTGTG
>NW_019174638.1:220502-233429 GCF_002260705.1 Seriola dumerili | reverse complement strand
CCTCTGTGATGTGTGTGTGGTGTGTGTGTGTTGTGTGGTGTTGTGTGTGTGTGTGTGGTGTGTGTTCTGTACAAAATACAAATATAATATAAAATATGTTCAAAATATAATTGTTTTAGCAAGCTGCGTGTTGTTTAAAGGAGAAGGTGAACTGTACAGTCACAGCAGAAACAAAAGTCACAATCTTGTTCATATGATCTTATTTTCAAATGAATCGTACAGATTATTATTATCATTATAAGTCTTCAATATTTAATATATAATGTTAAAAGTTCAGTCCTTGCTTACCACACTATGTTAACTGTTAAACAGCTAGCCCGCTAGCTGCAGCTGGAGACACGGTGGGTTGGTGTAGCAGCACTCCGTGATGCACCCACACTCTAGGTCTGGCATGTTATGAGACCTGAACCTGACAACAGCCTCCAGACAGTATAACTACCACCACTGTGGATCTGTTGTGATTGATTAGTTAGTTAGTTAATTAATTCAGCTTTGTCCATCTCAAACCATAGACTGTAAAAAAAGACGTAGCCTCTGTGAGTGGGCTGCGCCACCGTCGTCATCTTGGCAGTGTCTGACTCCGCCCCCTAACTCCCAGGTAATTCAAAAATGAAGCATATGCTCCTGTTACCATCATTAGCATAGCTGACATCTTGCTTGAAGGCTAACCCAAAGCTAATTAATTGCTGGCTAATTAGCTAATAATGAGCTAAGCTAACAAGCCAAGTGGTGATCACAGACACTGATACCTGCTACGTTCAGTCACTCAAATTAGCTGAGGTGACACCAAACAGACAGCTAGCAGCTAGCCAACTACTATAATGGCACCCACCTGTCACTCAAAGAAGGCCACGCCCCTCAATCCTCCATAACTGTAGTCCTTAATAAAATGTAAACAGGTGAGTTATATAAACAGGTGTCATGAAGGAGGAAATTAGCTCTAGAGACTAAAACAGTTTTTGTACCAGACTGTAAACATGTTTATTTCTGCTGTAAAGTTGGACATTTTAACATGGGAGTCTATGGGGACTGACTCACTGTTGGAGCCAGACTCTAGTGGTCGTTAGAGGAACTGCAGCTGCTGGTTGATGCTTCATGTTTCAGCCCTGGAGGTTGATGCCTGATTAAAACACTTACAGCACAAACACAATCATGAATTTCCTCATACTGATTTTCCTGCTGATGGTGCGACAGACACGGATGTGATGTGATGTCTCTCTGTACTGAGGAGGGATTATCTCCACCACCTTTGAACTTGTGTAGTCTGACATCGCAACGTGTCAACAACACAAACAGTTACAGAGTGAATGAGTGTCTCTGAGCCGTTTAATAAAACATCAGTGTAAGAAAACAGAAGAGAGAGAGAAGGAGCAGAAACACTGTGTCCTACAGGAGCAGCTGTGATGTAACATGTGTTGAGTTTAACACTGCTGAGTCAGTCTTTCTTGTTATCACTGACACACACACACACAACACACCACTGCTGTTACTTTACAGAAATTGTAGTCAAGCAGAAGTAAAATTAATTAACCAGAAAAGACAATAAACATCAGGAAGTCCGACAGTGTGACTAAAAAACTCGGCTCTGGACGTTCCAGAGCAAATAAATGAATATAAAAGTAAACACATAAATGAAACACAGTGGTTCGTGCAGAGTGTGACGGCAGAAACACCCTCTGTGTTTTCGGTGCGTTGTATTCCAACACACAGGAACTGACTTTAAGGACTTTTTCCAAACACAGATCTCGTGAAACCTCGTGTGGTATGAATCTGTAGACTGACACTTTATTTCTGTGTCGGATAAAATCTTTAAACTTTTCATTTTACTCTCAGGTGATTGACACAGCTGGATTCACGGAGGGTTCAAGACGAGGTCTGTAATCAGCACAAATCACAAGACAGATTATGAAAGGTCATTAGAAAGGTCATGGTTGATTCACAGATCTTTTAGTTTTGTTCACTTTGTCTTCACACATGAAAAACTAGTTTTTCTTTTTCTGTAGAGAGAGAGAAGAGGAGAAGAGAGGGAGCTGGTGTCTGTCATCACCTCACTAATTAATAGTTAGTTTTCTAGTTAATGCGGCTCAGTTCATCTTCACCTGGTCAGGTAGAGAGTTCATGGATCTGGTTTCTCTCTCATCGTTTGAGTTTGTGTTTTTCATCGTGTTGAAAAAATAAAACAACTCCCTCATATACTGGAGCTCGTCCATCTGTCCCATTGTGTCCCGACAGTCTGCCCCGAGCGTTCACAGGAGGAGAGAAAACCTGGACCTGTGCTGCTGAGGACTAAAGAGTGGGGGGTCCAGGGTCCTGCAGACTTCAGTGTGCTGGTGTTATTTGTGTATGTACAGTAGCAGCACCCCTGCTGTTTTGTTAGCTGTGCTGCAGCAGGTCATCGGAGGGGGGGGGATCAGCTCCCACTGAGAGACCATCTGGACCTCTGAGATCCTGCACACACAGGCTCCACATGTACCACGAGTCTTTACTGCAGAGCCAATCAGGGCTGAGCCAGGTGGTGATGTCACCTGTAAAAGTAGATCAGAGCAGAAGAAGATTTACAGAGAACCAGAAACTGGGTGAGAAGGTGCTGACTGAAGCAGAGGGTCTTGAAGAGGTCTTGATTTAGGGTTCTTGAATTAAGTTTTGAATCAGAAAGTCTTGAATCAGAGGTCTTTGAATTGGGGTTCTTGAATTAAGGGTCTTGAATTGGAGATGTTGAATCAGAGGTCTTGAATTAGGTTCTTGAATTGGAGGTCTGGTCAGAGGTCTTATCCTTTATCCAACATACAAAATAAAATGTTGTCCTATCAAAGTCCCAGACGCTGACTCAGGCTCTGACTGTTGCTCTGGATCATTCCTCTCTAACACTGTGTCATGTGTCTCTTTGATTGACAGCTGTTGACACCTGCTGACAACCTGCAGCACCTGGAGGAGAAGGGGACACGTCACTCTGAAGCAATAGAAAACGATCAGAGCACGGCGGGAGCCAAACTGTAACTATGACAACACTGTCTCTGTGTAATGACTCACACTGATTAAAGAAAAAAGACTCAATGGAAGTAAAAGACAATGTTAACAGAACAGCCATGAAGGAACAAGACGGTTATTGATCTGACCTGACCTTACTGTCGGTCCAGCAGACCAGGACCAGAACCAGGAGCAGGAACTAATCCAGTAACTGCATCAGTATCTGAACCTGGACCCAGGAGACATGTTGCGTCTCTCAGGTTGTTGAGCAGAGGCTCAGGTTGGTCGATGTGTTCTGGTTCTGGTCTCATGAGAAGCAGCTCACACTGACCGAGCTCTCGTTGTCTTCACCTGGTGTTTGGACTTTGGGTTGCTCAGTATCCCAGCATGCATTTCACATGAACCTGCAGCAGAGGACTTGAGCCTCCTCTCTGCGGGGGACAGATTTGGATGTAGTGTAGATGATCTTTATCAATCCAACACACGCAAACCACCAACCATCATATTCATAATTAATATTCCAATCCACAGATTTAGAAAAGACTGTACATAATCCACTGTGTGTGTGTGCGTGTGTGTGTGTGTGTGTGGTGTGTGAGTGTGTGATTACAGGAGGCTGTAGGAATAGAATAGAACTGAACTGGTTTAAAAACAATATTAATTCAGACTGTGACATCACATACATTAAAATCTCAGAGGACGACAGAGAAGAAAATCAAAAACTGGGTTTGAAGCTCGTCTCCACTTACTTCCTGATTGAGAAATCTGGATCAGGCCTTGAGCCCCGCCCACCACCTGCTGGCTCCAGGTGGACAGGTGAAAGAGCAGAGAGCATCAAGATGGTCAGAGGAGGAAACATCAGAGAGACTCAGCCACATGTGTGAGCCTCAGTCAGACCCAGACTCAGAGGAGGGAGTCTGAGACCAGAACCAGAGACTAGCAGACGGGTCAGAACCGTTAGTGTAGTTAGCATCTTTTGAGAAAAGTTAGATAGTTAGCATCTGTACAGAAACGGTTAGGGCAGTTAGCATTGACAGTTAAGAAAACAGACATGATGTTAACTTGCTGTGTTTCTTTAATACTAATTAGTCGTGTTGTTACTGTAAAAACTATGATAACCATGATGGAAGTTATAGCTCAGACGATGTACAGTGTAGAAACAGAAGCAGAGAAAGATGTGATTAAAATAAAGCAGTGTGAGAGAGCAGGTCATCTGAACCGTGAGTGGAGCTGATGTACAGGAGCTTCACTGGAGGATGACTCAGCACATCACAGCACCACGGATCTGTCGGTAATGAAAAGCTGATGATGTTAAACCACTGTTTATTTCACCACTTAACACGACGATAGTTGGTTTGCATGAGTCAGCAGATTTCCCACAATGCCTCTGGTCCCTTGACCTACTTCTGTCTCTGTTCTCATCGGAGGGAAACAGCAGACTACTGTCACTGTCGTACTGTTTGTCTGTTGTTTCACTTGTTTTTCCTTCTCTGTGAGCGGGGTTCAGGTTTTGCAGAAAGCTGGTTTTATTTTTGTCTGAGCACAGAAACATGTCAGTGAATGCACCACTATAGGAGCCAGGGTTAGTAACACCACACTGATGTTTCTTCTTCAGCCAGCAGTGAGTATAAAAGTGAACTGTCAGGTGTTTCCCAACAGGCAAAAATGAAGCATCAACACTGAAGAACCAGAAGCTGCAGTTCTCTAACGACCACTAGAGTTCTGGCTCCAACAGTGAGTCAGTCCCCATAGACTCCCATTAAAATGTCCAACTTTACAGCAGAAATAAACATGTTTACAGCCTGGTGCCAAAACACTTACGGTCTCTAGAGCTAATTGTCTCTCTTCATGACACCTGTTTATATAACTCACCTGTTTATAAAACTCACCTGTTTACATTTTATTAAGGATTAAAGTTTTGGAGGATTGGGCGTGGGCTCTTTGATTGACAGGTGGGTGAGCGTATGACTCACCACAAACCGTCATGAACCGAAGTCTCAGCCCCACACAGTGGCTCCTCCTCTTTGACCATTTTGGATTATCTGGGAGTTAGGGGCGGAGTCCAGACACTGCCAAGATGGCAACGAGGAGCAGCTCACTCGAGCTTCAGAAACGGTGGGTGACGTCCATCCTTGAGACAAGATTTGTTAAAGGGTTTTCTCCTTATCTGAGTCTTATCCTGAAGGAATCTCTTAAACTCAGTTCAAACTGTTGCACAGACCTCAGTGACCGAGGTGAAGAGAATTAACTAAAGGTTCCTCTGACTGAGTTTATGTGGAAAAATGAAGAAAATTGAAAACATCCGGGTCGGACAGGTTCACACTGACAGAGTGTGTGTGTGTGTGTGTGTGTGTGTGTGTGTGGTGTTGTGTGTGTGTGTGTGTGTGTGTGTGTGATGTGTGTGTGTGTGTGTGTTTCTATGGTTTTTAAATGGTCCAGGTTCAGGTCAGGGGTCAGGGTCAGGTTTAGGCATTCAGTTTTAAACGGTTGAGGTTTGTATTATATAAATAAACAGGTCCCACAAAAGAGAGGTGTGTGTGTGTGTGTGTGTGTGTGTGTGTGGTGTGTGTGTGTGGTGTGTGTGTGGTGTGTGTGTGTGTGTGTGTGCTGTGTGTGCCCTGCCTGCGTAACACATGATCTAAGTGTAATTGTGTGTCCTGCTATTCCTGCTATTTGTGCTAGGTGTGTGATGTCACAGCCTGACTCTAACCCCATTGCTGTCTCTCCTCTCTCTCCCCCTTCTCTCTCTCTCTCTCTGTGTGTTTGCTGATCTCCGTCGTGCAGCTCGCTGAACAGGAGCCGAAGAGACGGTGGAGGGCGGCGGCGGGGCTTTAATTCCCACATTCTCTGCTTCTCCTTTGGCCAGCGGAAGCCAGTCATCCACACCGCCTGCACGAGGAATTCTCCAGTAGTCAGAACCTGAAGCGCCAACACACCAAGTAGGGACCTCGGTGGGTGAAAGACCAGTGAAACCAGTTTTTCCCAGTCGGTCCTGCCCAGCGATGCAGTAGCCACGTTGACTGCAGACCTCAGCAGCCCCCCACCCCCACCACCACCCCACCCCCCAGCCCAGAGTGTGGCTCAGTCCCCAGGGTCCCCACAGGCCTGCAGGAGGGTGAGGGGCGTCACCTCTTTCTAGACTCTCTCTTCTATCACCCTTGTGTCTCTTCATGTTTTTGGGGTCCTTCCTGGTGCCCCTCTGCCCTCTGTCGAACCCCCCCGCCACCTGCCTGCCACCAACTGGCCGGCCACCCAGTCGCCTCGCTGCCCATGCCGACAGAGACCACTGGCTCCAGCCCCTGCGCCAGATTAGCAAGGCCGGCTGGCCGCGACGCCCTCAGCTCCGCTGTAAACCCCTCCGCATCCTCAACAAGGGCCCGGAACTACTTCAAGGGAGACAGGTACTGTTACATCACTGCGGTTGTGATGTGTGTTTTGTGGGAAGTGTGTGTGTGTGTGTGTGGTGTGTGTGTGTCGTGACTGAGTGAAGTAGTGAGGGTTGTATCCATCAAACAGACTAACGTCGTTAATCAATTCTTGGATTTTACCTACTTTATTTAGTTTTTTGTTGTGTTCATGGGACACGAACAAAACTCTGGACATTTTTAGTCTCTTCAGTGTGTAAAGAGCACTGATGATGTTTGTGTTCACTGACATGTTGTGTTCACTGACGTTTTGCGTTCGCCTCTGTGTCATCAGGTGCGGAACCGAACCCGAAGCGCCTCAGTTCGCTGTTGGACGACTAGAAGCCGACAAAGCGGAAAGATATGTCAAGAGGCAGGAAGTTATCAACGCCAAAGCAGAGGCCAATCAACACCGCCCGTGTCTAACTTCCCTGGCCACGCCCTCCCTGTCCCAAGATAGGTCTCTGGTGGAATTGCTCCCAGCGAGGGAAACGAGGCACGGATTCCCTTTCAAAGCGTCTCAAACAACAACGCCCAAGTCGGGAACGGTGCGCGACGAGCAGCGGCAGCCAGCAAACGGCGAGAGAATTTCTAAACCTGGGATCCTGAAAAAACCTGCTGAACTCCTCCTCCTCCTCGGGCCGAGGAGGGCGAGCGAGGAGAAGCTAAGAGTGCCGTGATGATTGAGGTCGTCAGGAGGAATGGCCAGGAGCTGGACACCACAGGGTAAACTCATGACCATGGACTGTTTATCACCTATCACATTTAGGTTCCACTCATTAAACGAAAAGATAATCCATCATCCCAGGTACTAACGTCAGTGGATTCCCAACCTGAGGCTCAGAAGCCTCCTCTCTTCTGATTGGCTCCCCGACCTGTTTTACTAGAGCTCCATGAAGAGAAAAGCCTTGAGAGAGGAGATGTGAAACTACACAAATGAGATGGTTTTTGGTTGTTAACCCTCTGGAGTCTGGTTTTTCATGGAGCAGAACACGATGAACGTGTTTACTTACATGAATGTACTTTATTTATATGGTCTTTAGAGACCGAGCTGAGATGTGGCACGTGAGTTTCATTTATTAAAATCAGGGTTTTAAAATAGTGAGTTCTAACATTAATTAATATATTCAGTCGGATTTATTAAACTTGCTTTACGTGTAGACTGTAACTTTAGAGCTTTACTTCTTCCACTTTCAGTGTTTTCATTTGTATGAACATGAAACAATCATTTTTACAACCTTAAACTGTTGTTTTGATCATATTCTGAATAATTATAACTAAAAGATTATTTCAGATTTACCACACTCCATGTTGTGTGTGGAGACAAGACTCCAGAGGTTAAAAACCAACTCATTCCATCTTCTTGACTGACCCAGCACTTCAAAATAAAGCAAACAGAAGTGAGAAGAAGAGAACATGGGAAGCGTTTAATATTCTTCTGTGCTGATGAATCTGTGAATGGACCTGGACTCTGGATTTGACTCGACTGGTTTGTGTTTTCTCAGGATGCCGTTAACCGTACCGTCTACGATTGCGCCTGAACGGAGCAGCCGAACAGACTCGGCTCCCAGCCCGAGCACCTCGCCACTCCCTGCCTCCTTCTCCCATTCCCCCTGAAGGTCCCGCCATCACAACAGCGGGGGCGCCCGCCAGTCCGCAAGGGCGCCAACCTCACACCCTGAGCAGAGATCCTGGCACGAGCGGGGGGGCGAGGAGAGTATCGACCGCTCTCGCCTCCCCCCTTTGCCGGCAACTCTGCTCACCTCCCACTCCTCCTCCGACCTCCTGCGACTGCTGCAACGGCAAGCCGCTCCGCACCGCCCGGTCCAGCAGCTCCTCGGCTCCACCCCTCCCCCCCGAAAGCCCAACCCCGCCTCCCTGCCTCCGCCCGCACTTCTCCCTTGTCGCTTGCCTCCCCCTCGTCCGAACTCCAAAGTCCCCCTCCCCGGCCCCAACCCTGCGACAACAACCACCCTCAGTCGCTACCTTGTGTTTCGAGACCCCTCCGCCACCTCGGGACCGAACCTCCACCCTGGAGCCTGGAGCTGGGGCTCGTCCGTGGCCCGCCGCTCCTCGCTTACACAGATCTAATCCAGACCTTCGGGACCCTCGCCCGCGCCGGAAGCGGACGTGGAACGCTTTGTTTAAACTACTGTCGGCCTCGACCCGGAGGAGCTGGAGGGGCCCGTCGGTCCGGAGAACTTTGCTCGAGCCAACTCGGACATTGTCAGCTGAAACTTCGATCGGCCTCCATGATCTCCTCCGACTGCGACCGGTCGCGGCGGTCCTCCAACGACGGGCGTCGGACGGGGACCGAGGCGAGGACGAGGAGGGATGAGCCGGCGACGCGCTTCCCTACGGCATCTCGGCCGTGGAGCGAAACGCCAGAGTCAATCAAGTGGCTGTACAGCAATTCAAACAGGCCACGAGAAGAGGACACATGAAAAGTGTCACATGTTTAGCTCCACGAACCAAACGGCCCCGCGCGTTTCAGAAGTGAGGACGCGACCGGAAACCTCACAGGTCCGAGACCGGTCCTGGGCCGGACTGAAACCCCCGAGTGAACAGACGAAAATAGAATGGAAGAGAAGGTCACGAACAGTTGAGAAACAGATTTAGAAACGAAGAGAAGACGAGGCTCTCATCCTCCTGGTCCAGAACCGCAGAGCAACCTAGGAACAAAGAGGGAGGAACATGAACACGACATGTAGATAAAACTAACTGATTGCCTCTGTGGACACGCTTCAACCACCGACTCACAGACCCGCGGACCGCCTCACGACGAGATCCCCGGGCCTGACGGAGACACTTTGGCAGTCAGCTTGATTAGTCTGGTTTCAGACCTCTACCTGGTCTGGTCAGTGAGTACCACCTGGTTCTGGTCGTCCTCCTGTACAGACAGCGGGCTTCAGAGAGAAATCTCACTCCTTCCCTTCACTCTCTCAACGTAACCATAAGACGCAGTAAAATACGTTTTATACGTTTTTTTTACACAATTCGTTCCAAAAATCAAAAACTTAAAATCTCTCATTTACAAAAGTCTTCAGACCCTGAATCCAGTTCTTCGTCGGTCCCCCTTCAGCAGCGGTCCAAGCTTCAGTACAAGCTCTGAAACCTGGATCTGCTCAGTTTATCTCCGTCTTCCTGTCGAGATCCAGGAAGTGTCTGTGGACTGTCGTCTGCAGGTCTCTCCACAGTTATCTCTCTAAATGTCCAGCTCTATTAATTCATCCGTGGCTGAAGCGTGGTGGTGGGCCCTCGCTGTGGGCTTCTGTTCTGTGGCAGCCTGTCCACCTCAGAGCCTGCGGAGAACGTGTGGGAGGAGGAGGGGGGAGGGAGGGGGANGTGTGTGTGTGTGTGTGTGTGTGTGTGTGTGTGTGTGTGTGTGTGTGTGTGTGTGTTCTGTACAAAATACAAATATAATAAAAATATGTTCAAAATATAATTGTTTTAGCAGCTGCGTGTTGTTAAAGGAGAAGGTGAACTGTACAGTCACAGCAGAAACAAAAGTCACAATCTTTGTCATATGATCTTATTTTCAAATGAATCGTACAGATTATTATTATCATTATAAGTTTCTATATTTAAATATATAATGTTAAAAGTTCAGTCCTTGCTTACCACACTATGTTAACTGTTAAACAGCTAGCCCGCTAGCTGCAGCTGGAGACACGGTGGGGTTTGGTGTAGCAGCACTCCGTGATGTCACCCACAGTCTCTGAGAGTCTGGCATGTTTGAGACCTGAACCTGACAACAGCCTCCAGACAGTATAACTACCACCTGTGGATCGTGATTGATTAGTTAGTTAGTTAATTAATTCAGCTTTGTCCATCTCAAACCATAGACTGTAAAAAAAGACGTAGCCTCTGTGAGTGGGCTGCGCCACCGTCGTCATCTTGGCAGTGTCTGACTCCGCCCCCTAACTCCCAGGTAATTCAAAAATGAAGCATATGCTCCTGTTACCATCATTAGCATAGCTGGACATCTTGCTTGAAGGCTAACCCAAAGCTAATTAATTTGCTGGCTAATTAGCTAATAATGAGCTAAGCTAACAAGCCAAGTGGTGATCACAGACACTGTTACCTGCTGCGTTCAGTCACTCAAATTAGCTGAGGTGACACCAAACAGACAGCTAGCAGCTAGCCAACTACTATAATGGCACCCACCTGTCACTCAAAGAGGCCACGCCCCTCAATCCTCCATAAGTGTAGTCCTTAATAAAATGTAAACAGGTGAGTTATATAAACAGGTGTCATGAAGGAGGAAATTAGCTCTAGAGACTAAAACAGTTTTTGTACCAGGCTGTAAACATGTTGATTTCTGCTGTCAAGTTGGACATTTTAACATGGGAGTCTATGGGGACTGACTCACTGTTGGAGCCAGACTCTAGTGGTCGTTAGAGGAACTGCAGCTGCTGGTTGATGCTTCATGTTTCAGCCCTGGAGGTTGATGCCTGATTAAAACACTTACAGCACAAACACAATCATGAATTTCCTCATACTGATTTTCCTGCTGATGGTGCGACAGACACGGATGTGATGTGATGTCTCTCTGTACTGAGGAGGGATTATCTCCACCACCTTGAACTTGTGTAGTCTGACATCGCAACGTGTCAACAACACAACAGTTACAGAGTGACTGAGTGTCTCTGAGCCGTTTAATAAAACATCAGTGTAAGAAACAGAAGAGAGAGAGAAGGAGCAGAACACTGTGTCCTACAGGAGCAGCTGTGATGTAACATGTGTGAGTTTAACACTGCTGAGTCAGTCTTCTGTTATCACTGACACACACACACACACACACTGCTGTTACTTTACAGAAATTGTAGTCAAGCAGAAGTAAAATTAATTAACCAGAAAAGACAATAAACATCAGGAAGTCCGACAGTGTGACTAAAAACTCGGCTCTGGACGTCCAGAGCAAATAAATGAATAATAAAAGTAAACACATAAATGAAACACAGTGGTTCGTGCAGAGTGTGACGGCAGAAACACCCTCTGTGTTTTCGGTGCGTTGTATTCCAACACACAGGAACTGACTTTAAGGACTTTTTCCAAACACAGATCTCGTGAACCTCGTGTGGTATGAATCTGTAGACTGACACTTTATTTCTGTGTCGGATAAATCTTTAAACTTTTCATTTTTACTCTCAGGTGATTGACACAGCTGATTCACGGAGGGTTCAAGACGAGGTCTGTAATCAGCACAAATCACAAGACAGATTATGAAAGGTCATAGAAAGGTCATGGGTTGATTCACAGATCTTTTAGTTTTGTTCACTTTGTCTTCACACATGAAAACTAGTTTTTCTTTTTCTGTAGAGAGAGAGAAGGAGGAGAAGAGGAGGGAGCTGGTGTCTGTCATCACCTCACTAATTAATAGTTAGTTTTCTAGTTAATGCGGCTCAGTTCATCTTCACCTGGTCAGGTAGAGAGTTCATGGATCTGGTTTCTCTCTCATCGTTTGAGTTTGTGTTTTTCATCGTGTTGAAAAAATAAAACAACTCCCTCATATACTGGAGCTCGTCCATCTGTCCCATTGTGTCCCGACAGTCTGCCGCCGAGCGTTCACAGGGAGGAGAGAAAACCTGGACCTGTGCTGCTGAGGACTAAAGAGTGGGGGGGTCCAGGGTCCTGCAGACTTCAGTGTGCGTGGTGTATTTGTGTATGTACAGTAGCAGCACCCCTGCTGTTTGTGTAGCTGTGCTGCAGCAGGTCATCGGGAGGGGGGGGGGATCAGCTCCCACTGAGAGACCATCTGGACCTCTGAGATCCTGCACACACAGGCTCCACATGTACCACGAGTCTTTACTGCAGAGCCAATCAGGGCTGAGCCAGGTGGTGATGTCACCTGGTAAAAGTAGATCAGAGCAGAAGAAGATTTACAGAGAACCAGAAACTGGGTGAGAAGGTCTGACTGAAGCAGAGGGTCTGAAGAGGTCTTGATTTAGGGTTCTTGAATTAAGGTTCTTGAATCAGAAGTCTTGAATCAGAGGTCTTGAATTGGGGTTCTTGAATTAAGGGTCTTGAATTGGAGATGTTGAATCAGAGGTCTTGAATTAGGGTTCTTGAATTGGAGGTCTGGTCAGAGGTCTTATCCTTTATCCAACATACAAAATAAAATGTTGTCCTATCAAAGTCCCAGACGCTGACTCAGGCTCTGACTGTTGCTCTGGATCATTCCTCTCTAACACTGTGTCATGTGTCTCTTTGATTGACAGCTGTGACACCTGCTGACAACCTGCAGCACCTGGAGGAGAAGGGGGACACGTCACCTCTGAGAGCCAATAGAAAACGACATCAGAGCACGGCGGGAGCCAAACTGTAACTATGACAACACTGTCTCTGTGTAATGACTCACACTGATTAAAGAAAAAGACTCAATGGAAGTAAAAGACAGATGTTACAGAACAGCATGAAGGAACAAGACGGTTATTGATCTGACCTGACCTTACTGTCGGTCCAGCAGACCAGGACCAGAACCAGGAGCAGGAACTAATCCAGTAACTGCATCAGTATCTGAACCTGGACCAGGATGGCAGCACAGGACTCTTCC
>NW_019174638.1:206288-220477 GCF_002260705.1 Seriola dumerili | reverse complement strand
AGGTTCTTGAATTGGAGGTCTGGAATCAGAGGTCTTATCCTTTATCCAACATACAAAATAAAATGTTGTCCTATCAAAGTCCCAGACGCTGACTCAGGCTCTGACTGTTGCTCTGGATCATTCCTCTCTAACACTGTGTCATGTGTCTCTTTGATTGACAGCTGTGGCACCTGCTGACAACCTGCAGCACCTGGAGGAGAAGGGGGACACGTCCACCTCTGAGAGCCAATAGAAAACGATCAGAGCACGGCGGGAGCCAAACTGGTAACTATGACAACACTGTCTCTGTGTAATGACTCACACTGATTAAAGAAAAAGACTCAATGGAAGTAAAAGACAATGTTACAGAACAGCCATGAAGGAACAAGACGGTTATTGATCTGACCTGACCTTACTGTCGGTCCAGCAGACCAGGACCAGAACCAGGAGCAGGAACTAATCCAGTAACTGCATCAGTATCTGAACCTGGAACCAGGAGACATGTTGCGTCTCTCAGGTTGTTGAGCAGAGGCTCAGGTTGGTCGATGTGTTCTGGTTCTGTCTCATGAGAAGCAGCTCACACTGACCGAGCTCTCGTTGTCTTCACCTGGTGTTTGGACTTTGGGGTTGCTCAGTATCCCAGCATGCATTTCACATGAACCTGCAGCAGAGGGACTTGAGCCTCCTCTCTGCGGGGGACAGATTTGGATGGTAGTGTAGATGATCTTTATCAATCCAACACACGCAAACCACCAGCCATCATATTCATAATTAATATTCCAATCCACAGATTAGAAAAGACTGTACATAATCCACTGTGTGTGTGTGCGTGTGTGTGTGTGTGTGTGTGTGTGTGAGTGTGTGATTACAGGAGGCTGTAGGAATAGAATAGAACTGAACTGGTTTAAAAACAATATTAATTCAGACTGTGACATCACATACATTAAAATCTCAGAGGACGACAGAGAAGAAAATCAAAAACTGGGTCTGAAGCTCGTCTCCACTTACTTCCTGATTGAGAAATCTGGATCAGGCCTTGAGCCCCGCCCACCACCTGCTGGCTCCAGGTGGACAGGTGAAAGAGCAGAGAGCATCAAGATGGTCAGAGGAGGAAACATCAGAGAGACTCAGCCACATGTGTGAGCCTCAGTCAGACCCAGACTCAGAGGAGGAGTCTGAGACCAGAACCAAAGACTAGCAGACGGGTCAGAACCGTTAGTGTAGTTAGCATCTTTTGAGAAAAGTTAGATAGTTAGCATCTGTACAGAACGGTTAGGGCAGTTAGCATTGACAGTTAAGAAAACAGACATGATGTTAACTTGCTGTGTTTCTTTAATACTAATTAGTCGTGTTGTTACTGTAAAACTATGATAAC
The DNA here is from genome assembly GCF_002260705.1 of Seriola dumerili. NCBI lineage: Eukaryota > Metazoa > Chordata > Actinopteri > Carangiformes > Carangidae > Seriola > Seriola dumerili. The sequence continues at coordinate 219,123 of NW_019174638.1, read as the reverse complement.
CATGATGGAAGTTATAGCTCAGACGATGTACAGTGTAGAAACAGAAGCAGAGAAAGATGTGATTAAAATAAAGCAGTGTGAGAGAGCAGGTCATCTGAACCGTGAGTGGAGCTGATGTACAGGAGCTTCACTGGAGGATGACTCAGCACATCACAGCACCACGGATCTGTCGGTAATGAAAAGCTGATGATGTTAAACCACTGTTTATTTCACCACTTAACACGACGATAGTTGGTTTGCATGAGTCAGCAGATTTCCCACAATGCCTCTGGTCCCTCTGACCTACTTCTGTCTCTGTTCTCATCGGAGGGAAACAGCAGACTACTGTCACTGTCGTACTGTTTGTCTGTTGTTTCACTTGTTTTTTCCTTCTCTGTGAGGCGGGTTCAGGTTTTTGCAGAAAGCTGGTTTTATTTTTGTCTGAGCACAGAAACATGTCAGTGAATGCACCACTATAGGAGCCAGGGTTAGTAACACCACACTGATGTTTCTTCTTCAGCCAGCAGTGAGTATAAAAGTGAACTGTCAGGTGTTTCCCAACAGGCAAAAATGAAGCATCAACACTGAAGAACCAGAAGCTGCAGTTCCTCTAACGACCACTAGAGTCTGGCTCCAACATTGAGTCAGTCCCCATAGACTCCCATGTTAAAATGTCCAACTTTACAGCAGAAATAAACATGTTTACAGCCTGGTGCCAAAACACTTACGGTCTCTAGAGCTAATTTCCTCCTTCATGACACCTGTTTATATAACTCACCTGTTTATAAAACTCACCTGTTTACATTTTATTAAGGATTAAAGTTTTGGAGGATTGGGCGTGGCCTCTTTGATTGACAGGTGGGTGAGCGTATACTCACCACAAACCGTCATGAACCGAAGTCTCAGCCCCACACAGGCTCCTCCTCTTTGACCATTTTTGGATTATCTGGGAGTTAGGGGGCGGAGTCAGACACTGCCAAGATGGCAACGGAGGAGCAGCTCACTCCGAGCTTCAGAAACCTGTGGGTGACGTCAACTTGAGACAAGATTTTCGTTAAAGTGTTTTCTCCTTATCTGAGTCTTATCCTGAAGGAATCACTTAAACTCAGTTCAACTGTTGCACAGACCTCAGTGACCGAGGTGAAGAGAATTAACTAAAGGTTCCTCTGACTGAGTTTATGTGGAAAAATTAAGAAAATGAAAACATCCGGGTCGGACAGGTTCACACTGACAGAGGTGTGTGTGTGTGTGTGTGTGTGTGTGTGTGTGTGTGTGTGTGTGTGTGTGTGTGTGTTCTATGGTTTTAAATGGTCCAGGTTCAGGTCAGGGGTCAGGGGTCAGGTTTAGGCATTCAGTTTTAACGGTTGAGGTTTGTATTATATAAATAACAGGTCCCCACAAAGAGAGGTGTGTGTGTGTGTGTGTGTGTGTGTGTGTGTGTGTGTGTGCCCCTGCCTGCGTACACAATGATCGAAGTGTAATTGTGTGTCCTGCTATTCCTGCTATTGTTGCTAGGTGTGTGATGTCACAGCCTGACTCTAACCCCATTGGCTGTCTCTCTCTCTCTCTCCCCCTCTCTCTCTCTCTCTGTTGTGTTTGCTGATCTCCGGTCGTGCAGCTCACTGAACAGAGCCGAAGAGACGGTGGAGGGGGCGGCGGGGGCTTTAATTTCCCATCATCCTCTGCTTCTCCTTGGGCCCAGCGGAGCCAGTCATCCACACCGCTGCACTGAGGAATTCTCCAGTAGGTCAGAACCTGAGCGCCACACACCAGTAGGGACCTGTGGGTGAAGACCAGTGAAACCAGTTGTTCCCAGTCGGTCCTGCTCCAGCGATGCAGTAGCACGTTGACTGCAGGACCTCAGCAGCCCCCCACCCCCACCACCCCCCCACCCCCCAGCCCAGAGTGTGGCTCAGTCCCAGGGTCCCACAGGCCATGAGGAGGGTGAGGGGCGTCACCTCTTTCTAGACTCTCTCTTCTTCACCTTGTGTCTTCATGTTTTGGGGGTCCTCCGGTGCCCCTGCCCTCTGTCGACCCCCCCGCACCTGCTGCCACCACGGCCGGCCACCCCAGTCGCCTCGTTGCCATGCCGACAGAGACACTGGCTCCAGCCCTGCCAGATAGCAAGGCCGCTGGCCCCGCGACGCCCTTCAGCTCCGCTGTACCCCTCCGCATCCTCAACAAGGGCCCGGACTACTTCAGGAGACAGGTGCTGTTACATCACTGTGTGTGTGTGTGTGTGTGTGTGTGTGTGTGTGTGTGTGTGTGTGTGACTGAGTGAAGTAGTGAGGGTTGTATCCATCACAGACTAACGTGTTAATAATTCTTGGATTTAGACTTTATTAGTTTTTGTTGTGTTCACTGACACGTGAACAAACTCTGGACATTTTAGTCTCTTCAGTGTGTAGACACTGGATGAGTGTTGTGTTCACTGACATGTTGTGTTCACTGACGTGCGTTCGCTCTGTGTCTCAGGTGGAACCGAACCCGAAGCGCCTCAGTGCTGTTGAGCGACTAGAAGCCGACAAAGCGAAGTATGTCAAGAGCCAGGAAGTTATCAACGCCAAGCAGGAGCCAATCAAACCGCCCGTGTTGGCCAAGCCTCCCGTCGGCCACGCCCTCCTGTCCAAGAGAGGTTCTGGGATTGGCGGAGGAGGAAACGGAGGCGGGATCCCTTTCAAAGCGTCCAACAACAACGCCAAGTCGGACACGTGCGCGACGAGCAGCGGCAGCAGCAAACGGGAGAATTTAAACCTGGAGATCCTGAAAAACCTGCTGAACTCCTCCTCCTCCTCCGGGGCCGAGGGGCGAGGAGGAGGAGCTAAGAGTGCCGTGATGATGAGGTCGTCAGGAGGAATGGCCAGGAGCTGGACACCATCAGGGTAAACTCATGAGCCATGACTGTGATCACCTGATCACATTTAGGTTCCTTAAGGTTCATTCATACTTAGACTCATTAACGAAAAGATAATCCATCATCCCAGGTCTAAGTCAGTGGTTCCCAACCTGAGGCTCAGAGCCTCCTCTCTTCTGATTGGCTCCCCGACCTGTTGTTACTAGAGCTCCAGAGAGAAGCCTGAGAGAGGAGATGTAAAACTACACTGAGATGGTTTTTGGGATTAACCCTCTGGAGTCTGGTTTTTCATTGGAGAACACGATGAACGTGTTTTATTTACATGAATGTAACTTTATTTATATGGTCGTGTAGAGACGAGCTGAGATGTGGCACGTGAGGTTCATTTATTAAAATCAGGTTTTAAAATAGTGAGTTTCTAACATTAATTAATATATTCAGTTGGATTTATAAACTTGCTTTACGTGTAGACTGTAACTTTAGAGCTTTACTTCTTCCACTTTCAGGTGTTTTCATTTGTATGAACATGAAACAATCATTTTTACAACCTTAAACTGTTGTTTGATCATATTCTGAATAATTATAACTAAAGATTATTTCAGATTTACACACTCCATGTGTGTGTGGAGAAAGACTCCAGAGGGTTAAAACCACTCATCCATCTTCTGATGGACCAGCACTTCAAATAAAGCACAGAAGAAGAAGAGAACATGGAGCTGTAATATTCTCTGTGTGATGAATCTGTGAATGGACCTGGACTCTGGATTTGACTCGACTGTGTTTGTGTTTTCTCAGGATGCCGTTAACGTACCGGTCTACGATGGCGCTGAACGAGCAGCCGACAGACTCGGCTCCCAGCCCGAGCACCTCGCACTCCCTGCGCTCCTTCTCCCATTCCCTGAAGGTCCCGCCCATCAACAGCGGGGGGCGCCGCAGTCCGCAGGGCGCCAACCTCAACCTGAGCAGACGAGTCCTGGACGAGCGGGGGGGCGAGGGAGGAGTGATCGACCGCTCTCGCTCCCCCCTGCCGCCTCTGCTCACCTCCCACTCCTCCTCCGACCTCCTGCGACTGTGCAACGGCAAGCCGCTTCGCACCGCCCGGTCCAGCAGCTCCTCGGCTCCACCCCTCCCCCCGAAGCCCAACCCCGCCTCCCTGCCTCCGCCCGCACTCTCCCTGTCGCTGCCTCCCCCTCGTCCGACTCCATCCCCCTCGCACTGCGACAACACCACCCCTCAGTCGCTACCTTGTGATTTCGGAGACCCCTCCGGCACCTCGACCGACTCCACCCTGGAGCTGGAGCTGGGCTCGTCCGTGGCCCGCCGCTCCTCGCTACACAGATCTAAATCAGACCTGTCGGACCGCTACGCCCGCGCCGGAGCGGACGTGGAACGCTTTTTTAACTACTGTGGCCTCGACCCGGAGGAGCTGGAGGCCGTCGGTCCGGAGAACTTTGCTCGAGCCAACTCGGACATTGTCAGCCTGAACTTCCGATCGGCCTCCATGATCTCCTCCGACTGCGACCGGTCGCGGCGGTCCTCCAACGACGGGCTGTCGGACGGGGACGAGGGCGAGGACGAGGAGGAGGAGGCCGGCGAGCGCGTTCCCTACGGCATCTCGGCCGTGGAGCGAAACGCCAGAGTCATCAAGTGGCTGTACAGCATCAAACAGGCCAGAGAGACACAGAAAGTGTCACATGTTTAGCTCCACGGACAAACGGCCCCGCGGTTCAGAAGTGAGGGACGGACCGGAACCTCACAGGGTCCGAGACCGGTCCTGGGGCCGGACTGAAACCCCCGAGTGAACAGACGAATGAATGGAAGAGAAGGTCACGAACAGTGAGGAAACAGTTTAGAAACGAAGAGACGAGGACTCTCATCCTCCTGGTCCAGAACCGCAGGAGCACCAGGAACAAGAGGAGGAACATGAACACGGGACATGTATGTAAAACTAACTGTTCCTCTGTGGACACGCTTCACACCGACTCACAGACCCGCGGACCGCCTCACGACGAAGGATCCCGGGCCTGACGGAGGACACGTTGGCAGGTTCAGGTGTAGTCTGGTTTCAGACCTCTGACCTGGTCTGGGTCAGTGAGTACCACCTGGTTCTGGTCGTCCTCCTACAGACAGCGGCTTCAGAGAGAATCTCACTCCTTCCCTTCGCTCTCTCAACGATCCATAAAGACGCAGTTAAAATACGTTTTTATACGTTTTTTTACAAATTCGTTCAAAATCAAAAACTTAAATCTCTCATTTACAAAAGTCTTCAGACCCTGAATCCAGTTCTTCGTCGGTCCCCCTTCAGCAGCGGGTCCAGCTTCAGTACAAGCTCTGAACCTGGATCTGCTCAGTTTATCTCCGTCTTCCTGTCAGATCCAGGAAGTGTCTGTGGACTGTCGTCTGCAGGTCTCTCCACAGGTGTGTGTCTCTGTCCAATCAGCTCAGTCCAGACTCGCCTGAGTTAAAGCAAACAGGAAGCAGCTGATCAGTCTGAAGACTTTCAGTTTTTGGTTTTTAAAAACATGTTTTCACTCGGTGGTTCTGGGTCACTGAGGTCGACCGGTGAGTGAAACGTCGTTTCATCCATTTAAAGTGAAACATTAAAGTGTTGAAAAAGAGGAGGGGCTTCTGAAGCAGCTGCTCACCTGGAGACCTGAGCTGAGGTTCTGTTCACTCCGCACCGTCACACAGACGCACACACGTGTCGACAACGTACAAACAGCTGAGAGTCACATGACTGAACAGCTGAGACTGAAGAGTCAGTGTGGGTCCAACAGGCGAGGGACAGGATGAACGAAGACTGAGAACAGTCCCCTGGTCCTGACCTCTGACCTCTGACGTCTCCTGGTCCTGACCTCTGACCTCTGACGTCTCCTGGTCCTGACCTCTGACCTCTGACGTCTCCTGGTCCTGACCTCTGACCTCTGACGTCTCCTGGTCCTGACCTCTGACCTCTGACGTCTCCTGGTCCTGACCTCTGACCTCTGACGTCTCCTGGTCCTGACCTCTGACCTCTGACGTCTCCTGGTCCTGACCTCTGACCTCTGACGTCTCCTGGTCCTGACCTCTGACATCTCCTGGTCTTGACCTCTGACATCTACTGGTCTTGACCTCTGACCGCTGATGTCTCGTCTCCTGGTCCTGACCTCTGACGTCTCCTGGTCTTGACCTCTGACCTCTGACATCTCGTCTCCTGGTCTTGACCTCTGACCTCTGACGTCTCCTTACCTCTGACTCCTCCTCCTGTCGAAGCTAAGCTAACGTGGTGACGGTGTTGCCGTGTGACCAGGACGAGTCCAGCTCCGAGGACTGACCTGATACCTGGTCCAGGTGTATCTGATCCGTTCAGCACTTCCTTAACGAGTCCCACAGACTCATCAGGTGATGAATCCAGATGTTCTGAGACTCCTGTCTGACAGATGTAGTGATTAGTGAATGAAGGTGTGATGACACACATGAGAGGACACGTGATCTCACAGACGCACGCTGTGATGTCACTGCTCTGCTTTGTTAACTCATCCACCACCAGCGGGAGAGTTGTGGCGTCCTGCTCTGAGGACAGGTGGGACGCTCGTCTGCTGATGTGGTTTCACGGTTCAGACGTATTTTAATGATTTATTCATTATAATTAATGATTTAGCTCCACCTGTGCAGACAGGTGTTGCTGACAGGTGTCAACAGTTTCCATGATGAAGAAGCTTCAGTCTTCATCATTCTGATGTTTGATTGATTGATACGTTAATGATGAGGTGATGACATCATGTCGGGCTGGAGGACAGAAGATACTCGCAGGCCGACTAGTCGCCGATATTTCAAAGTTGTAGCGGTTGAAAATTTGTTTGCCCTTCGCTCTCGTGAACACCTGTTCACCTGTCGGGCACGCCACACCTATAGAGCCCTTCAGCCAATCAGGTATCAGATCATAATGTTTATCAGAATAACAACAAAAAAAACAACCTTCAAACACACAGAGGAATAAATGAAATCAGGAAATGAATAAATGTACTAACAAGACTCCGACTCAGAAACAGGAAGTTGACCGTGATCATGTGATGATCAGTTATTGATCATGAAGTGGACGACTGCAGTTTTACTGTCCGACACACTGATCTACAGGTCAGGTCAAAGGTCAAGTGCGTCCTCGTGTTCCTCTGCTCAGAGCATCGATGGTCTCCAGCAGGACGCCAAAACTCTCCCTTCAAACCAGAGTCAGTGAGTCAGAGCGAGTGTGACGACACACCTGCACCGGAGATACACCTGTGACCGAACACGGTGCAGGTGAGGACAGGAAGGTGGACGAGAGACAGAGAGAGAGAGAGAGAGAGAGAGAGACGGTCCACTGAAGGTTTTTATAGTCGTACTGTAGATACACACACACACACACACACACACACACACACACAGGAGGAGCAGCGTGCAGACACAGCGGGCTGCGTCCATCATGTCCCCAGCTCTGCTGTCTCTCTGTCTGTCCTCTAAGCCAATCACAGGAGGACACCTGTCGCTTTAAGAGCCTCTGTGTGTAAAGAGGGCGGAGCTCACCTTCGTCCTCGTCATCTGTCCACGTGTCTGACGTGTGTCTCCAGGCCTGAAGCCATATCGGTGTGAATGCAGCACCACAGTCAGCGTGTCTGCCCCCCCCCCCCCGCCACCCCCAACACCCTCCACACTTTGCAAGCAACAACCTGCTGGGCTTCACTTCTGCTTCACACACTCTCAGACACGGCATCAACACCTGAGGCAGGTATCCACATGGCGGCTGATTCACATCATCTCACCTGCAGCGTTTACAGTCACAGACACAAAGACAAGATGTTGGTGCGTTTAACCCTCTGAGGTCTGACGCCATTTAAAATCCACCTTTTAAACATGACACCATGTTTTATATCACAATGTTCTCAGCTCTTTCTAGAATCATAAACTGATCATTTCACCCAAATGCTGAAAACTTGAAGCTTAGTTTTTGAAATTCTTCAAATATTTTGTGAAAACAAACCTTTACTGATGTGGATGAAACGTTTTGGTGCTTCAGATGTTTTTATCAGAGTCTACAGGTTCATAAAGATGCAATAATCACACAAGAATATGTGAGTGGAGAGTCGACAGATTCTAACAACATTTAAACCAGATTTCTGCTCTGAACTATCACAAAGATTTTAATAGAAACACCCGTCAACCTCAGAGGGTTAAACTGAGACAGCTGGAGGCTACGATGAGCGTCACACCTGTCAGGTACAGTCAGGTTCTTCACACCGTCACTGTCGCATGTTGTTGTTGCAGTTTTATGATAAAACGTTCCCTCCTCAGTCAACGCTCAGCGCTCCATCATGACGAAGTTTACACTTGTACAAAAACTATCCAGACACTGGATCGTCCACCTGTGGTAAACTCAGCTGATCGGACACACACCTGTCTATATAAGGTGTCACAGGAGGAGGAGGAGGGAAGACGGGATGACCTGACCCCTGACCTGAACCCAAATCCAACATCTGGAGAGACCTGGAAATGTCAGTCCCAAGAGGCCTTGCAAAAAAAACCCAAATCCAATGTGAACAGGTGATGATGTCAGACCGAGACGTCGGAGGCGTTAATCACCAGGTAGAAAATAGAAATAAATAGAATATGAAGTTATGTGTCTGTTACCATAAAACTGCCAACATGACATGAAGCAAGCGAAGACCCCGACCCCCCCCAGGCAGAACCCTACATTACACTGAGGTGAAGTGAAGGCCCGCTGAGGAGACAGACCCCCCCCTCTTGCTCTGAGCTCAGGGCTGTGCTAGCATTTCCTGCCCCCCATCCACCCCCACTCCCACCCCCCCAGCACCCTCAGACCCCTCAGACCCCAGGCCCCCCCGCTGCTTCTCCCTGTCAGCATTAATAGAATATTGTAGAGTTCCTGCAGCGTCCTTCAGTGTCCCTGTGTCTACATGGTGCGTGTGTTTTAACCCTGGACGGACGGACAGAGTTCTTCTTCTGTGGTACCTGCTTTGTTTTCTTCTTCTCTGTGTAAATGCTGTAAGAAAATGTACATATTGATTTAAGAAGCAGTGTGTTGGATTTCAGTTCTTCTGTCTGAAGGTTTCTGTGTAACAAAGAGTCTGAACTGAGATCAGCTGTTCTGGACTGGTCTGGACCGGTCCAGGACTGTGGTACAGGACTAGTACAGGACCAGTCTGGACCCATCTGGACCGATCTGCCCTGGTCCAGGACTATGGTACAGAACTGGACTGGTACAGGACCGGTCTGGACCTGGACGGGTCCAGGACGTTGTGTTGACTGTGTTTTTCAACGTGGAAACTTTACATTTTGCTTGAGAACAAAAAACTTGTTAATGTTTCTTTTGCATTATTTCAATAAATGTCTTTGTTTGCCATCTGATGTCAAAGTATTTTCCTCAGTGGTTCTTAAAGGGATTGATTGATTGATTGATTGAGTGATTGATTGATTGACTGATTGATTGACAGCCTACTTCTGCTACATCACAGTGGCCTGAGACAAGAACAGAGAGTCCACATCCTGTAGGTCATTTACTCCTGCCCTCACATACCAGCTGCAGGCGTACCAGACCTCTGTCGTCATGGTAACAGTGATAAACGTGGTTGGTTATAAACAAGTTATAAAAACAGTTTTCATACATTGAAGCAGGCTCACTATTTGGCAAGATCAAGCTAATACTTACTACTTATTAATCTTACTAATGAGTAACTAGTATCTGTAACTGGCAGAAGGAGCTTTATTGTTACTCATTAATAAATGCAAATAGTTTTACACTTTAGGGTAAAGGTTTGTTTTCACAAAATATATGAAGAATTTCAAAAACTAGACTTCAATTTTTCAGCATTTGGGTGAAATGATCTGTTTTATTGTAACAGGAGCTGAGATTGTTCTGAGTTGTGTTTTATCTAATATGTCAGTTTCCTTTAAAAAGTGAATTTAAGAAATAAAGTGAGAAATGTCGTCAGACCTCAGAGGGTTAAACCCTCTTCTAAACTCTGCAGTCCCTCAGTGTGGAGCTGCTGTTTGGCGCCATCTAGCGGCGCTGGAGACAAACACCAGGCTGAGGACTAATGGAGGACAGACGGGTCTGAATGAGACCTGGTTCTGGTTCTGGTTCTGGTTCTGGTTCTGTGACAGCCTTCCTGTGCGCGGCGCTGCGAACGCACACTGTGTTTAAGTCTGTTGTCTGACTGAGAGCTGGGATCACCGGCTGAGCTGACGTCACGGTTGAAGTCACGTGATTTCGCAACCCGGAAGAGAAGCGCTTGTCTTGTTCCCGCGGCAGTGGAGAGGCTCTGGACCCGGTCGGGGTCTTGGTGTGCGAGTCTGTTAATCCCGCGGCAGGGTCACATGTCGGAGGACGGTCCAGGACCAGGACCAGGACCAGAACCAGAACCAGAACCAGGACGAGAAGAATCAGCAGAGGCCCGGTCCACTGTCTGACTGAACTCTTAGGCGGAAGTAAAGTGGCGTTCTTTCAAAATACAGGTAAACATAGACGTGTGTGTCTCTGGGGATAATGACCTGTGACTCTGTCAGGTGTGTAGGAATAAAACCAACAGACACAGTCGCTCTGTTCAGTCGCAGTGCAGCTGTTCACGTCGCTCCCTCTTGTGGCTGAAATCAGAACTACAACAACAGACGCTACATGAACTTGCTGTGTGTCCTCCTGCTTTTACCTGTACATTCACATAGAAAACTAACAGACACGGAGACTCTGATGTGTCTCAGACTGTTGTTCTCCTGCAGACATGAGCTCCTGTGTGCTGGAGGAGGAGAGCTTCCACCGCTGCTGTCAGCTCCTCCTGCAGCAGTCACAGCAGCTGGGAGACGGCTGGAGCTGGGAGCCGGTCCAGGTGAGGAGGTCGTCACTCTTTAGTGTCCCCTGGAAACACTTCCTGTTGTGTTGTGAGGATCTGCAGCTCGTGTGACGATGTTTTCTGGAGTTGTTTGTGTTTTGTCTGTTTCCATGTGTTTTTGTGAAGCTGCAGGGCTTTGAGCTCTCTGGGCCACCGTACAGCAGGGCCTCGCTGCCCGCTCTGCTCCGTGGTTAACGGGACTTTCTGATCTGGGTTCAGGGTTCACAGGAGGGCTACCTGAGGAAGACTGCTCTCAGGTCAGTCGCCATTGACCCGAGGCCGGTTCGGGACCAGGCAGGATCCAGTTCAGACTGTGGACAGGAAGAGGAACAGGTGAACCACCGAACATGACAACAGTCATCTAGACGTCACTGGATGTCAGCAGCCTCTTCTTTAACATGATCTTTAATTTAATTTAATGAGCTCCTCTGTCTCTCCTCCTCCACAGTCGGCTCCCGTCGCCTCAGCTGATGCCGACACCATCAGATCTGACGCAGAGGACGAAGACGACGAAGACGAGGGAGTCTGTGCGGCGTGTGACGGCGGCAGCCAGGTGCTTCAGTACGAGTATCACGTCCTGTTCTCCTGCAGCTACCGGACTCCGGTGCTCTACTTCAGAGCCTCCACTCTGGGTGAGTGCACCTCGCTCTGACTGTGTGTGGCGTTCAACTGCCACACACAGGAAGTTCATATGTCCTTTAAACTGTTCAATGACGGGAAGAAGTTCTGCTCACACGTGTCTGACAATCAGCTGTTGTAAAATCAACAACACATATAGAGTTTATTCACTTCAGGATTTGGATCTGCAGCTTTTCTTAGAAGTTGTTTTCAGTTGTTTTTTGGTTTTTATGCGATGAAACTGTGGGAGAAAAAAATCTTTTCTTTTGTATAATTAATTAAAAACCGAAGGCGACTTGTAGCAGTGAGAATAAATCCAGCGCAGTGAACGATGAATGAAAAGACATTTTCTGTCTTTTCATCTTCACTAATTAACAATTTAGTTCAGATTTAGTTTAGTACCAGCAGCTGCCGCCATCTTTTAAGGTGGAATGTTTTATTGAGTGTTACTTGATGTGTGATTGATGTTTGGAAATCAATCAATGACTGTGACCATGTGTTGTTCTCAGCTCTCTCCATGACAGACTCTTCAGTGATGATCGGATCTTCAGCTTCTTCAAACGTAGATAAATAAACGTGATCATGTGACTGTAGATATTTTATTTCCTCTGGAGAATAAACGTAGTGGAGCGTCGTTGCGGAGGCTCCGGCAGCTCTACACCTGTGGTTCCTCCACCATGTTGCAGCACGTCCTGTGTGATATTTCTTCTTCTTCTTCCTCATGTCTGTGGCTCAGAGGGGAGGAGCCTGTCACTGGAGGAGGTGTGGGGCTCCGTTCATCCAAACTTCAGGGTCCGGCTTCAGAGCAGTCCTCTCAGTACAGTCACTCAGCAGGTAAAACCAGGACTGATGCAGCTTCACCACCATCATCATCATCATCATCATCTTCCTCCTTAAAGCTCCACTCACTGAGGTCTGTCTGTCTGTGTGTCAGGAGCATCCTCTGCTGGGTCAGCCTTTCTTCATGCTCCACCCCTGCAGGACAGAGGAGTTCATGAGGCCCGTGCTGCAGGCGGCTCAGGACCAGCACAGGTAGGACCACACCTGGATCTGGATCCACCAATCCAGAAACACAGTGGAAGACTGATGTTATTTCTTTAGACTAACACACTGAACGTCATGTTCTTCAGTTCACTGTGTGTGTGTGTGTGTGTGTGTGTGTGTGTGTGTGTGTGTGTGTGCAGACCAGTGAACTACGTGTTGACGTGGCTCAGTGTAGTGGGTCCTGTGGTGGGTCTGGACGTCCCCCTGCAGTACTCCACCCAGCTCCATCCTGCAGCCTCTGTCTGCATGGACCCGGCTGATGATGGACCCGGCTGATGATGGACCCGGCTGGTGATGGACCCGGCTGTCTGGGCAGTGGATGAGGTTAAACTGCGTTAGTAACCACTGAAACAGTAATAAAAAGCTCAGGTCGCTTCTGATCTGGTGGCTGTTCCCAGACCTGCTGTCTCTGTAATGAGCTGAACATCAGGGACAGTAAGAACGGTTAGCATGATGCTAAATGTTTACGTCCTGTATCTGT
>NW_019174638.1:184485-206263 GCF_002260705.1 Seriola dumerili | reverse complement strand
CAATGACGGGCCAAGAACTGTTCTCGCTCCACACGTGTCTGACAATCCAGCTGGTTTAGAAATCAAACAACACCATAATGGAAGTTAATTCACTCCAGACGATTTGGATCTTGCAAGCTTTTTTCTAGAAGTTGTTGTTGCAGTCTGTTTTTGGTTTTTTATGCCCGATAATGAAGACTGTGGCCGAAGAGAAAAATCTTTTCTTTTGTATAATTACATTAAACCGAAGGCGACTTTGTAGCAGTGAGAATAAAGTCCAGCGCCACAGGTGAACGCAATGAATGAAAAGACACTTTGTTCTGTCTTTTCATCCTTCACTGAATTAACAATTTAGTTCAGATTGTTTAGTTTCTACAGTACAGCACGCTGCCGCCCATCTCGTTTTCAACGCGTGGAAAATAGTTTCATTGAAGAATGTCTCTACTTGAATGTGTATTGATGTTTGGAAATCAATTCACATTGTGACGTGTGACCATGTGTTTGTTCTCAGCTCTCTCCATGCACGACTCTTCAGTGTCCATCGCCATTCGGGATTCTTCAGAGCTTACTCTTCAAACGTAGACGATCAAAGCTAAACTGTGCAATATCATGTGGACTCGTCAGACATTATTCTCTTGAATTCCTACTGCATAACGAGATTAAACGTAGTGGCGCGCCGCATTGCGCGAGGCTCCGGCAAGCCTCTACACCTGGGTTCCTCCAACCTGTTTGCAGACGTCCTGTGTGATTATTTTCTTACTTTCTTCCTTCATGTCTTGTGTCAGAGGGGAAGGAGCCTGTCAACTGGAGGATGTGGGCTCCGTTTCTCAAACTTCAGCGGTCCCGGCTCAGAGCAGTCCTGCTACAGTACAGTTCACTCAGCAGGTTACAAAACCAGGACCTGATGCACGCTTCACCACCGACATCATCATCAATCATCATCTTCCTCCTGTAAAGCTTCCACTCAACTGAGGTCTTGTCCTGTCTTGTGTTGTCAGGAGCACTTCCTCTGCTGGGTCAGCCTTTCTTCGAATGCTCCAACCCTGCAGCGATCAGCCAGCAGCAGACTTTCCATCCGTGAGCGGCCGTGCTGACAGTGCGGCACCTTCCAGGACCACACACAGGTAGCGCAAGCACACCTGGATCTCGCGATCCCACGCAATCCCAGAAAAACACAGTTCGAAGCACCCTGAACGTCATGTTTTCTTCAGTTCACTGTGCTGTGACCGCCCAACGCTCTGTGTCGCATGTGTAGTGTTGTGTGTGTGCATGTGTTGGTGTGTGTGTGTGTTGTGTGTGTGTGCTTGTGTTGTGTGGTTGTGTGTGGTTGTTTGTGTGTGTGTCGTGTGTGTGCAGACCAGTAACTACGTGATTGACGTGGCTCAGTGTAGTGGGTCCTTGGTGGGGTCGGGACGCTCCCCCTGCAGTACTCCCACCCAGGGCTCCATTTCCTTGCAGCCCCTTGTCTGCATGTGGACCCCGCTGATGAATGGACCAGGCTTGATGCATGGACCCGCTGATGATGGACCCGCGCTGGTGTGATCCGGCTGTGAGGCCGAGCTATGTGGCCCGTGATGACCATGGACCCCGCTTGATATTGGACCCGGCTGATGATGGACCCGGGTCTGATAGGACTCGGCTACCGGTGCAATATGGACCCGCTGCGATGCGGTGCACTGAGAACCCGCGTGGCACATGGCTGGTCTGACGCGCAGTGGATGAGCGTTAAACTGCGTTATTAAACCCTGAAACCAGTCAAATAAAAAACGCTTCAGGTCGCTTCTGATCTGGGCTTGCAGACGCTGTCCTGCAAGACCGCTGACATAGGGTACTGCATGTTTAGAATCCAGAGTTTCGCCTGTGTCTGTCATCAGGGACAGCAAAGGAGCCAGATGCTAATTTTACACTGCACAGAGCATTTATCTGTTCGCACCGGGTGCCCTCACAGCACAGAGGGCAGGCAACAAGTGATGGTGAGGACCTCCACTGTCTGGAAGTCTCAGCAGCTCTAGCATAGGGACCGGATTTCACAAAACAGAAGCTCTTGACTGCTGCTGCAGACACAACAATATTCCAGATAGACAGTGAATTCCTGGGTAAATTAGACTTTTTTCAATTTATAAAAACTTGAATCTTCTCGATGGCTTGTTTTCCCTCCTTCACTCAGGACGTAGTTTCAGGCATACCACCCAGTTTATTTCCAGAGTCATAGGTAAATATGTGGTGTTTGAATTTTGTCATTTCTGTGTAAAGTCTTTGAGTAAGTTCGCGCGACCCTTGACGTTTGACCCTTACGAGCCTACCAAATTCTAATCAGTTCAGTTGCGCCTTGCAGTCCCTAGTTACTTTGACGATATCGGTGTCTGTGAGAAATGGGACGACAGTTAAAACAACCTGATTTGGAAAAAAAATGGGCCGCCGTCTCTAAAAACTCTTTCCCTTCTCTTTTGCTCACTCGCAGAACAATGTCAACAAACCACAAATTATTGAGCCCACGTTTTCTTTTGTTTTGTTGTGCTTGCTTGGTATTCCACTGGTCAAATGCAGGTGTCACTTGATTGTTACCCATATGGGTAACACTGGTTCTTAGACCTTGAGTTAGCCTGGGGGAAGGTGACCTACTGTCTTTGTTTTTGGCCTTGAAACGGCTCTGACTCGTACATTCCAGACTTGATCTGGAGCGCAAACACTACAGACCCGTCAGAGTATCTTCTTGTTGCAACGGACCCTGGTTTGAATGATGCCCTGGTGCGGACCTCTGTGTCTCGTGTAGTGACAATTTCATGAAGAGACGGTCTGATTGTGGTAACTGTGTGAAACGTGCCTGCACGCGACGTCTGTTGACCGTATGAAATAAATGTGACTCGGTAATAGATTCAAGAAACCTTTCACTCAGAGAAACTCAGGGCAGAGCAGCCACCGATCCAGTTGTCACACAGAGACATCTCAGCGACTCGACTGGTGTTTACGTCCGCGGGGAAAGATGCACTAACGTGTGGGTTGGGACAAAGACTTTCAGCTGCAAACTTCCGAGCGGGAAACACTGCGCACCTGGTGGGCTTGCTGCTCTGACACCCGTGTTTGTCTCTCTATGTTGACACGAGCATCAACAGATTCTCATGAACGAATGAAATAAAAACCCCTGAACCTGAACCTGCAACATGACGGTTTCACCCCAGTCATTTGTTGTTGCTCTTTCCATTAAGTGAAGTTCTGATCTGTAACTTTCCCACATGATATTTCTAAAACACGACCAGACCTCTGTTATATATATTTTTAGAGATTTGTTATTACATTTTCTCTGAACTTACTCTGTTAGCTATGCTAACACTTTAGCATCAAGTGATCGCAGGCTCAATGCTAACATGTAAACTCATTAGGCTACGTTCAAACGCAGTGGTTCAGTGTGAAACATCACGGTGTAACTAACAACACACACTGAAGTTTGTCCTTTTATTTTCATTCTTTCTTTGTGTTGTTGACTGATTCAGAGCTTTGATGTAAAAGGTGAAACACACACACACACACACACACGCACACACACACACACACACACACACACACACACACTCACTCTGGACCTTCAGTGTGACATAGTGTGACAGTGCAGGAGCAGAGAGACGTCCGTCAGCCTGTATTGACTGACTCTCTGCTGCGGGTCCTCTGGGACTCTGCAGTCGGGCCAGAACACTTAGGATATTAAAGTGAGGCCAACTTCAGTGGACCAGAGCTTTAAGTGATGCCATCAATTAAGCAGCATTGTGTGTGTGTGTGTGTGTGTGTGTGTCTGGCAGTGAAGTCAGACATCAGGGCAGCTTAGGTAAGAACAGCCTCCACTGCCAACCAGTGATGTCATGCTCCTGAAGTCCCAGTGGGTCTGAGAGTCCAGCAGAAACCAGTCCATTACCTCACAGGTGCAGATCAGCCGTTCAGTCTTTTTATTACCGTCATGTCCTTTAAATAATAATAATAATAATGATAATAAACTTTATTTAAAAAGCACTTTTCATACACAGGATGCAACTCAAAGTGTTTCGACAAATATAAAAGAGAAACAGAGTTAACACAGGGAAAATAAAAACTCTAATAGATTTAAATGAGGGTGTTCCACAGTTTAGGTGCTCAGTGGGTGAAGGTTTTATTTTGGGAGACATTTAGAAGCAGTTTGAGATTTAAAGTCAGAGTCTGAGCGACGCTGTACGGAGGACAGAGACTCAGGGAAGAGTCGGAGCTGAGACTGATGCTAACCTTTGTTCTGACTGTTTCTCTGATAACTCATGAACCAGACGTTCAGCAGGTTTTTACCTGCAGCTGAATGATCCACAGAGGTTTCCTCCTCTCCACAACAAACACACCAGGAGATTAAAACCAGGAGAAACACTGAATAAAACACTTTACCTTCAAACATCAGAGATTCATCGACGCTCTTCAGGACAGAAAATCATTGTGACATTTCTGACTTTGGCGACCCCCGGTGGTAGTGACTGACACCACGGCAGACAGCGATGCAGACGGCTGAACGAGGTCTGTCCCTGGACTTCCTGAGGAGCAGCAAACAAGTCTCTCAAATTAAAAGCTTTTGTTTTGTTGTTAGGGCACATCCGGCTGTTTTCTGATCTGACCCCTGTAGCGACCACGCTGCAGTATGGTTAAGGTTTGGGTAGGTTCAGGGACTGACCGTGATTTAGGCGCCCCTTCGTCGCCATAGTTACGATAATAAACCTGCAGTTAAGGTTATGGATCGATGGCGGTCACGGGTAAACCATCCGTCCACCCCGCCCTCCTCTCTGTGTGTCCTTCTATAAGTCACCTGACCTCCTCCTCCCCTGCGTCATGACTCCCGCTGCCTCTAGAGAGCGCTGTCACTTCACAGTAAACACACGCTGCTCGGGGCTGAGGCGACCGGCGTTGTGGTTCTTCCTGGGAGCACACTGGTATTATATCCACGTTACGGATCATACGTGAGGGTGAATGACCGGAGAGCGGAGGCAGTGGTCCGTGTCAGCTTTATGAGCTGCTGCTTTTATTGTTGAAATGAGGTCATCGTGTGAGGTCACAGACGAGTGCTGACGCTCTGTCTGACACCAGTTAATGACCAGTCCCAGTTTCTACTGGGCGTATATACTGGCTGATTGATGGATAGTCCAGCGCAGTTGTCCAGGTGTCCTTGGGACGCCCCCTCAAGCAACTCATCATTGCATCCATAAAGAAGAACTACGACTGCTAATTCCAAAGCCATATATTTGATTTAGTGGATATCCTCACACCGCTGTTCTTTTTATACTCCCCTGTTTTTAGAGGCTTGCTTTATCAAACATCTTCGTCATTTATCTGTTGCCTCACAGCACTTTGATCACTGATTATTGATGACACGTCTGTTGATAGAAGCAGAGAGCAGGTGAGGAGGGTTGGTGATAAAGTCTTTAATCATGTTTCAGTGTCTCATTCCTGCGGATCATTAAAGAAGAACTCACCAGCCCAATCACTGATAAGGCTGTCTGCGCTCAGGGTGCATTGTGGGTAATGTAGGCATTAGGGTTTTGACAGTGAAGACTAATGTGTGGAATAAAAAAAAAGATGATATGTGTTTGCTCAGGTCACTGATGGTTGATCACATAAACATGCGACGACATAAAACTATAAGTCAAGATATGTTATTAATAAGAAAATCATTTACACATAAAAATATAGAATTTTAATAAGCATGTTGTTTTAATGAAGTTTCAATTTACTACGAGTATTTCATACGTGTTATTAACTTATAACTTCATATATCCAGAGGATGGATATATGTCATAATAATATATCCTGTTATACGTGACACATGTGGTAACGTCACTCTTGATGTAGGGACATATGTGTCATATGTCATAAGCATTAAGCATGTCATAGGCATTACACTCATCAATTAACCTTAAGTGCATGTCTGTGGGACGAAGCCTGAGCACCCGAAGAGAACCCACAGAGGAACATGGAGAACATGCTAACTGCACACAGAAAGGCTCCAAACCGGGATTCAAACCCGGAAGCTTGTAACTGTGAGGCAACAGTTCTAACCACTGGTCGAAAGTGCCACACCGTGAAAATGTCATAGTATTCATGGTGACACTTTATGGGCTTATTCAACAGAAATTAAACTCATACTTTGATATATCCACCATTTTATGTTTACTCCTGCTAGCAACCTGACCGTTAGCAACCTGACTGCTAGCAACCTGACTGTTAGCAAACTGACTGCTAGCAACCTGACCGTTAGCAACCTGACTGCTAGCAACCTGACCGTTAGCAACCTGACTGCTAGCAAACTGACTGTTAGCAACCTGACTGCTAGCAACCTGACCGTTAGCAACCTGACTGCTAGCAACCTGACTGTTAGCAAACTGACTGTTAGCAACCTGACCGTTAGTAACCTGACTGCTAGCAACCTGACTGCTAGCAACCTGACTGTTAGCAAACTGACTGTTAGCAACCTGACTGCTAGCAACCTGACCGTTAGCAACCTGACTGCTAGCAACCTGACCGTTAGCAACCTGACTGCTAGCAAACTGACTGTTAGTAACCTGACTGTTAGCAACCTGATTGCTAGCCCACAGAAGAATCAAGGGTTAGCTTGCTAGTTAACGCTAGCTAACATGGTTCAATAACATCAGTTGACATTTTTCTGGTGACGTCAGGTACCACTGTGATATTCCCTCATGACGTGAGTCTTCAGATAGCCCATGCCCTTTCAGCCAATCAAATGCTAGCAAGCCTAAATCGGTTGTCTTGGAGACGTAGCTTCTTGGAGGACACGTCAGAATGATCTAATTTGACTTCACTCCAAACAAAGTGTGAACGAGGTCACTCACATATTGGTAGGGACAATTCTGTCCTTCCAAAATATTCTTAGGGACATGTCCCCACCATCCATATGCAAACCTACAGCCATGGATGAAATAACCACAGGTACGACCTCCTCCACTGGTAGCCGTCCTTCAGACTCAACACTAACTTGGTGAACAGGTGAGAGCCTGAACTCAGGGACAATCTGCCTCACCGTTTCTGTTTCAGCTCACATCAATATCCGAATAATATCACAATGGTTTTCTTGTTTTGCAGATGCTGAGCCATGATTACACTGTTGAGAGAAAAGCTGCTTAGAGCAAAGTGAAGTGAAGGCGAAAGCTCACGGTGCTGAGAGCTGCAGAGAAACAACAGTTGGACAAACTGAGTCTCTGATTGAGGTCTGAGGACAGACCCGGGTCCAGACTCCATCAGTCTTTACTCTGCTTTATTAGTGGATGAGAGAGGAGTGAGCTGAAATACAATTATCTGGAATGAAATCAGTCATTCACACAGACTTTAACTGATCAGCACTAATGTGACCAAAGAGATTAACTGTTGGATGACTGTTCATAAGCTCGGGTCAAATACTGACCCCTGTTTCCTATTAGAGGACTTTCGGGTCCTGGACAGTCCCTCGTCCAGTGGGAAGACCGGGCTCCAACACTAGACCGACAAAAGAGGATTTTATGGGAAATGTGTCCGGGAATTAGAGTCAAATCTGGCCACTAATGAGATTTCTTTTTATTTCCTAATCTTTCCTCCAGCCACCTCTCAGAGGATCAGGGCAGCACAAACAGCTTGAACCTCGTCACCTCACATCAACATCAGCATCAGACACACAGACAGGTGAGCTGTGATGTCAGAGAGACACGGACAGGTGAGCTGTGATGTCACAGTGTCTGGAGTATGAACCTTCCACTGTTTCCACTTTAAAGAAACGTCCACGGCACAGACACATCCTGTCGGCAGTGTATCTGAGGTCGGCTGAACTGGTCTTGGACGTCTCCTGAAACCAGGATCTCAAACAGTTCGTCTGAAAACTGAGTGTGTGTGAGACAGAGAAGTTCCACACTAACCCTCATTAACAGGTCAGAAATGTTAAGCAGTTTCCTTGTTGTTTTTCTCCGGGTGAACAGCGGCTCAGTCTAATCCCTGCAGGTTTAAGTTACAGGGACACAGAGGCTGCTGGACCGGAGGAGTCCAACATGTCTTAAAGGGACAGGAGGACACATGTCTCACCATCAGCTGAGAAGACTGATATTAGTTTCATGTCTGTGTGACCAGTACACAGGTAATTCAGAGCATGTTTAGCCTAGCTTAGCACAAAGACTGAACCTCCTGACCTGTCTTTACAACTGATGAATGTTTTTACTTCTGTTGTAACTGAATTAACACTAAACCAGATTTCCCTCAAATCACTGTAAAATCCTGTTGTTTCCTGTTTTATTTTGAAACACACACCTCTTTTGTTGTTTAACTTAAATCAAACCACCACACCAAATGAAATAATAAAGTCTTTATTGATGTCAAAACGTATCTCTAACAAAAACAACTAATCCTCCATCGTCTCATTGCTCATGACTGAGAACCAGTGTTTGTAACTTTAGATCATATGACACTTTATGTTGGTAATGAAGTGACAAGCTAAGACTAGAAATGAAAAGGCATGGTATCAGCTATATCAGCTAGCTAACATTACTTAGCTAAACTTTAACTTAAAAAAGTTAAAAACTAGCTAACAGTTCGCTAAACTGTAACTTCAGGCTAAAGTTACATGTAGCTAAGATTAGTTAACTAAACTGTAACTGTGACTGTAAAGTGAAGTGTATTTAACAAGCTAGAAACTGCTACAACATTTACCTACAGTCTACATCAACCTTTGAGCGCCAACACTGAAGAACCAGAAGCTGCAGTTCCTCTAACGACCACTAGAGTCTGGCTCCAACAGTGAGTCAGTCCCCA
Organism: Seriola dumerili; assembly: GCF_002260705.1. Lineage (NCBI taxonomy): Eukaryota > Metazoa > Chordata > Actinopteri > Carangiformes > Carangidae > Seriola > Seriola dumerili. Next base: position 197,497 of record NW_019174638.1, on the reverse strand, counting down.
TAGACTCCCATGTTAAAATGTCCAACTTTACAGCAGAAATAAACATGTTTACAGCCTGGTACAAAAACACTTATGGTCTCTAGAGCTAATTTCCTCCTTCATGACACCTGTTTATATAACTCACCTGTTTATATAACTCACCTGTTTACATTTATTAAGGACTAAAGTTATGGAGGATTGAGGGGGCGTGGCCTCTTCGAGTGACAGGTGGGTGCGCGTATACTCGCCACAAACCGTCATGAACTGAAGTCTCAGCTCCACACAGGCTCCTCCTCTTTGACCATTTTTGGATTAGTTGGGAGTTAGGGGGCGGAGTCAGACACTGCCAAGATGGCGACGGTGGAGCAGCTCACTCTGAGCTTCAAAACCACTCTTCAGAAACCTGTGGGTGATGTCATGTGAGGTTTGTGTGTGTGTGTGTGTGTGTGTGTGTGTGTGTGTGTGTGTGTGTGTGTGTTTGTACGTGTGTGTGTGTGTGTGTGTGTGTGTGTGTGTGTGTGTGTGTGTGTGTGTGAAGGAGAGAGAGAGGAGACACAGAGAAGGTTGAAATAGAAAAAGCACTTTTTTTTTCTCTTTTTCTTTTTTATATCAGGGTCTATTTTCATCCATCACCACATTAGTGGTCAGATCAAACTGTCTGTTGCCATGGCAACGCCTGAGAGGAGACACAAAGGTGAAAAGAGTGAAGTGAGATGAGAGAAGAGGACGAGGACGAGGACGAGGTGAGGAGAAACAAGAAAAACACCCACTCGTCTTTTTAAAGAGAGGTGAGGGCAGAGGAGGTGAAGAGAAGCTGGGCCGTGAAAGGAGAGAAGGAAAACGAAGGCTGATGGACGGAGATAGATGTTGTGTGTCGTGTTGGTGCGTGAAGTGAGGTCAGCGTCCACTCAGTGACCACACACACTCAGACTCTGAGGACTGAGGCTGCTCTCAAAGCCAAGACTCTTTAAATCACACTCTTACAAGACAAATATTCAATCTAGCAAATTGTCCCTCCACACACACACACACACACACACACACACACACACACACACACACACACACACACACTTTGTCTATCTCATTTATTGATCAGTCTTAATTAGGATGTTGTGTTCAGGGTATTTGAGGTGAAGTTGTTGTGCTTGTGTCGTCTGTCTCAGGTAAAGACCAGTTCTCTTTCTTTATACAGAACATTTCATAATGATCCGTCTGCCTTCGTCTGAGGAACCAGCTCTTCACTCTGACGGTTCTCTCCTCTGAAACATGAAACGAAAGGTAAAAGGTAAAAGACTCAAGTATTTCTGAATGTCTGAAAATCACCGGCTGGAGGGCGTCTCTGTAATCCTGACCTGTCTGACCTTTCAGTGCAGACCACAGAAACACTCGATCCACAGTCGCAGCTCAAATACATTTGTTCAGGTTGCACTCCGCTCTACACATGAAAAGGGAAAAGTGAAGACTGAGAGAAAGTAGTACGGCCTTTGTTTTTAATTAACTTCATTTATAACCCCTGGAGGATAAATCCTCCTTTCCTCACCACAAAAACAAAGTAAACAGGATTGAAATGTTAAGATAAGATGACATGAAACGAACATACAAATAGAGAAAGAGGGATTTAGTGAAAGGACATTTAGGTAAAGACGATAGACAATTAGACACGGGGGCAACAAATCGGAGACGGGGCAGATAATCACAGTGGCGGGAAACACACGAGGGCAGGAAGTGAGTGTACCACAGATTGTACTGAAAAAATAAATCTAATCTGTATGAACATTATAATGTTTTATTACAATGAACAGGTTTTGTTTCTATAGAATAAAATGGGCCCTAATGGATTCACTTCAGTGGGGGATGTGTGAGGGAAACACATGCTAATACTTTTTATTTATGACTGATTGATGTAAATCTCACATGAAATGAACGTGTGCGAGATCAGCTGGTGTCTCACTGTGTCACTTCCTGTTTGTCTTTACGATTTATTTGACGTGAAGCTCAAACACAGAAGCACCAAAACCAGTAACTTCCTCCCGTCACACGCTGGTTCCACCGGACGGCAGCTCGTTCATCAGGCGGCTGATAAGCTGCAGCTGTCAAAGTCATTTACTTCACCTGAGGAAAAAAAACCGCTCTGCAAGTGAACACAGGTCAACACCGACAGACACGCCGCGACCCACAGTGAATCACATCATACTGGTAAAGGAGCACATGAGGTTTCACACTGGTCACCACAGCTGCTGTAGTTGGTGCGCAGGTCTCTCAGCGGCCTTGGTCCCATGTGTTTGTATGTATGAGCAGAGGGTGGGAGGGGGCGACTGTTTCTACTGAAACCACTAACAGGCTGATTCCTCACTTAAGACTCTTAACATAGTTTGAGGATCAGGAACAAAAAGCTAATTCTAGTTCCAACATTTGAACAGTTCATGCCTGCAGCCTCGTATTCATTGGTGATTGATGAAGTTTAATACAGACAGAGAAACACACGGCGACTTACCGTTTCCTGAATGTCAAAATCACAATATGAAAACACCTGTACAGCGTCGTGTCAGTCTACACACAGAGAAGAAACTACAGCACGTTCACCACGTCGACTCCAACACAGAAACATACAAGTTACACCATATTTATTATGTGTTCCTTATGTGTCACATGACTGCAGTAGTCGGGGGTATTTACAGGCAGTTACAGCGCTCTGGGCTGCACCTTTGCATGAAAAGTGCCATCAGGCATAAATGTTAAGTTATCATCATTATGTTTGGTTTTTTACTATTGTAGACTAAACTAACAACATAGTATTGGTAATTAAATGACAAGCAAGCATTGGAAATGAAGGGGCACACTATCAGCTGTCACTATCAGCTGTAACTTCAGCCTCAAGTTAGAGAGTAGCTAACATTAGCTTAACTGTAACTTAAGACTAAAGCTAGAAACTAACAAACATTACTTGACACAATTAATTCAGAAACTCTGAAGGTAAGAGATCCTTGGATATGGTCCACACTTGTCCAGATCTGGCCCAAATGTGGGCCGGATCCAGTACGGATCTGGGCCGGATCACCATAAAAACTCATCATTCATCTTGCCCAGAGCCGGCCCGGTTCTGACCCAGACTCAGAAAACGGATCCACACCAGTATTGGCCCGTTGTGCCAAAGGATACTGGCTCATGTCCGTTGTGCGGATTTGGCCCAGATATTAGGGTGGCTCCAGGTGGATCTGGGCCAAATCATTTTTGCTACCTGGGACCTCAGTCTTATTGTTGTGAGTCAGGATCAATAACAATAACTTAAAATTTAATGGACTGAATGAGTAAAATGTGAAGAATATAAATACTTGTAACTTTTTGTGTGTGGTTTTGGGATATGTATATTGTATATTACCCGGGACGTCCAACCCTCCTCTGTCACTGTCATCAGTGCTCAGAGGGAGAGAGAGAGGGAGAGAGAGAGAGAGAGAGAGAGAGAGAGAGAGAGAGTAGGTATGGTACCCGCACTGCTCCAGCTGTAGTGGACAAAGACATTTAAAGAAAAGGAAAGAACCGGAATAAAGAGTAAGATCAGTCCGAGGCGCGTCACCGCAGAAGATGGTCCTGATGAGAGAGATGCTGCCGGTGTCCCTCTGCCTGCTGCTGCTGCTGCCGTCCGTCACCTCGGGCTGCGGACCGGGCAGGGGATACGGGAAGCGGAGGCACCCCAAGCTGACACCGCTGGCCCTGAAACAGTTCATCCCCAACGTGGCAGAGAAAACCCTGGGAGCCAGCGGCAAGTACGAGGGCAAGATCACCCGCAGCTCGGAGCGGTTCAAGGACCTGACTCCCAACTACAACCCCGACATCATCTTCAAGGACGAGGAGAACACCAACGCGGACCGGCTGATGACACAGGTCGGTGACAGTTTCTGGACTTTGTCTTGGTGCAGTGATGTGGAGCAGATGATGCAGGTGTTCTTTACATCTTCAGCTCCACGAGTCACTAATCCTTGTTAGGCTAGTTAATTAGTTAGTTAGTTAGTTAGTTAGTTAGTTAGTTAGTTAGTTAGTTAGTTACATGCTGGTTCATTAGAGTCCAAAGCAGTTAGACAGTGGATCTATCTATCTGACTGTGTATAGATAGATAGATAGATAGATGGATAGATGTTTGTTGCTTGTTTTGTTATTTTATCCTTGCTGCAGTTTGTGCTAGATTGATTCTGATTCTGTGATAGAATTATTATTATTATTATTATTATTATTATTATTGATGTTTTTGTTGTACAGTTGGGAGTCAAACAAAACAGTAAACTGAGTAAAACCAAACCAATGAGCTAAAACAGAGTCAGAGAAGACAAATCAGCGTGGGTCCCTAATAATATATAATAATAATAATAATAATAATAATAATAATAATAATAATAATAATAATAATAGTAATAACAATAATAATAATAATAATGTGGTGGGTGTTAAAGGATGATTCCAGTTCATCACAACTTGGCTCATACAGTATGTTATGTTATAGACTGTATTGAACTGTGTTGCTAATGTCACTATGGCAACGCTGAAAGACCAAAGTGTTTACTGTGATTCTGAACACGTCCTCTCTCGTTCTCAGAGGTGTAAAGACAAACTCAACTCTTTGGCCATTTCAGTCATGAATCTGTGGCCCGGGGTGAAACTCCGGGTCACAGAGGGCTGGGACGAGGACGGCCATCACTCTGAGGAGTCTCTGCACTACGAGGGCCGGGCCGTGGACATCACCACCTCAGACCGAGACAAGAGCAAGTACGGCATGTTGTCCAGGCTGGCTGTGGAGGCGGGCTTCGACTGGGTCTACTATGAGTCCAAAGGCCACATACACTGCTCTGTGAAAGCAGGTGTGTGGATTTTAAAATAGAATTCATAATATATAGATATGGACATTCATATATTCAACTAAGAGGTTATAAAAGGTATTCAAAAGTGTTTTAGTAATAAATAAAAACTAAAAAACACACGTGAGACATAAAAATAATTCTAAACATAAGTGCTCATAGTAAAAATCATAAGAACAACATAAACGTTAGTAAGATATAATAAAATGAGTGTATGTATATATATATGTTTATATATATATTTAAATAAATAAGAATATAATAAAACATTCAAGACTGGTTAGGGTTAGGGTCAAGCAGGCTTTTTACCCAGCTATCACGGTGCCATCAAACAGTATCGGACACATTCAAATGTTCACCTGATGGTGGCGCTAGAGGAAAAGTCAGAGGATCACCAGGGTTATTCAGGTTCATCCTGAGGGGAGCATGAATGTTGTTACAGAATTAGTGCCAATTCATCCAATGGCTGTTGAGATATTTCATTTAAAACAGCGTCATGGTGGTTCGAGAGGAGGAGTCAGAGGATCAGCTGATCAGTAGGAGTCATCATCTAGGACCATGAACGTCTTTATAAAATAAGGAGTCAATCGATCTGGTAGATTCTTAGATATTTCACTGGAGAATGGAAACTGTGAAAGGTCAGAGGTCGTCAGTCATTGGCATTCACCTACTGGGCACAACTGATATCTGTTGTTGTTAATCGTACGCTTCAAACTTATTCATCACTGTTCTGACTTTGACAGAAAACTCCGTGGCGGCGAAGGCGGGCGGTTGTTTCCCTGGGTCGTCCAGGGTGATCCTGGAAGATGGAGGGACTAAACCACTGAGGGAGCTCCAGGCGGGGGACAAGGTGCTGGCCGCTGACCGACAGGGAAACCTTGTCCTCAGCGACTTCCTCATGTTCATGGACCGGGACAGAAAGACCGTGAGAGAGTTCCACGTCCTGGAGACCGAGGAGCCACGCCGCAGACTGACGCTGACCCCGGCTCACCTGGTCTTCGTGATGAACAACAACCGTACCGACGGCAGCGCCGTCTGGCCTGTGTTCACTAGTACCATAAAACCAGGACAGCAGCTTCTGGTCGTTGGGAGTGAACGACCAGACCTCCTCATCCCTGCCAGAGTGACAAGAGTTCACCTGGAGCAGCACGAAGGGTCTTATGCGCCTGTAACATCTCATGGCACCATCATCGTTGACCAGGTGTTGGCGTCCTGCTACGCGGTGGTTGGCGATCATGACCTTGCACACTGGGTTTTTGCCCCGGTTCGACTGTGGTGCTCGTTCGCGTCACTGGTTGGGATGTTGACGGAGCTCAGCGGTGTGCACCAACCGGACGGAGTCCACTGGTACCCTGAGCTCCTCTACCACGTGGGGCGATGGCTCATGGACAGCAGTTGTTTCCACCCACAGAGCTGAGATGAACTTTATAGACTGTCCATTCACACCAGAATACAACCCTTCAACATGTCGACGAACTGACGCGGGAATACTCAGTTGTCCATCTTCTTCCGCTTATTCAGGATCAGGTCTCAGTGGCAGCAAGTCAATCAGAGTTCGTCCCTTTCTCCAGCAGCGTTGTCCAGCTCCTCCTGGGGGATCTGTCCCGAGGTCCTACCCTGACACCCGACCCTCATCCCAACTGCTTCATCACGGGCAAGCAGTCCCCACCTGCCTCCGGTCTTTGTGCTAAGCTAGGCTAACCAGTCTTCCTCCAACACAACATACAGATTGTTCCACCGACGGCATTTTGAAAAAGTAACTGAAGGCGTCACAAAGATGAGAGTCAGATATGATCTGATCATATCTACAGATTATCAGTATCTGTTCATCACAGGATGCTGAGGTGTTGTCCAGGTGACGTGAACATGTGGAAGTCACAGCTGTTAAAAAGTGTTGCTCTAACTTCTGTTGTCAAACACTGATTTTACATTTTTCACTGATCAACCACAACATTAAAACCAGTTAGTGAGTCTAATATTGTGGCTGATCAATACATATACAGACACATATACAACATATATATATATATATATACATATGTGTGTGTGTGTGTGTTGACATTTATTTATTTTCTGTATTACTGACAGAATGTCTGTTAATGGTTTATGTTTAAAGTATAAAAATGTGTCTGAGTCTAAATGTGGAATGATTCATGTGTTCAGGTGAAGTGAACGACTGTGATTGTTATAACTGTCAGGGCCAATTATATTTTCATGGATGGATATAAAGAATGACATCAATAAATTATATTTTTTATACACTGGCCGTTGACCTCCAGTTAATAAGCGGCCTGAGGGAACATTTGGCAATCATTGCTTCATTTGGGTAGAGGCTCACAGGCAGACGGCCCGCAGCTCAATCTGTCTAAATGCTTCAGATTATTACTGAGTCAAGGGCCATAAAACCTTGATATATTATCAGTGTATCTGAAGCAGTGTAGGTTTATACAGATAAATACAGTTTCACAGACCAGTACCTGATCAGGACCATGGTCCAGATCAGTTAAACCGTCCTCAGAGGTGATCTGTGTGTCTCCCAGCTGAAGCTATAAACCTGAGTCTCTGTTCAAGTGTAAATACAACATCTATAAAACTGTCGTATTCTTGTGTGTTTGTTTTTCTTTTCTGCGTGTGACCAGGTGTTCATGATATTCAAAGGTCAACAGAGCGAGAGCGGCACATGACAGGTCAGCTGTAACACGGCCATGTTCACACCAAAGCAGATCCATTTAAAGCTGCATTATTCATTCATTTATTTGTTTTGTTGCTGTTTGCTTGTTTTTGTTGTGGCTGTTGTTTTCCACCACTTGGGGGCAGTAGAAACTTTAAACAAGGAGCCACCTGGAAAATGAATCCAACGCTGAAGTGACAAACTGCAGTTCCTCTAATGACCACTTGAGGCCAGCTCCAGCAATTCAGTCCTACTCCCCAAAGTGATTTACCTGAGGTGCTGGGGCGTGAGGCGGACTGGCAGTTCCAAGAAAGGCCACATGGTGGCGCTGTATGCCAAGGATCAGACCAACAGTCTGGAGGATGAACAGGAACAAGTGGAGTGGTAACTGATGGAGGAAGAGCAGAAGGATGAGGGTGTGATGAAGAGGATGATGGGTAAGAGGTTAGATCAGAAAATAACTACGAAAACTACATTTAACAACTAATAAAACTATATTTAATAACCTGAAAATGTGCTATGTTTTGCAAATTGACTCCACACCAAACTACATCAGCTCTCATAACATGTTGTTTTTTTTAGTATTTTATCAGTCCTCGCCTGTAAAAAAGCCACAATTACATAACAACCATTCAGAGATCTACTTTATACCGAAGAACCAGGGGAAAAAGCTCCACCAGTCTTTGCATTCTTAGTTCCAGAAGAACTACTTCTTGAAAGCCTCAAAGGCTCCTAGACTAATACCTTTAGTTTATAGTAGAGTTTTATTATAGTTCATTTTTTCACTGGCGACCCTAAAACCTCTCTCTAAAAGAGAAACTGGGAGAAATTGCTTTAACTCTTTCAAATATGAATAATAGACAAACATGAAGCATTTATTTGCCAAAAAACAGTTTTGGCAACCATTAAAACACGCATGCTCCTGCTCTAGCTGTTCTCTCAAAGCCCTATTTGGTCTTACTCTTGACACGTGCCCGCCCCTCCCTAGTTTGCTCTGATTGGCCAGGGAGAACGGTCTATCTAACGAAGCTAAGTCATTAAAAACGCCTGTGGGGGAAAAAACAGGCTTTTTCCGAAGGAGAGAATAACCTACGTCATTACGTCTCATGCTGGGTTTACGCTCGCTGTCTTCCCCACTCCCTGACGGTAAATCTGCTCAAGAACCTTATAATAAAAATGGACGTTGGACTCCGGGGTCCTTGGAAAATGAAGCCAAGCGGACATGCCTTAAAACGTCGCATTCTCTGGACCACTCCATGCAGGAGACTCCACTGGTGCAAAAAGAAGTCCGATTGTATTAAGTCCTGTTGGAAACATGACCCTACTTGTCCTTGAATTTATATACCTCAAGTAAAAACGTTTGATTGATGTTACATTTTTAAAAATTATAGGTCCTAATTAAAAGAAAATAGACGTTAAAGCCAGAGTGGGTTTAGGGCTGTGGCTACCGCTCATTAACACACAGGACCATCGTCCTGTTAAACCGGATATGACGAACAGAGCGATGAGTCGGTTTTTCAGTTGATCAAAGTTAGCTCCAACATGTTGTTTACCAGGAGAATGTCTTGTTCGGTGTTCAAGTTGTTCTAAAAGACCAACTCAAGCAGGGAGTCGCGGTTAAATTTTTCTCTCCGGTTCAGTACATTTTTGTTTTAAGAGTGTTTTCATTTGCAGCCATAACATTAGCAATCTCCTTGTAGATTATCACAGTTCGGTAAGAATGCCACCTTGCTAATCATAGCTAGCCAGCTAGTGCCTAGCGTTAGCTGAAAATTAGCAGATAAGCTATTTTGCTAACGTGCTAACCGCTGGGCTGCATAACCTGTGTCAGCCTGGTTAGCCGTGGAGGTGTTCAGTTAAAAGCCCAATAAAAATGGGTTGAAATTAATCGACGTTAATCTAACGCGTTTGCGTTTGTGTTTCTCCCCACATGTGACCCAGTTTTAAGTGAATCCTGCAGTTAGTCATATGCGCAGCTGTTAATGTTCAGTTAATTACATTGTCCCATCAAGCACTTCGTGATAGTCAAGTTAAGATAATCTGACGTTTACAAAATGCTGTAGAAAAATAGTTGTAGTAAGAAGATTGTTCCACTTAATACTCCTAAACCAGTCCTCCAACTCGAAGCCAGACATTCACTACGCACCCTTATTCCTGACAGGCTCTGCATTCAGAATATTTCGCCTGTTGGGGAAACTCCGCGTCACAGAGGGCTGGACGGAGGACGGCCATCACTCTGAGGAGCGTCTTGCACTACGAAGGGCCGGGCCGTGACATCACCACCTCAGACCGAGACAAGAGCAAGTACGCATGTTGTCCAGCTGGCTGTGGAGGCGGGCTTCGACGGGTCTCTACTATGAGTCCAAAGGCCACATACACTGCTCTGTGAAAAGCAGTGTGTGTGGATTTTAAAATAGAAATTCATAATATATAGATATGGAATTCATATATTCAACTAAGAGGTTATAAAAAGGTATTCAAATAAGTGTTTTAGTAATAAATAAAAAACTAAAAAACACACGTGAGACATAAAATAAATTCTAAACATAAGTGCTCATAGTAAAATCATATAAGAACAACATAAACGTTAGTAAGATATAATAAAAATGAGTGTATGTATATATATATGTTTATATATATATTTTAATAAAATAAGAAATAAATAAACATTCAGACTGGTTAGGGTTAGGGTCAAGCAGGCTTTTTTACCCACTATCACGGTGCCATCAAACAGTACTGGACACATTCAAATGTTCACCTGATGGTGCGCTAGAGGAAAAAGTCAGAGGATCACCAGGGTTATTCAGTTCATCCTGAGGGGAGCATGAATGTTGTTACAGATTAGTGCCAACTTCATATCTCCAATGGCTGTTGAAATATTTCATTTAAAACAGCGTCATGGTGGTCGAGAGGAGGAGTCAGAGGATCAGTCTGATCAGTAGGAGTCAATCATCAGTACCATGAACGTCTTTATAAAATAAGGAGTCAATCGATCTGGTAGATTCTTAGATATTTCACTGGAAGAATGGAAACTGTGAAAGGTCAGAGGTCGTCAGTTATTGGCATTCACCTACTGGGCACAACTGATATCTGTTGTTGTTAATCGTACGCTCTAAACTTATTCATCACTTTTCTGACTTTGACAGAAAACTCTTTGGCGGCGAAGGCGGCGGGTTTTCCCTGGGTCGTCCAGGGTGATCCTGGAAGATAGGGAGCTAAACCACTGAGGGAGCTCCAGGCGGACAAGGTGCTGGCCCTGACCGACAGGGAAACCTTGTCCTCAGCGACTTCCTTCATTTCATGGACCGGGACAGAACCCTGAGAGAGTTCCACGTCCTGGAGACCGAAAGCCACGCCGCAGACTGACGCTGACCCCGGCTCACCTGGTCTTCGTTGATGAACAACAACCGTACCCGATGCAGCGCCGTCTGGCCTGTGTGTTCACTAGTACCATAAAACCAGGACAGCAGCTTCTGGTCGTTGGGAGTGAACGACCAGACCTCCTCATCCCTGCCAGAGTGACAAGATTCACCTGGAGCAGCACGAAGGGTCTTATGCGCCTGTAACATCTCATGCACCATCATCTGTTGACCAGGTGTTGGCGTCCTGCTACCGGTGGTTGGCGATCATGACCTGCACACTGGGTTTTTGCCCCGGTTCGACTGTGGTGCTCGTTCGCGTCACTGGTTGGGATGTTGACGGAGCTCAGCGGTGTCACCAACCGACGGAGTCCACTGGTACCCTGAGCTCCTCTACCACGCATGGGGGCGATGGCTCATGGACAGCAGTTGTTTCCACCCACAGAGCTGAGATGAACTTTATAGACTGTCCATTCACACCAGAATACAACCCTCAACATGTCGACGAACTGACGCGGGAATACTCAGTTGTCCATCTTCTTCCGCTTATTCAGATCAGTCTCTAGTGCAGCAAGTCAGATCAGAGTTCGTCCCTTTCTCCAGCAGCAGTTGTCCAGCTCCTCCTGGGATCTGTCCCGAGGTCCTACCCTGACACCCGACCCTCATCCCAACTGCTTCATACACGGGCAAGCAGTCCCCACCTGCCTCCGGTCTTTGTGCTAAGCTAGCGTAACCAGTCTTCCTCCAACACAACATACAATTGTTCCACCGACGGCATTTTGAAAAAGTAACTGAAGGCGTCACAAAGATGAGAGTCAGATATATACTGATCATATCTACAGATTATCAGTATCTGTTTATCACAGGATGCTGAGCGTGTGGTGTTGTGTCCACGGTGATAGCGTGAACATGTGGAAGCACAGCTGTTAAAAAGTGTGCTCTAACTTCTGTTGTCAAACACTGATTTTACATTTTTCACTGATCAACCACAACATTAAAACCAGTTAGTGAGTCAATATTGATTGGCGAGCTGGACTGATCGATAATACACTATACAAGACACATAATACAACAACCTAATACTATTCATATATACATATGTGTGTGCTGTTGTGCGTGATGTGTGTTGACATTATATTTATGTTCTGATCTTGCTATTACTGACAGATAATGTCTGTTAAAGGGTATTATGTTTAAACTAACAAAATGTGTCTGATGTCTATAAAGATGAACTGGATTCAATGTTGTTCAAGCGTGTACAAACGCTGAACGACTGTGATTCGTTATAACTCGTCAAGGCCAATTATATTTTATGGTGATTGGATAAAGGAATGACATATCCATAAATTATATTTATTTACAACCTGGCCCGTTGAACCTCCTCACGTTAATAAGCGGTCTCTGAGTGGAACATTTGCAATCAATTGCCATTTTGCAACGAGTAGAGGCTACAAGCAGCGATTAGACGGCCTGCAGCTTCTCTAATTCTGTGTCTAAATGCTTAGATTATGTACTTACAGTACAAGGCCATCAAAACCACGCTTGATATCATTATCAGAGGATCTGAAGCAGTGTAAGCGTATATACTACAGATAAATACATCCACAGACCGTCAGTACCTGACAGAACCATAGGTCTCAGACCTCAGTTAAACCTCGTCACAAGTGATCTGTGTAGCGTCTCCCAACTGACTAAAACCATGAGTCCTCTGCTTCAACTGTAAATACATCATCATATAAAAACTGTCTTGACTATTCTTGCTGATGTTGTGTTTTATCTTTCTCTTCCTGCCGTGTGGACCCAGATGTTTCATGATATTCATCAAAAGTCCTAAGACATGACAGAGCACTTACCTGACAGAGCATTGGACAGTAGATCGCCTGCATAACACGCCATGTCTCACACCAAAGCAGATCCATTTAAAGCTGCATTATTCATGTCATTTATTTGTTTTGTTGCTGTGTTTGCTTGTTTTTGTGTGTGGCTGTATGTTTCCACCACTTGGGGGCAGTAGAAACTTTAAACAAGGAGCCACCTGGAAAATGAATCCAACGCTGAAGTGACAAACTGCAGTTCCCCTCTAATGACCACTTGAGGCGCAGCTCCAGCAGTTCAGTCCTACTCCCCAAGCTCCGGTTGAATTTACCTGAGGT
>NW_019174638.1:173050-184460 GCF_002260705.1 Seriola dumerili | reverse complement strand
GAACTAATAAAAACTATATTAATTAACTACATTTAACAAACTAATAAAACTACATTCTAACAACTAATTTAACTACATTTAATAACTAATAAAACTACATATAAACTAATTAAACAACTAAAACTACATTTAATAACTACTAAAAACACCCAAATGTAAAAAAATAAATTGAAGATAGAAAGAAGAAAGGATGAATGAGCTTCTCTGCCAACAGATGTGGCTGGACAGTGTTAACAGCGAGATGAGGAAATCTAGAAACGACAGCCCGTCATGAGCTTTTGTCTCCTGTAGGTGGCGACACAGAAAGTTCAGCAGCGTGAACGAGAGCGTCCTCCACACCTCTGCCACACCTGGACGCAGATTACACGGCTCGAGGGATTTTTCCACCTGCAGGAACACCTCTCTTTTTTTTTAATGAGCTTCTCAAGTGTCGTCCTGATTAAGGACGTTAATGCACTGACCTGAAGTGGTTTAATGTCGTGTGTCTCTGTTGCTGAAGAGAAGGAGCAACACAGACGCCCGGCCTCCATCGCTCACTGCAGACAAGTGTAATGTTAATCTTGCTGTCTCTCGCAGATAAAAGTCTATCATCACACTATTGTTTTATCTTGGCTGCATGAGCATCAACGGGTCTGCAGGAGTTCAGGAGAGAAATTTGCGTTTGAGGTTGACCACAATCGTGGTCAGCGTGTCTGTCCGATGGTCAACGTCATGTTCAGTCCTACTCCCCAAGGTGATTTACCTGAGGTTATAAAACTACATTTAACAACTAATAAAACTACATTTAACAACTAATAAAACTGCATTTAATAAACTACATTTAACAACTAATAAAACTATATTTAATAACTAATAAAACTACATTTAATAACCTACATTTAACAACTAATAAAACTACATTTAATAAACTACATTTAACAACTAATAAAACTATATTTAATAACCTACATTTAACAACTAATAAAACTACATTTAACAACTAATAAAACTATATTTAATAACTAATAAAACTATATTTAATAACCTACATTTAACAACTAATAAAACTACATTTAACAACTAATAAAACTACATTAATAACTAATAAAACTACATTTAATAACCAATAAAACTACATTTAATAACTACTAAAACCCCCAAATGTAAAAAAATAAATTGAAGATAGAAAGAAGAAAGGATGAATGAGCTTCTCTGCCAACAGATGTGGCTGGACAGTGTTAACAGCTGAGGAGAAATCTAGAAACGACAGCCCGTCATGAGCTTTTGTCTCCTGTAGGTGGCGACACAGAAAGTTCAGCAGCGTGACGAGAGCGTCCTCCACACCTCTGCCACACCTGGACGCAGATTGCAGCGGCTCGAGGGATTTTTCCACCTGCAGGAACACCTCTCTTTTTTTTAATGAGCTTCTCAAGTGTCGTCCTGATTAAGGACGTTAATGCTACTGACCTGAAGTGGTTTAATGTCGTGTGTCTCTGTTGCTGAAGAGAAGGAGCACACAGACGCCCGGCCTCCATCGCTCACTGCAGACAAGTTGTAATGTTAATCTGCTGTCTCTCGCAGATAAAAGTCTATCATCACACTATTGTTTTATCTTTGGCTGCATGAGCATCAACGGGTCTGCAGGAGTTCAGGAGAGAAATTTGCGTTTGAGGTTGACCACAACGTTTCAGTGTCTGCCTGGTCAGCGTCATGCAAACTCTTTTTCCTGATCTGTGTGACACGTGCACAGGTGAGCAGCTGTCACAGGTGGAGCTGGAAGGGACAGAGGCTGTGTGTTTGAGTCCAGTCGTACATGTGTAATGTGTCCTACAGAGTGTGTGTCAGTCTGTTGTGGGGAAGTTTTTCTCTTTTTGTAAAGACAATGTCTGTTTGTTTGTCTGATGTCGAACCCTGGGCCTCCTCATCGGTGCTTTTAACGAGGGTCATGTTGATGTGACTACAGGTTGTAAATCAAACGACTGGCTGACGAGCTTTTTATTTAGGACTTGATAATGATGACCTGTTGTGCTGCACTACAGCTTCTTTGTCTGTTGATATTAGAAGAAAAACAGAGAGTTTATTCTACAGAGAGTCCTGGATAATATCTGCAGCCACGTTCATCTCTACAAGCTCCGAGCTCAAACCGTCACACCACCTGTGAAGGGAGAGACGGTTCAGTGGGTCACTGCTTCCTCTGATAGGCCTTCAACTTCAAACAGCTGTTGATCCCTGAGGTTGTTAGTGGTTAAAGGTGATGTTTCACCTGTGGGGTGCGACTGCCCCTCCGATCACACGTGGTCAGCTCTAAGTTCGTCAGTTCACACCGGCTTTTGCTCACAGTGAAATAAAGTTTGATCCGTTTGAAATAGTAAAATATTTTCCATTCATTATAAACCGTGTCGGGTTGATCAGACTGTGTCAGAGGACGTCAGGAGAGAAGCTGGTCCTTCAGTGGGACCCAGGACACGTTCACCTTCACACTGTTAAAAGAATGTGGACACGTGAAGTCCACACCACCTCTCAATGTGGTCTGAGAGATCTGATCTCAAATGCGTCTTCAGTGTGTCTCAGGTGCGTCCACACCTGAACCGATCACCTGAGACAGATGTTAAAAGCAGGTCTGAACTGGGCCGGTGTGAGAAAGGTCGTTCCAAGGCTTTTGTAGCTGCACAAAGTCTGATAGAGGTGATGTCTCAGGTGGTTGGGTCTGTGGTCCTTATTTCTGCTCCTGCTAACCATGGCAGTTAAATTGCATTGTGGGTAATGGACACGGAGAGGTGAGAAATGTACCTCTGGTTCTGCTGCATCAGTTTCAACAATCAACAACTGTTCACTTCACATTCAAAGCGGCTCAGTTTAAACAGTTTTTATCTCGGGGAGAAGCAAAGTGAACGTCTGCGTATCGTCACTGATTTGAATGAAGAGAAGGCGAGGACTCAGCGGACTGTGCACTGACGGAGATATGTCGCACACAGCTCGAGATATTCCAGTACATTTTGTGAGATACAGAAGATGGAAATGCTGACTCAGGGGAGAACAGTGTGACTGTCATCTGACTGTGAATGAAAAAGAGTTCGATTCCTGCTCCGTCCACTCCACCCGTACGGACGGAAACATCCTCAAACTAAAGCACAAAGTCAGAAGTTTAACCTCAAAGTTCCAGATCCAGTTTGCTGAAATGACCGGTGATATGATTCCTGAAAGACTAAGTTCATAAACTCGACCTTCTTAGATACTGTGTTTTAAGTGTTTCCATTTGTACTTCATACTTGTTCCCCTCTGCATGTCTTTGACAAAGAAAAGGGATAGGCTCATTGTTCACTACATCTTTAAAGGTTAAACCAGTGGTAACCAACGTGTTTGGTTCTCGGCTTCTTACTTAAAAGCAATGTCTAGTTCAGGGCCTTTTGTCTCTTTCCTGATGCCCATGAGTTTTCGGTTTTGTCCTTGGTGAACTTCTTAACCCTTGTGTGATGTTCATATTTTTGTTACTCAGCCAGTGTTGGCGGGTCTGGTGGACCTGCTGCATTTGTTGGGGTTTAATTCAACACAATCAAACAATTTTCTGTTAAAATACTTAACAGATGTTTACTTCATCCCAATTACAAGCAATATACAGTAAACAGCATATACTTGTATGGTTAATATAAAATGTGTTGGGGGGTGTACAATGTGTGGTCATTGAAAATGTGTTCTGATAAATATTCTTCACAGAAAATGAGCCAAGGCCAATGAGTCTGGGTTTGAAAAAATACTTAATCATATAATATTTCTTTTGATAAAAAATGAAAACGGGTCCCACAGACCCGAACACCACACAAGGGTTAAATAACTTATATAACTCTCATAAAGCTGAACTCATGCTTGTGAAAACTCTTTTTTCTTCTCCTTCCATTCAGTTTAGTCCAGGGTTTCAAACTCTCTCTGAATAAGTTGTAAAGCGGTTTCTCGCGTTGGCCTGTTTTATTTTACATAGTCCACTGTCATATTTTTCATAGTAAGTGAGCCGTGATGGATATTTGGTTAGACAGGATCCCTGCGTATTCAGCTTCATTCAAATTCAAAGTAGAGACGTTTGCCCGCACCTTTCAGCACGCTCTATATAAACTCCCCACAACCAAGTGGCTGCACTGAAGACATCTTCAGCAACTCAGCTGACCAGCTCCTTCCAGGACCAACCAACCAGCCAGCCGACAGCCAGCCGACAGCCAGCCAACCAACAGCCAACCAACAGCCGACCAACAGCCGACCAACAGCCAGCCGACAGCCAGCCGACAGCCAGCCGACAACCAGCCGACCAGTCGACCAACAGGAGGCCAACAGCCAAGCACGAAATAAGGTAAGGGCCCTTATCTGAAACAGTTGGAGGCGCTCTGTGGTCGGACTGTCCACTGAGCCTTGGTCAGGTATAGCTGCAAAGTGGGAGGAGCTATTCTGGGCACCTGTGTGCACTTTAGTGACTGTATGACACTTTCTGTGGCTTGAATCATCATAAAACTCTGCTGTTTAACTCGTCAGTACAAAAGATGAAGAACTGTGTGAGAAAACGTAAAGTTTCTCAGAAACAAGGTTGCATAGAGTCGTCACATTATCTGCTGTTAAGTGACGTTAAAGATGTTGTTTAAGGAAAGATTTGAAATGGGAATTAAGAGTGGGAAAAACATCTTCTGGAACCAGAGATGCTCCTGACTGCACAACTGATTTTAATGCACTGGCAGAGTCAAGGGGTGACCACGGAGTATCACATAGTCCTGGTAGGATTGAACACACAAAGCTAAGGCCGACAAGGAAACTGCTCTTGAACAGGGACTATATTCACAAAGCATCTTAAGGCTAAAAGCAGCTCCTAACTCACCGACTGATCAAAGCTCAGGCAGAGAAGGAAACATCTCTGTGACTAAATATTCCAGCCTTTGATTTCAGTGTTTTTGGGGCTGAAATGACTAAAAATACAAAGTTATCAAACAGTTTTAAATCTTAGGTCTGTACAAGTGAAATCAAATGAGTCTCTAACCTCACAGTTCTCCTCCACCGTCTGAAGACATGCCAGTGATCCATGTATTGGTGATTGATAGAGTGTCCACACACACACACACACACACACACAGTTTAAGTTTCTTCACTTACTGGATGTTGTAAGCTATTTTTAATTATAAAAAAAGAAAATAAATAAATATGTTTTTCTCAGTTTAATTTTTTCTTTCTTTGACCAGGAAATCATGAACGTCCGGTGCCTGTTTGCCTGTTTGCTGCTGGTGCTGCTCTCTGCCGCTCAGTACACTGAGGGGGCAACTCATGAGGACTTCAAGAGACAGCACATCGATGAAGGGAAAAACATGAAAGAGGGAGATTGTCAGAAAGTGATCGATAACAAGACGATAAGGGACATCAACAACAAGTACAAGCCAATCAACACCTTTATCCTTGAGATGGATGAAAAAGTCATAAAAGTCTGTACTGATGGAGCCAAAATTGAACATAATGAAGAAAAAAATAGTTACACGTACGAGAGTAAGGACATGTTTAACCTTATTGTTTGTGAACTAAGGGCTGACTCTAAGTACACAGGTACAGGAGGAGTAATTTTTGAAAAGGTAACTGAAGGGAGGAGACGTCCACAGAAGATGAGAAGTTCTAGATATGATCTGATCATATCTACAGATTATCAGTATCCTGTTCATCAACAGGATGCTGAGGTGTTGTCCAGGTGACGGTGAAACATAGTGGAAGCAACACGCTGTTAAAAAGTTGTTGGCTCTTTAACTCTGTTATCAACACTGATTTTACATTTTTCACTGATCAACCACAACATTAACAGTTAGTGAGTCTAATATGTGGCTGATCAATACAGATACAGACACATTTATACAACATATATATGATAAATTTACAGTATCATAATTATGTAACGATTGTGTGTGTGTGTGTGTTTTGACATTATTTATTTTCTGGTATTTATTGACACAGAATGACTGTTAATGTTTATGTTATAAGTATAAAAATGGATCTGAGTCTAAAGTAGGAATAGATTCAATACGTGTTTCAGTGAGAAGTGACCGACATGTGAATCCGTTAATAGCAGGGCCAATTATATTGTATCATGGATTGGATCATAAAGTAATGTACATCAATATATAATTGATATTATTTTTATACACTGGCCGTTGACACTCCAGTTAATAAGCTGGCCTGGAGACATTTGGCAATCATATAGGATTCTATTCTGGGTAGATGGCTCACAGCAGACGGAGCCCGCAGGCTCAATCTGTCTGAACCATCTGCTTCAGATTATTTACTGAACGTCAAGGGCCATAAAACCTTGATATATTACATGTATCTGAAGCAGTGTAGGTTTATACAGATAAATAACAGTTTCACAGACCAAGTACCTGATCAGGACCATGGTCCAGATCAGTTAAACCGTCCTCAGAGGTGATCTGTGTGTCTCCAGCTGAACTATAAACCTGAGTCTCTGTTCAAGTGTAATACAACATCTATAAATACTGTCGTATTCTTGTGTGTGTTTGTTTTCTCTTTTCTGCGTGTGACCCAGGTGTTCATGATATTCAAAGGTCAACAGAGATGAGAGCGCAAATGCAGTTCTTGTAACACGGCCTGTTCACACCAAGAGCAATCCATTATAAAGCGCCATTATTCATCATTTATTTTGTTTTGTTTGTGTTTACTTGTTTTTTTTGTGGCTGTTGTTTTCCAACCACTTGGGGGCAGTAGAAACTTTAAACAAGGAGCCAACCTGGAAAATGAATCAACGCTGAAGTGACAACTGGCAGTCCTCTAATGACCATCTTGAGGCCAGCTCAGCAATTCAGTCCTACTCCCAAAGTGTTTTACCTTGAGGTTGGTGAGCGGACTGCAGTTCCAAAGAAAGGCAACATGGTGCGTTGTATCCAAGGATCAGACAACAGCTAGATGAACGAACTATGTTAACGCATGAAAGAGCTAGAAATTGTAATGAGGTGCTGTGATGTAAGAGGAATGATGGGTAAAGGTTTAGATAAAAAAATAACTACAAAACTACATTTAACAAATAAACTATATTAATAATAATTAATAATTTACTAACTACATTATAAACTTAAAACTAATTAAACATTAAACTAATTAAAATAATAAAACTATATTATACTCTTTAAAAATATAAAACTACATTTACAACTATAAAACTTCATTAATAACTAATAAAACTACATTTTAATAACCAATAAAACTACATTTAATAACTACTAAAACCCCAAATGTTAAAAAAATAAATTGAAGATAGAAAAGAAGAAAGGATGAATGAGCTTCTCTGCCAAACAGATGTGCTGCTGGACAGTGTTAACAGCTGAGGAGAAATCTAGAAACGACAGCCCGTCATGAGCTTTTGTCTCCTGTAGGTGGCGACACAGAAAGTTCAGCATGCGTGACGAGAGCGTCCTCCACACACTCCTGCCACACCTGGACGCAGATTACAGCGGCTCGAGGGATTTTTCCACCTGCAGGAACACCTCTCTTTTTTTTAATGAGCTTCTCAAGTGTCGTCCTGATTAAGGACGTTAATGCCACTGACCTGAAGTGGTTTAATGTGTGTGTCTCTGTTGCTGAAGAGAAGGAGCACACAAGACGCCCGGCCTCCATCGCTCACTGCAGACAAGTTGTAATGTTAATCTGCCTGTCTCTCGCAGATAAAAAGTCTATCATCACACTATTGTTTTTATCTTTGGCTGCATGAGCATCAACGGGTCTGCAGGAGTTCAGGAGAGAAATTTGCGTTTGAGGTTGACCACAACGTTTCAGTGTCGCCTGGTCAGCGTCATGCAAACTCTTTTTCCTGATCTGTGTGACACGTGCACAGGTGAGCAGCTGTCACAGGTGGAGCTGGAAGGGACAGAGGCTGTGTGGTTTGAGTCCAGTCGTACATGTGTAATGTGTCCTACAGAGTGTTGTGTCAGTCTGTTTGTGGGGAAGTTTTTCTCTTTTTGTAAAGAACAATGTCTGTTTGTTTGTCTGATGTCGAACCCTGGGCCTCCTCATCGGTGCTTTTAACGAGGGTCATGTTGATTGTGACTACAGCGTTGTAATCAAACGACTGGCTGACGAGCTTTTTATTTAGGATTTGATAATGATGACCTGTTGTGCTGCACTACAGCTTCTTTGTCTGTTGATATTAGAAGAAAAAACAGAGAGTTTATTCTACAGAGAGTCCCTGGATAATATCTGCAGCCACGTTCATACTCTACAAGCTCCGAGCCTCAAACGTCACACACCTGTGAAGGGAGAGACGGTTCAGTGGGTCCACTGCTTCCTCTGATAGGCCTTCAACTTCAAAACGTGTTGATCCCTGAGGTTGTTAGTGGTTAAAGGTGATGTTTCACCTGTGGGGTGGCGACTGCCCCTCCGATCACACGTGGTCAGCTCTCAAGTTCGTAAGTTCACACCGGCTTTGCTCACAGTGAAATAAAGTTTGATCCGTTTGAAATAGTAAAATATTTTCCATTCATTATAAACTGTTCGGGTTGATCAGACTGTGTCAGAGGACGTCAGGAGAGAAGCTGGTCCTTCAGTGGGACCCAGGACACGTTCACCTTCAACACTGTTAAAGAATGTGGACACGTGAAGTCCACACCACCTCTCCAATGTGGTCTGAGAGATCTGATCTCAAATGCGTCTTCAGTGTGTCTCAGGTGCGTCCACACCTGAACCGATCACCTGAGACAGATGTTAAAAGCAGGTCTGAACTGGGGCCGGTGTGAGAAAGGTCGTTCCAAGGCTTTTGTAGCTGCACAAAGTCCTGATAGAGGTGATGTCTCAGGTTGTCTGTGTCCTTATTTCTGCTCCTGCTAACCATGGCAGTTAAATTGCATTGTGGGGTAATGGACACGGAGAGGTGAGAAATGTACCCTCGGTTCTGCCTGCAGTCAGTTTCAACAATCAACAACTGTCCACTTCACATTCCAAAGCGGCTCAGTTTAAACAGTTTTTATCTCGGGGAGAAGCAAAGTGAACGTCTGCGTATCGTCACTGATTTTTGAATGAAGAGAAGGCGAGGACTCAGCGGACTGTGCTGACGGAGATATGTCGCACAGCTGAGATATTCCAGTACATTTTGTGAGATACAGAAGATGGAAATGCTGACTCAGGGGAGAACAGTGTGACTGTCATCTGACTGTTGAATGAAAAAGAGTTCGATTCCTGCTCCGTCCACTCCATCCACCCGTACGGACGAAGACAAATCCTAAACTAAAGCACAAAGTCAGAAGTTTTAACTCAAAGTTCCAGATCCAGTTGCTGAAATGACCGGTGATATGATTCCTGAAAGACTAAGTTCATAAACTCGACTTCTTAGATATGTTTGTTTTAAGTGTTTCCATTTGTACTTCATACTTGTTCCCCCCTGCATGTCTTTGACAAAGAAAAGGGATAGGCTCATTGTTCACTACATCTTTAAGGTTAAACCAGTGGTAACCAACGTGTTTGGTTCTCGGCTTCTTACTTAAAAGCAATGTCTAGTTCAGGGCCTTTTGTCTCTTTCCTGATGCCCATAGAGTTTTCGGTTTTGTCCTTGGTGAACTCTCTTAACCCTTTGTGTGATGTTCATATTTTTGTTACTCAGCCAGTGTTGGCGGGTCTGGTGGACCCTGCTGCATTTGTTGGGGTTTAATTCAACACAATCAAAACAATTTTCTGTTAAAATACTTAACAGATGTTTACTTCATCCCAATTACAAGCAATATACAGTAAACAGCATATACTTGTATGGTTAATATAAAAATGTGTTGGGGGGTGTACAATGTGGTGTCATTGAAAATGTGTTTCTGATAAATATTCTTCACAGAAAATGAGCCAAGGCACTGAGTCTGGGTTTGAAAAAATACTTAATCATATAATATTTCTTTTGATAAAAAATGAAAACGGGTCCACAGACCCGAACACCACAAGGGTTAAATAACTTATATAACTCTCATAAAGCTGAACTCATGCTTGTGAAACTCTTTTTTCTTCTCCTTCCATTTCAGTTTAGTCCAGGGTTTCAAACTCTCTCTGAATAAGTTAAAGCGGTTTCTCGCGTTGGCCTGTTTTATTTACATAGTCCACTGTCAATATTTTTCATAGTAAGTGAGCCGTGATGGATATTTGGTAGACAGGATCCCTGCGTATTCAGCTTCATTCAAATTCAAAGTAGAGACGTTTGCCCGCACCTTTCAGCACGTCTATATAAACTCCCCACAACCAAGTGGCTGCACTGAAGACATCTTCAGCAACTCAGCTGACCAGCTCCTTCCAGGACCAACCAACCAGCCAGCCGACAGCCAGCCGACAGCCAGCCAACCAACAGCCAACCAACAGCCGACCAACAGCCGACCAACAGCCAGCGACAGCCAGCCGACAGCCAGCCGACAACCAGCCGACCAGTGACCAACAGGAGGCCACACCAAGCACGAAAATAGGTAAGGGCCCTTATCTGAAACAGTTGGAGGCGCTTGGTGGTCGGACTGTCCACTGAGCCTTGGTCAGGTATAGCTGCAAAGTGGGAGGAGCTATTCTGGCACCTGTGTGCACTTTAGTGACTGTATGACACTTTCTGTGGCTGTGAATCATCATAAAACTCTGCTGTTTAACTCGTCAGTACAAAAGATGAAGAACTGTGTGAGAAAACGTAAAGTTTTCAGAACACAGGTTGCATAGAGTCGTCACATTATCTGCTGTTAAGTGACGTTAAAGATGTTGTTTAAGGAAAGATTTGAAATGGGAATTAAGAGTGGGAAAAACATCTTCTGGAACCAGAAGATGCTCCTGACTGCACAACTGATTTTAATGCACTGGCAGAGTCAAGGGGTGACCACGGAGTATCACATAGTCCTGGTAGGATTAACACACAAAGCTAAGGCCGACAAGGAAACTGCTCTTGAACAGGGACTATATTCACAAAGCATCTTAAGGCTAAAATAGCTCCTAACTCACGACTGATCAAAGCTCAGGCAGAGAAGGAAACATCTCTGTGACTAAATATTCCAGCCTTTGATTTCAGTGTTTTTGGGCTGAAATGACTAAAAATACAAAGTTATCAAACAGTTTTAAATCTTAGGTCTGTACAAGTGAAATCAAATGAGTCTCTAACCTCACAGTTCTCCTCCCCCGTCTGAAGACATGCCAGTGATCCATGTATTGGTGATTGATAGAGTGTCCACACACACACACACACACACACACACACACAGTTTTAAGTTTCTTCACTTACTGGATGTTGTAAGCTATTTTTTAATTATAAAAAAGAAATAAATAAATATGTTTTTCTCAGTTTAATTTTTTCTTTCTTTGACCAGGAAATCATGAACGTCCGGTGCCTGTTTGCCTGTTTGCTGCTGGTGCTGCTCTCTGCCGCTCAGTGCACTGAGGGGGAACTCATGAGGACTTCAAGAAGGACACTTCA